>NW_017189740.1:0-300000 GCF_001704415.2 Capra hircus | reverse complement strand
AATCAACCTGCCTGACTTCAGGCTCTACTACAAAGCCACAGTCATATAGATCAATGGAACAAAATAGAAAGCCCAGAGATAAATCCATGCACCTATGGACACCTTATCTTTGACAAAGGAGGCAAGAATATAAAATGGAGAAAAGACAACCTCTTTAACAAGTGATGCTGGGAAAACTGGTCAACCACTTGTAAAAGAATGAAATTAGAACACTTTCTAACACCATACACAAAAATAAACTCAACTTGGATTAAAGATCTAAACTTAAGACCAGAAACTATAAAACTCCTAGAGGAGAACATAGGCAAAACATTCTCCAACATACATCACAGAAGGATCCTCTATGACCCACCTCGCAGAATATGGGAAATAAAAGCAAAAGTAAACAAATGGGACCTAATTAAACTTAAAAGCTTCTGCACAACAAAGGAAACTATAAGCAAGGTGAAAAGACAGCCTTCGGAATGGGAGAAAATAATAGCAAATGAAGCAACTGACAAACAATTAATCTCAAAAATATACAAGCAACTCCTACAGCTCAATTCCAGAAAAATAAATGACCCAATCATAAAAAATAGGCCAAAGAACTAAATAGACATTTCTCCAAAGAAGACATACAGGTGGCTAACAAACACATGGAAAGATGCTCAACATCACTCATTATCAGAGAAATCCAAATCAAAGCCACAATGAGGTACCATTTCACACCAGTCAGAATGGCTGCAATCCAAAAGTCTACAAGCAATAAGTGCTGGAGAAGGTGTGGAGAAAAGGGAACCCTCTTACCCTGTTGGTGGGAATGCAAACCAGTACAGCCACTATGGAGAACAGTGTGGAGATTCCTTTAAAAACTGGAAATAGAACTGCCTTATGACCCAGAAATCTCACTGCTGGGCATACACACCGAGGAAACCAGAATTGAAAGAGACATGTGTACCCCAATGTTCATCGCAGCACTGTTTATAATAGCCAGGACATGGAAGCAACTTAGATGTCCATCAGGAGATGAATGGATAAGAAAGCTGTGGTACATATACACAATGGAGTATTACTCAGCCATTAAAAAGAATAAATTTGAATCATTTCTAATAAGGTGGATGAAACTGGAGCCGATTATACAGAGTGAAGTAAGCCAGAAAGAAAAACACCAATACAGTATACTAACACATATATATGGAATTTAGAAAGATGGTAATGATAACCCTGTATGTGGGACAGCAAAAGAGACACAGATGTATAGAACAGTCTTTTGGACTCTGTGGGAGAGGGAGAGGGTGGGATGATTTAGGAGAATGGCATTGAAACATGTATAATATCATATATGAAATGAATCGCCAGTCCAGGTTCGATGCATAATACTGGATGCTTGGGGCTGGTGCACTGAGACGACCCAGAGGGATGGTATGGGGAGGGAGGAGGGAGGGGGGTTCAGGATGGGGAACACGTGTATACCTATGGAGGATTCATGTTGATGTATGGAAAAACCAATACAATATTGTAAAGTAATTAACCTCTAATTAAAATAAATAAATTTATATTTAAAAAATAAATAAAAATAATAAAATATTACTTTGTGCTTCTTTGCCAAGGCTTCCAAAATCAAATTATAATAAAGTTCCTTTGACCTCCAGCTTTTGGGGTGCTTCAAATGGGCCCCTGAGGAACCCTAAATGGAGATATTAAACTAATCAGGTTCATTTGGTATGTTAAACTACAAGGGAAGTGTTGTCAAGTGAATAACACACTTATTAGTTATATAGAACTGAGAAAACTTGTAAATATTGTTGTAATTTTTATAGTCTCTATCTCAAAGGATTACTGGTTTAAATTTGCGTTTTCCAGGTGTAAGAAAAAAGAAAACTTCTCCTTCAATTAACTATGACTTGCAATAAATAGTTTGGTAGATTATGCCTTTTGGAACATTTATCTTTTTCTTTCTACCTGGTTGATCTTGCCAGTAACATATGTGTGTGCTTAGTTGCTCAGTCATATCCGACTCTTTGTGACCCCATGGACTGCACCATGCCAGGTTCCTCTGTCCATGGGGATTCTTTAGGCTAGAATTCTGGAGTGGGTTGCAGCGCCCTCCTCCAGGGGATCTTCCCTTTCCAGGGATCAAACCCAGGTCTCCAGCATTGCAGATGGATTCTTTACCAACTGAGCCACCAGGGAAGCCAGTAACATATGCTTCTCTCAAAGATTAAGCCATGCATAAGCGTGCATGGCCAGTATAATGAAACTGCAGGTAGCTCATTAAGTCAGTTATGGCTCCTCTGGTCACTCAATTATTATAACTGGACTACAACTAGTTATACTAATCATTAGTTAAATCTGTTTTTTTATTTTCAAATCATGCTTGTGTCTCCATGCTGCACTATGTCATTGTCTGGATTACTTATAGCCTGTCTAATTAGTAATATTGTTTTTCTTAGAGTAATCAATGTGTAAATCAGGCCTCCAACAAAACTTCTATGACTAAACATTTTTTGAGGAAATAATTGTAATAGTATGATTCTAGGTATGGAAGAAGCAACAAGGGAAAATGTCTCCTGGATTATAGTTAGAAAGAATCCAGAGAATTTGGATAATTTTAATTATTTATGGGACCTGGTCCAAAATTTAACACCTGAAGTGACATGTTAAGAATTTTTCGACTGAATTGGGATGAGCCTCCCAGTGGCATGGGACAAATGTTGGTCATGAAATGTTTCCAAATAATGGTCATTCATGACCAAGAGGGGAAGATATGAGAAATAGGATCAGCAATTGCAGCCCTTCAATATGAGCCAGTGAGCTCTGAGAAAGGGGAATGCCTGCCACATGGCAGTCATTAGACTGCAGCCACTCCTATCACTTCCTATGGTGAACCTTGAGGAAACCCTGAGAATAAAGGATTACAGGCCCCAGTTAGCTAAGGTATATAAAATATGATTTAATGAGCTCTGACTCTTGTGTCTTCCCATGCATCAAAGTGAAAGTCGCTCAGTAGTGCCCAACTCTATGTAAACCAATGGACTATACAGTCCATGGGATTCTCCAGGCCAGAATACTGGAGTGGGTAGCCTTTTCCTTCTCCAGGAGATCTTCCCAACCCAGGGATCAAACCGGGGTCTTCTGTATTTCAGGCAGATTCTTTACCAGCTGAGCCACTAGGGAAGCCCCTTCCTGTGCGTAGAAAAGCACTAAATTTTTTAGCTTGAGATGCTGCCTCTTATGTTTGAAGTTTAATATTTCTAAGTCTACTGGTGTAAAGTAGACACTTTTCCAAGAGGAACAAAGGAAGACAAGTTTCAACATTTAAAAACACCGGCACCAATGGCAGGCACTCCCAGGAAGATCCACCTGACAAGCAAAATGGCCCCCCTCTTCCCACAAGTTTGTGGGATGGACACTGAGATAGGGGAATTGTAACCAGGAAGGGTTAATTTTAAATTTACACTGCATCTGCTACTGTGACTTTAACCCTTTTCTATTATTATAAACATACCTAATATCTTGCTTCAAGAACACAACCTGAGCAACCCACCTGTGAAGGATTATGGTGGTGGTGGTAGTTTAGTCGCCAGGTCGTGTCCGACTCTTGTGACTCCATGGACTGTAACACGTCAGGCTCCTCTCTCCATGAGATTCTCCAGGCAAGAATATTGAAGTGGGTTGCCATTTCCTTCTCCAGGGGATCTTTCCAATCCAGGAATCAAACCTGGGTCTCCTGCATTGCAGGCAGATTCTTTCCCAACTGAGCTATAAGGGAAGCCCCATGAAGGACTGTAAGGAAGTGAAACTAACACATTCCCCTGCCTGAGGTTTGCTATTCTAGGGGACATTTCAAGGATTGAATAGTCTTTTTATTTTGTTTCCTCATCTCCCCCATCTCTGATTCATAAAAGAACCTGGCAACCAGGCCCTGATAAGATGATTACTATGAGGTGCTAGCTGGCCATCTCTCTGTCAGTTGGCTCCCCCATTAAAGTCTCTTCCTTGCTTCAACACCTCATCTCAGACTCATTGGCCGGTCATGCAGAGAACAGAGAAACTTGGACTCAGTAACAGGTTCTTTACCACCAATGCCACCTGGGAAGCCCCTTGAATGCCATACCATTTCCCAAACATTTTATGGTCTGTCTTACTTTTGTATTTTTGAGCTGCTTCCCCCACTCACCTCTCTCTTGTTTCACCTAGTTAACCAAATTCTGTAGATTCTTCAAGACTCAGACCAAATGTCACCAGAAAGAAACATTCCCTGACACTGCTTTTTTAGTCTGTCCCTATATACTCTCAGCAGTTACGTTAACATAGTTACAAGAAGTAGATTCCTTATTAACTTCCCTTCTTGCCTGTTGGCTTCACAAGAACAGAGTCCCTAGGACAGTAGTAATCCAAAACTAAGCATCTTAAATAAATTAATTAATGAAAGTTTTTACTTGACATTTCAAAGGCAGAAATGCCATGGTGGAGCAGTAATAAGATAGTATTAATTCAACAATACTTTTTTGAGTATTTACTCCTTCCTTAGAGTCTGGCAAAGTGAAGATGAATAAGATACCATCTTTGCCCTCAGGAAGTTAATGGTCCAGTAGGAAATGAGATGAAGAGCAGGGCTCTAGCAGGGACAGATCCAAACTCAGTAAAGAAGTATATAGTGCTTAACAAGCACTAATAATTCTTAAATGGAGCAAAAGAGACTAGAACAACTCACTGGTGGACTGTTTTTTTTTTTTCAACCTTTGATCCACTCTTCTTTTAAAAATATTTCCAGACTACATATATTTGAAAAGAAAAACATTTCCTAAAAGCAATCACTACCAGGAAGCCAAAAGCAATTTGAAATAAAATGTATTAACTGCTCTGAGATTCATTATCAAAGAGTCAAGGGTTGAAGTAGGAAAGGCTGGAGAGAGGGAAAAAAGGGAAGGAAGAGAAGATGAAAGAGGTATTCAGTAAAAAACCACCAGAGTCTGTTATTTGGCATCATTTGGTCCCCAAAACATAAAACCCAGGTGCTTGATCTGATTCTTGTACTTTTCTGATGATTGTGATAGTCAGGTCCAAGTTAGAGAATAACTAGAGAGGCTAGGTTCACCTGTTTCTAGGAAGAGTATAGTTTGAAGGAGCACTAGTTAGGTGGCGCAGTGGTAAAGAATCCACCTACCAATGCAAGAGATGCAGGAGACATGGGTTCTATCCCTGGGTCCAGAAGATCCCCTGGAGGAGGAAGTGGCAACCTACCCCAGTTTTCTTGCCTGGAAAATTCCATGGACAGAGGTGCCTAGTAGCCTACAGTCCATGGGGTCACAAAGAGTCAGACACAAGTGAGCACACACAAGCACAAATAATTTGAAGGAAGTCATTCCTTCACTTGAATACTAATCCTTAGTCTGAGTTAAATAATCTTTAACAGGTACTTTGTTGCAGTTGGGGGAAAAAAAAGTGTGAAAGTGTTAGTTGCCCAGTCATGTTCAAGTCTTTGCGATCCCGTGGACTGTAGCCTACTAGATTCTTCTGTCCATGGAATTATCCAGGCAAGAACACTGGAGCAGGTAGCCAATCCCTTCTCCAGGGGGTCTTCCTGACCTGGGGACCAAACCAAGGACCCTGGATTGCAGGCAGATTCTTTACTGTCTGAGCCACCAGGAAAGGCAGCTCTGACTGCATGTTGGAACTGTTTCTTTGACTTGCCTTCCATTGTTTTTGTTATTGTAGTCATACATAGTGGCCAACCTTAGAGAATCCTGACCCTCTGCCTGAATGTGAAAAACAAGTTAAAGTTCCCTTGTTCAGGACCCTGACCACCTGTGGATGGCAGAAATGAAGCCATTAAGACATACTCTGGCCAAGGCTTATCATTCTAGGAGATATTTGCCTTTTCACTTTGTTTCCTCACCTCCCTACACATTCATTCTATAAAAGAACCTGGCATCCAGACCCCGACACGATGGTTATTTTGAGATATTAGTCTGCCATCTTCTTGGTCAGCTAGCTCTCCAAATAAAGTCGTATTCCTTGCCTCATCACCTTGTGTCTGATTCATTGGCCTGTCACGCGGTGAGCAGAGCAAGCTTAGACTCAGTAACACTTTCTCAAAACTCTTGAAATGGCCCCCAATTTTGATCTTCTACCTAGTTATATTTTCATTCAAATTATGCTTTGTAACAAAATTTATTCTCACAAAAATTTATTTCTCTCTGATTTTCACCTTAAAGTGCTTATTGTCTCAAAATTACATTGAGGGAAGTTTTCAATTTCTTCCTGGTTCTATTGCTCAACTTTTTAACTTTTTAAATTCAATTTTGGTAAACTCAAAATTGCATTTTTTTAATCCTTCTTGTGAAGGATTAACTCACTGAAAGCCAAGAGCAGTGTTGACATTGGTATAGTGGCTAGATTTCTCTCTAATGCAAAAATTTTAAGTACTGTATTTATTTCTTTTTTATAAATAACATGACTAAAATCACAGTGCATGCATGCTTAGTCACTCAATCATGCCCAACTCTTTGTGAGCCTATGGACTATAGTCCACCAGGCTCCTCTGTCCATGGAATTTTCCAAGCAAGAATACTAGAGTGGGTTGTCATTTCCTCCTCCAAGGAATCTTCCTGACCCAGGGGTCAAACCCTAGTCTTCTGCATTGGCAGGTAGGTTTTTTAACGCCAAGTCATATGGGAAGCCCAAAATCGTAGTATATATATCTTAAATATGAATAATCTGCAAGTCACATTGAGAATCCCACAATATCTGACACGTGAAAGAATCTTCCTATCTCTCCATAGTCAAGGGTGGGGATCACCAAAACTTTCTTGCTTCTAACTATGATTCAATCTGCTGTCTTCAGAAGGTCTGATTCAAAAGACATAATGCATATATCAGTCTAAACATTTTCTGTCTTGAGCCAATATTCAATTTACTGGCTGATGTTGGTTGCTTGTAGACTCGTGTAGACATTCTGGTTTCTGGGTCCTGCCTGTGAAGAAACTTGGACCTATAGCACATGCTTGCTCCTTGTTATCTTTATTAACTCTCCTAGGTTTGATTCATGGTTTTATTGAAACTGAGGTTCTGCCATAGTTTTGTGCATAGCTGGGATCCCAATACCAGGATCTCCCAGGTACCCCTCTCTCAAGCTGACTATACTTTGTCATGACACATCATGACACTCTCTCTAAGAAAGAAGTAAAATGTCTTTGACTGCCAGAGCATGCCTTGTGGTTTAAAATATATGCTTGCATGGGCAGTCCTTTCTCTGTTTCTACCCCTTCCATATCTTTCTCTGACTAGTTTGCTTGGTTATCACTGCCATCTCCATCTCTATGGCTGCTCAAATATCTTTCAGAATTGAGTTTCTAAGGCTAATGACTTTCATCTAAATTATTTAATCCTTGTCTTTTACTTTTTCCTGCATTTTCTGAGAGGGAGATGCACTGCATATGGCTGAGATGATCCATAGATTCTGTATCAGTGTAGTGATTAAGAGCTTGAGTTCTCCAAGGTTTGAATCCCTGCTTTATCTCTTACTCAGTGGTATGAATTAGGGCAAGTTATTTAATCTCTCCCATCTTCAGTTTTTCATATGTAAAATCAAGGATAATAAATGTACCTACCATATATGCATAGTACCTGGCAAATAATGAGTGCTCAGTAATTATCAGTTACATTATATTAATCTGACATTACTCCCTTTCTTCATACACAAAATAGAGTCAGTTGACCAAATTCTTCTGTGCCAAGTTCAGTTCAGTTCAGTTCAGTTCAGTTCATTCACTCAGTCGTGTCTGACTCTTTGCAACCCCATGAATCACAGCACGCCAGGCCTCCCTGTCCATCACCAACTCCCGGAGTCTACCCAAATCCATGTCCATTGAGTCAGTGATGTCATCCAACTATCTCATCCTCTGTCATACCCTTCTCCTCCTGCCCTCAATTTTTCCCAGCATCAGGGTCTTTTCAAATGAGTCAGCTCTTCACATCAGGTGGCCAAAGTATTGGAGCTTCAGCTTCAACATCAAGTCCTTCCAACGAACACCCAGGACTGATCTTCTTTAGGATGGACTGGTTGGATCTCCTTGCAGTCCAAGGGACTCTCAAGAGTCTTCTCCAACAGCCATGCATTGAGATATGAGGCTCTTCCAGCCCAGTCATGCTTCAGTCACCTTTTATTTTTCACAGATGCTCCCCTCTTGCTCTCTTACCTCTCTGATCCAGCATCTGCTCATAGAGGACTCTAACAACTCCATCATCCATTTGTGATGTAAGCAATTTCACAGGAAATGATGTATTTATTCAATCTACCCCCACCTCCAGCCTGCTACACAAACACACATATCACTAACCAGGGTGCTGCAAAAAGAAAAATAAAAACAAAGATGAAAAAAATCAGTTGATTACTATACTCAGCTTTGCAGAAGGAAATGGCAACAAATTCCAGTAATCTTGCCTGGAAAATCCCAAGGACAGAGGAGCGTGACAGGCTAAAGTTCATGGTGTCACAAAGAGTCAGACACAACTGAGTGACTAAACAACTATACTCAGACAATTCACCATAAGAAAGGGATAAGTGCTTCCTCCTGTCCCCGAATTATTCAGACATTTTTGATAGGCCAGATGATCCACAGAGTAAAATCTCCAGTGAGCCTATAATCAAGTCAGGATGCACAAAAGCAATAAATAGAAGACAGCATTCTTCCTGAAGCATGGACTCTTTGTATACAGTGCCATGCTGATTTTGCTATGTAACTCCTCAGGCTTTCCCAGAAAAATCCCAAGGGATATCAAGAACCAGCTCTTTGTTGCCTGTCAGGACAATATCTTGGCCTTTTCCATTATACTGATATTAGGTGAACTGGACTAGACAATTGCAAGCTCTACTGCAGTATTTCTAGAATGACCAGCTAGATGTAAAATCAGAAAAATAAAATGTGAAAATGTGTAATCGACATGGAAGAGTGGGATCTCTGAGTCATATCATCTCATCTGATGGATTGCTGAGGACTTCCCAATGGTATTCTCAATCACAAATGGGGCCCTCCCACCATATGAGGAGTCCAGAAATTCTTTGTGCTTACTATTTTACTCCCCATGTTGCTCATACCCCCGCAATCTTATTAAAAAACAGCTCCAAGTTCAGAAAAAAAGGGGAACTTCTAAGTTTAAATGAACACAGATACTCAAGCCATCTATAGCCAGTATAAAGTGGCCATGACAAAATAACATATTGGGACATATTTCTATTTATTTTCCTTTTCCATGTTTCATTGAATTTCACCTGAGAACTTCTCCTTCCCCAGCCAAGATGCTAGACATGAATCACCCATGGCTTTAGGGGAAGTTGTCAGAATGTAACCAGAGAATAAAGGTGTCAAAATCTTGGCTCTAGAGTTTTTCAAAAGCCAGAGGTTAGGTGTAAGACAAAGAAGATTTGGAAGTATTTGTAACCTACTTTTCTTGTCCTGCCCCAGATTCCATAGACTAGAGAGAAAAGAAAGGAGGGAACACAGGAAAAGAAGTGGAGTCAGAAGGGAAGGAATATGAAACTTGACAGAAGAAAAATCCATGAGTGGCCAGCACCATAAAGCCATGCGCCAAGGAGCCCATTGCTCACTGATCAACTGTCCAGCAGAAACAATGCCTGGCTACAACCATTCAGCAGTCCAGACTCTCTTGAATTCCTGGGCACCTGGACAAGGTGGGATAATAAAGAACCATCTTGAGCTGTCTCATGGAGTAACTGTTGAAATACCTGTTGCTATAAGGTTTACTCTTTTTTTATTGGAAGATAATTGCCTTACAATACTGTGTAGGTTTTTGCCATATATCAACATGAGTCAGCTACAGGTATACATATGTCCCCTCCCTCCTGAACCCCCTCCCATCTGCCTCCTCATTCCACCACTCTAGGTTGTCACAGAGCAATGGGTTGAGTTCCCTGTGTCACATAGCAAATTTCCACTTGCTATCTATTTTACATATGTTAGTGTGCATGTTTTCATGCTATTCTCTCAATTTGTCCCACCTTCTCTTTCCCCTACTATGCATAAGTCTGTTCTCCATGTCTGCGTCTTCATTGCTACCCTGGAAATAGGTTCATCAGTACCATCTTTTTAGATCCCAATGTTTGGAATACAATATTTTTCTTTCTCTTTATTGGTTCAATCTGTATCATAGGCTCTAGGTACACCCACCTTGGGCTTCCCTGATAGCTCAGTTGGTAAAGAATCCACCTGCAATGCAGGAGACCTGGGTTCGATACCTGGGTCAGAAAGATCCACTGGAGAAGGGAAAGGCTACCCACTCCAGTATTCTTGGGCTTCCCTTGTGGCTTAGCTGGTAAAGAATCTACCTGCAATGCAGGAGATCTGGGTTTTATGTCTGGGTTGGGAAGATCCCCTGGAGAAGGGAAAAGCTACCCACTCCAGTATTCTGGCCTGGAGAATTCCATGGACTGTATAGTTCATGGGGTTGCAAAGAGTTGGCCATGACTGAGCAACTTTCACTTTCACGCATCTCATTAGGACTGACTCAAATGCATTCTTTTTATAGCTGAGTAATATTCCATTGTATACATGTACCACAATTTCTGTATCCATTCATCTGTCAATGGACATATAAGCTGCTTCCATGTCCTAGCTATTGTAAAAAGTGCTGCAACAAACACTGGGGTATGTGCATTTCCTTTAATTATGGTTTTCTCAGGGTATATGCACAGTAGTGGGATTGTTGGGTCATATGGTAATTTTATTCCCAGTTTTTTAAGTAATCTCCATACTGTTCTCCATAGTGGATGTATCAATTTACATTCCTACCAAAAGTGCAAGAGACTTCTCTTTTCTACATATCCTTTCCAGCATTTATTACCCTTGATCTCAAGTTGTTATTACTATGGAGACCACCAGTTGATCCACTGGAATTATTGATATGTCAGAATTAGTTAGAAACCATCATATAGTCATACTCCTTTCATCCCTGGTACTGAATTCTGGTAGAACAACATGAATCCATCTGACACAGAATGCCACTAAAGCTGAGTCCATTAAAGTTGAGCTTTTTTAATGATCACACCTACTCAAATAATTGCTATTTGCAAATAAGTTCCAAATCCTTACTTCTTGCCTCCATCTTTTAATTTATTTTATGACTCCATTTATTAGTCAGGGCCAGACAGGAAATGTATAACTCCTTCAAACTGGATTATTTGAGGAGGGCTTAATAAAGAGACTATTTACTTACATGTGGTCATGGTTAAAGGAAACCAATGATGTTCCCTGGGAATGTGAGCTGCAGGAGCCCTTACTATACCTATGTCTATTGCAGATGGGGATGGGCAATGAAAGACATTCAGCACAGACAATTTAAGAGTTGGAAATCCATGTAAGAACTTTCTGGAAAACCTTTCTCCCTTAAAGAATCTCATGAAAGCTATAAATCCTCACAACAACAAAAATGTGCAAAGTATAAATATTTGATTCTACATGACATCCTGCAATGTCCATGGCCTCTCCACAGTGTATGTATCTAGGAGTTCCATGGGTACAGGTTCAGAACCTCTCCCTCTCACCACTCCAGAGAGGTTGTTCATAAAAATGTTATAGTTATTTTTATAGTTCTTATTTCCTTAACTTTTTTTCCTACTATGTTTCCAGCAACTTAGATATACCACAGCAAATCTGATACCTTTGGCCAACTATAAGTGAATCAACTGGGCCCTTTCTTTATTCAGATCAGCCTAATGTGAGCTATAACAGAGTATAAGCAGCGGAACTCTGAAGAAGCAGACAGAAAATGTAGGGCTGGCCATGTGATACAGGGTTACCTAGCAACACTGGCTGGGAGTCTCTCCTTCCCAAGCTTCTCAGCAGAGAGAAATGATTTTAAAAGTGTGTGTGTGTGAGAGAGAGTGAGACAGAGACAGAGAAGGGAGGGGAGAGGAGAAACAGAAAGAGAAAGGGACAGAAAGAGAGAGAGTGAAATGTAAAAACAATGACAAGCAAAGGAGAGAATTTAGTAGACAAAGAAAAGAAGTAAGAGATAATGAAAATGAATTCAGGGGAAAAGGGAAATGGAGCAGGTTCAGGAGGTGTGATGTAAGATGAACTTGACTGATGGGAAAAAGTGAGAAGCAAAGGCTGAAGGAAAGGCGGGTGTGAAGGGGTGACGGAGTCAGCAGGAGAGGCTCCTTCTCCCAGCCCCTCACTGCTGGCTGCTGTGTTACTTTTACTTCACAATGGAAGTTACCCAGTTTCTTTCCCTAACTGCAATTTTTTCTTTGTCAAATGCTCAGTTGCAGTGGCAGCATCAGAAATTCTTTAATTAAGCACTATTGGGTCCACAGCATTGCTAGCCCAGTAAAGAGCCTCTTTTATGATAACCATAATGATGACTCAGCCCTGGAGCCCAGCTCTTTACGGTTTACCAAGTGCTTTCACAGCTGCCATCTCCTGGGATCCTGATTGCAGCTCTGCGAGTTAGGGAGTGCAGGATTGTTAGACTTCAATTTTGCACATGAGGAAATTGAGGGTACATAGCTAGGGCCCTGACTCCAAGCTCCAGGGCTGGGGCTGGGGACTGCTCTTTTGGACTTTCCAATTACATACTAAGTGCTGTGGACCTATAGGTGAAGTGCTGCTCCCTGAAGAGTTATTGCAAGTCTCAAGCCAATAAGGGGCTTCTCCTTTCATCTTCTTTCCTTCTAATGTGCAAAGGTGTCCATCTCTATCTCCCAGAGCAGAGCTTAATTGGCCTGGGTGTACAGCCAGCTTCTGACAACCTCTTGAGATACTCCTGGGCACTCATCCTCTCAGGAAAGCTCTGACTCTTTCATTTTCAGCATAACCACCAATGGCTACAAAGCCTCTTGGGTAGGGGAGTGGATATTTGAGAGGAGCAATTGGTAACTAGAGCCAGAGGGTTTGCAGGATCAGGTAGAGTAGAAGAGTTGGCAGCTGCATGCCTTGGAGCAGTTGAGCCATTCCTGTTCCTTCCCAGGTCTCTCCAAAGCCTACAAGCTAGAATGGAGCCAAAATGAGCTGAAGTCTTCTGTTTGCACCAAGTTTCTCTCCTGCCAGTATCCCCCTTATCTGATCCATTCTGTACTTACTGAGGATTAAGTTTCTAAAAATGCCATTTACCTGCTCAGCAACCTTTAATGATTTCTCCATTCATTATGGTATTATTTCATCACTCTGGCACTCAACAGCCGCTTAGTATTGTCCAAACCTTCCTTTTTAGGTTAATATCTGCATTTTTCCTATATATAACACAAGAGTCTGACAAACCAGGCTATTTGCAGTTTCCAAACACAGTCCGCAGCTCCCATCTATGCCTCTCTGCCTGCTATCCCCCTCCCAAATAGACAGTATCCCCCCTTTATGTCTCCACATAGCAGTTGCCTTTGTAATATGTCAACTAGGTTAAATTGAACTACATTTCATACAATTACCTTCCTGCAAGTTACAGTGGGCCACAGGAGAGATTCTTACAGGAGATTTGGAAGGTGGAAAGAAAGCAGCTGCTCTTTTGTTGCTCGCACACGTCGTCACTTGTATGCTGACTCACCTTGTTCACATAAAGCGGTAGCCAGGCCTGCAACTGCTCCACCTTCCTCTGGATCCTATTTCAGCTTCCCTGACTTCTGAACCATGTGTGTATTTAACTCAATGACAAAGGGCCACATGTCTAACTTCTGTAGGACACTCACATAATCAAGGGCAGATGCAATGAGAACTGATGCAGATTTTGGTCCACACTCCTGGGCTCCAGCTCATGCTTTTGGGTCCCAGCCTGTCCTTGCTGCCCCACCTTACATCCATTTTCCCTTCCCCATTGCCTACCCTGTGCAGATATGAGTTTTACAAGTCACTTTGCTCCTGTGGGTCCAGGAGATTTTCCAAATCTCTTATATCTAAGGATACTTCTAGATCTAACATTCAAGATGTCAATATCCATGGCTTCTTATGGGAATTTAATCTCTGAAACAACAAAGGCATTGAGCTTGGAACAAAGGCATTAAGTTGGAGATCTGGACTCCAACCTCAGCTCTGCCTCTCCATAGCAATGGGAACTTGATCAAGAAGCTTTCCCTCTCTGGGCTGCACTTGCCCCAACATGTTCACATGCAGAAGATAGACTTGCTGCTCTCAGCAGTCCGGTACAGCTCTAGTGTATCAGGCAGAACTCTTGAGAGTCCAAGTTCTCAGCCCTGAATGTGGGTCAAGGCTATTTCTTTGATATTTGTAGGGGGGGGTGTTATATTTTTGTGATATTTGATATCATATATAAAATTCCTTGATGTCTGATATTTCCTGCATATTTGTGGGTTTTTCTATTTTCACATGGGTTAAATATGTTCTCAGTGAGTCCTTCAGTGCTTCAACTTTGAAAACCTTGTGTCTCTTTTAGAAAAATGCCAGCCTCCTCTCTCCCACATACTCAGGAAAAGTTGAGATGCTTTAATGTTTTCCTTGTTTATGGCTCAGTCTTTTGAAGAGATTTGGTTATGAATTAGCCTTTCATTCCTCTACCTAGGGGATAACCAATGAGAAAAAAGGGGCAAGGGAGTAGAGTGGATGCCAGAGTTAGAAACATCTTCCTGTACCTCTTCTAATGATACTAAAGTTAGAGATGAAGAATCACTTTTATTCTAAGCCCCCTATTTTCAGATGCTTAAGACTTCAAGAAACATAAATGAGTACATGTGTTGGAAGTCTAATCAGGCTGAATTCTCAGATAATGGGTTTTTGTTACTGCTGCTGCTGCTAAGTTGCTTCAATGCGATTATTGTAGAAGACATGTAGTCAAGTCTTGTAACCTATGTATTGAGAAGGTAAGGAGCCATTGATCTCAAATCTATGAAGAAAACACAACTATTCTTGCATCTACTCGAGATACCTAAAGGTTGGCTTTTCTCCCTCATCCAACATCCATTTAGTTATTGACTCTGGTGCCCTCCTCTCCATTCTTCCTGTCTTATTTTTATACTTCAGTACTTCCTTAATATTATGTAATATTTAATACACATGAAAGAGAAAATTTCATATATGTAAAGGTAAATGTCAAGCAGGCAGATGTAGCAACGAATCTCAAGTGAAGATTTCCACTTGGAAGGCAACTTCAGTCATGTCTGACTCTCAGTGACCCCATGGACTGTAGCCCACCAGGCTCCTCTGTCAATGGAATTCTCTAGGCAAGAATACTGGAGAGGGCAGCCATTTCCTTCTCCAGGGGATCTTCCCAAACTAGGGATCTAACATGTCTCTCCTGCACTGCAGGCAAACTCTTTACCCACTGAGTCACGCGGGAAGACCTTGGAAGGCAACAGAGATCATAACAATGCTCACTACCAGAAAGAGAAGCCAAGAGCTTAGCCCACTGCACCTTCTATGTTCAGAGTAGCCAAGGAGGGCTCAACACAGAGGCATCATTTGAAACAAGGCTTTTCTCACACAGAAGAGATGTACCAAAGTCTGAGACAGTGTGCCCTGGTCTCCCACAGCCAGTGGGTTCCTTATGAAGAGAACTGCTGCCTCTAACTTCCTTGTTTGCGGGAAGGAGTGAAACAAAATCTGGAATGTAGAGCCTATGAGTAGGTTGTCTATTATTCCCCCTATTCTTTCCCTAGTCTATGTACAACAAGAGTAATCATCTCTGGTAACTGCATTTCTTTGAAACTTTTTTTCCTGACTCTTTGGCTTTAGAGTCTGCCTTGCAAGTCTCCTCACAGTTATACTAGGACTAACAGCTTTGTCTTTCTGCAAGGGTGGGCTTTAGGACTCCTCAGTGTATGGCTATGGAAAGTCAGTGACATTGAGGCTACTTTGTGCATTATTAGGTATGCTTTAAACCATGGAGGAGTTGGCCTGCTGGGGCTTGAAACTAAACAGGTTTCTATAGTATCAACTCACAGAGCTTGCTCAAACTCATGTCCATCGAGTCGGTGATGCCATCCAACCATCTCATCCTCTGCTGTCCCTTTCTCCTCCTGCCTTCAATCTTTCCCAGCATCAGGGTCTTTTCCAATGGTTCTGTTCTTCCCATCAGGTGGCCAAAGTATTGAAATTTCAGCTTCAGCATCAACCCTTCCAATGAATATTCAAGACTGATTTCCTTTAGGATGGACTGGTTGGATCTCCTTGGAGTCCAACAGAATCACAAGAGTCTTCTCCAATACCACAGTTCAAAAGCATCAATTCTTCAGCACTCAACCTTCTTTATGGCCCAACTCTCACATCCATACATGACTACTGGAAAAACCATAGCTTTGACTAGATGGACCTTTGTTGGCAAAGTAATGTCTCTGCTTTTTAATATGCTATCAAGGTTGACCATAGCTTTTCTTCCAAGGAGCAAGTGTCTTTTAATTTCATGGCTGCAGTCATCATCTGCTGTGACTTTGGAACCCAAGAAAATAAAGTCTGTCACTGTTTCTGTTGTTTTCCCATCTATTTGCCATGAGGTGATGGGACTGGATGCCATAATCTTCGTTTTTTGAATGTTTTAGTTTTAACCGAGCTTTTTCACTCTCCTCTTTCACTTGCATCAAGAGGCTCTTCAGTTCCTCTTCGCTTTCTGCCATAAGGATGGTGTTATCTGCATATCTGAGGTTATTGATATTTCTCCCAGCAATCTTGATTCCAGTTTGTGCTTTATCCAGCCCAGCATTTCACATGATGTACTCTGCATATAAGTTAAATAAGCAGGGTGACAATATACAGCCTTGACATACTCCTTTCCCAATTTGGAACCAGTCCATTGTTCCACTTCCTGTTCTAACTGTTGCTTCTTGACCTGCATACAGATTTCTCAGGAGGCATGTAAGGTGGTCTGGTATTCCCACCACTTTAAGAATTTTCCAGTTTGTTGTGATCTACAGAATCAAAGGCTTTAGCATAGTCAATGAAGCAGATGTTTTTCTGGAACTTTCTTGCTTTTTCTATGATCCAACGGAAATTGGCAATTTGATCTCTGGTTCCTCTGCCTTTTCCAGCTTGAACATCTGGAAGTTCATGGTTCATGTACTGTTGAAGCCTGGCTTGGAAAATTTTGAGCATTACTTTGCTAGCTTGTGAGATGAGTGCAATTGTGGGGTAGTTTGAGCATTCTTTGGCATTGCCTTTCTTTGGGATTGGAATGAAAACTGACCTTTCCCAGTCCTGTGGCCACTGCTGAGTTTTCCAAATTTGTTGGCATATTGAGTGCAGCACTTTCACAATGTCATCTTTTAGGATTTGAAGTAGTTCAACTGGAATTCCATCACTTCCACTAGCTTTGTTTGTTGTGATGCTTCCTAAGGCCCACTTGACTTCACATTCCAGGATGTCTGGATTTGGGTGAGTGATCATACCATCATGGTTATCTGGGTCATGATAATCTTTTTTGTATAGTTCTGTGTATTCTTGCCACCTTTTCTTAATATCTTCTGCTTTTGTTAGGTCCATACCATTTCTGTCCTTTATTGTTCTCATCTTAAGACCATACTAATTCATTTCTTCACTCAACCAATGTTCAATCATTCAGTCGTTTCTGACTCATTGTAATGCCATGGATTGCAGCACGCCAGGCTTCCCTGTCATTCACCATCTCCCAGAGCTGGCTCAAACTCATGTCCATCAAGTTAGTGATGACTTTCAACCATCTCATCCTCTCTCACTCCCTTCTCCTCCTGCCCTTAATCTTTCCCAGCATCAGGGTCTTTTTCAAGGAGTTGGCTCTTCAAATCAAATGGCCAAAGTATTGGAGCTTCAGCTTCAGCATCAGTCCTTCCAATGAATATTCAGGGTTTATATCCTTTAGGATTAACTGGTTTGATCTCAGTAACGAGGCAGGGAGGGGACTTGCATACCAGAGTCAATAGTTTGGACTTATCTGTAAGACTGCATTATGCCATCAGAAGGCTTTAATTAGAGAAGTGATTTGTGTTGTAGAAGTACCACTCTGGAAGCAATGTAGAGAAAGGATAAAAGAGAGGCAATAACGCAGTATAGATTATAGCCAAACCTATGTAAGGATTGCTGAAGGAAGTAGTAGAAGGCACATTAAGACATACATAGAATTCAGAATCAACAGTTGATTGCCTATGAGCCATGACTGGAGGTGGGGGTGCAGGAGATGTTGTTCATATATAGGGATAAGTGGTGGTTAAAGTATGTACAACTTAGTAAGTCTTCATATAAACAGTAAAAGAAAGGAGAGAGGAGGATTTCACCAAGCCAAATCAATGAAATGAGAAAAAAAGGAGAGAACAGATGATCAGGAGATAGAGATGAAGAAGCAAATCTCTCAATACGATTGAAGATCAAAAGTGTAGAGGAAATAGGAGAATGAGAGAGCTAGGAGAATAACTAAGAGGTTGTGATCTGGGATATTTTAATTTATGCTGTCAGAAATAGAGTAAGTAGTTTCAGGTGAAGAATAAACCTAGACTGGGTCTGTGGGAGAACGTGGCTAGTATGGGCTGGAGGTGTTCACTAGAGATGAGAAGGCCAAATTGCTTGGTGGTCGATGTGGAGGTTGACATCATCTGGAAGATGGTAGGATGGGGCAGAGAGTAAGACCATGAGACAGATGGCCAAGTCCTTGATACAACTGAATAACTAGAAGGTCAGTAGATGATAGCACAAAGAAGCATAGAAGATGACCCAGAAGAATGGCATGAACCTCAAAAAGGTAGATATAATTTGGCTTAGAAGCAGCATAAGAGTGAAGAATAGCTATCTCTTGTCCAGCCTTAAGGTACATGGTGTATGAGAGAACAAAGTCTTCACTGGAGAAGACTTCAGGATAAGCTGTGTTTTTAGTGAATAACCAGGGTACAGTTAAAGCCTGAACGTGAAGGGATAATTCAGAGCAGATGACAGAATGGAGATATCCTGGGTTCTCTACTCTGTTCAACTGATATATTCATCTATCCTTCTGCTAGAACTTCACCATCTTATTATAGCTTTATAATGATATTTGGCAGAGCAAATCTTTTCACTATCCTATTTAGAAATATCTTGATTATTCTTGGGCTTTTGCTTTTCTACATAAGTTTTAAAGTTAGATTGACAAATTCTACAAAATAAAACTTGTTAAAATGTTTACTATAAAAGTATTGGATTATCAATGTTAGAGAGTATTGACATATTTATAATATTTAATCTGTCAGTCCATGAATATGGTATCTGTATTTGTTTCAGACTTGTTTCATGCCTTCTAATAAAGTTCTATCAATTTATCTGTGGAAGTCTTCCACATTTTATATTAAAGTTGTTCCTAGGCACTTCACATGTTTTAATATCACTGCAATATTTAATTTTTAATCTTTGTTTCTAAATATTTTTGAGTCAACATTGTTATCTTTGTCCTAACTTCTTGGAGGAAATGCTTAGTTCATTAATTTTCAGATTTTCTTCCTTCTTATTTGAAAGATGCTACTTTAACTGTATCTCACAAAATTTTTTGGCCTTGTAGCATGTGGTAGTTACCCTACCAGGATTTGAACCCATGTCCCTTGCAAGGAAATGGCAACCCACTCCAGTGTTCTTGCCTGGAGAATCCCAGGGACAGTGGAGCCTGATGGGCTGCTGTCTATGGGGTCGCATAGAGTCAGACACGGCTGAAGCGACTTAGCAGCAGCAGCAGCCCCTGCATCGGAAGTACAGCATCATAACTACTGGACCACTAGGGAAGTACCATGTATCTCACAAATTTTATTATTTGGTATTTTCATTTTTTTTCACTTCAAATTATTTTCAAATTCCTGTTATGATTTCTTCTTTTATCTTGAATTATTTTAAATTTACTATCTTCAAATATGTAGAGATTTTTCTAGTTAATGCCTGTTTTGATCTCTAGCTTAATTCCACTGTGGTCAGAGAACCTGCTCTGTGTTGTTTCAGTCCTTTCCAATTTGTTGAGACTTGCTTTCTGGATATGCTATGGACAATTTTTGTAAATGTTACACATGTTCTGGGAAAAATTGTACTTTCAAATTGCTTGGTAGATAATAGGCATAGATGAAGATGGAGATGTAATTACAGATATAGGTATAGAAATAGATATTTAGATGTAAATGCATACAGCTAGCTATATGTCTCCGTTAAGTCAAGTTTGTTAATCACTTTTTTCAGATCTTCTATATATTTACTGATTTTTGTTCTGCTTGTTATAACAATTACAAAGAGAGATATATTAAAATATCCAACTATGATTGGTCATTTCTCTTAATAATTATGTCAATTTTTGCTCTTGTGTTTTTAGGTCACATCATTAGGTGGCCGAAATATTTTAAGACTGCCAGGATAAACACCTGTTTATCAACAGAGGAACAGACAAATAAAATGTGGTACATATATACAATGGAGTATTACTTGGCTGTAAAAGAGAAGGAAATAATGCCACTTACAGCAACATAGATGGACCTAGAGATTGCCATACTGGGTGAAGTAAGTCACACACAGAAAGACAAATATCACCTGATATCGCTTATATGTGAATCTAAACAAAATAGTACAAATGAACTTATTTACAAAACAGAAACAGACTCACAGATGTAGAAAACAACCTTATAGTTACCAGGGGGAAAGAGGGAGAGGGATAAATTGGGAGATTGGAATTGACATATAAACACTACTATATATAAAATAGGTAAATAATTTTCTCCTGGCCTTTTCCTTCTCCAGAGCAACCACTCCATCTGATTCCTGCAGGCTAATCCTCTCCTAATCAGTTCTTTGATTCTTATTGCACAGTAGCTTGTCTACCCTCCTTCTTTGCATGTAGGATCTGTAGTTTTTCTCTTTATTACTTCCATCCCAGAATGCCTAGTGCTGGACTGAATAAACAGCAGAAGCTTGCAAAGTGTTTTTTTGCTTGTTTGTTTGTTTGGTCCCTCAAAATTATATGAAACCAAATGTTGGTGTTTTTTTTTTCAATTCTCCAGATGACCAAACTGGGCCAAGTTCATGCTTTTATAGAAGAAAATCCCAAATGAGCTGCAGAGCAGGTCATGAACAAGCCTTTTAATTGAATGGCAATGATGTAATGATACTCATTACAGATAGGGTCTGGCTGTTCTTCACATTCCTTGCATGTATAATTTCTATTGCACAATTGCAAGAATATTTTTCAGAGATTTCCACCTTTCTCAGGTGATTTGAGTTTTCAGTATTTAGTGCTTTGCTTTTTAACACTCAGTAAACATCCCAACAGTGCTCAGAAATATCCATTGTCTTCTATTTCTTCTTCCTCTTCCTGAATTCCCATCGATTTTCTCTATGTGTGTGGGTCACTGCTTTTCTCTTGGATCCACTAAAGCAATCATAACAATGCCCATACCCTCAAGTAACTTACATTCTAGTGAAGAGAGACAGATGATGCACACACAGGTGTGCACATGCACACACACATCAAATATGCAAGATGACTTCAAAGATTGATGAATGCTCTGCAGAAAATCAAGAAAGCAATGTCATAGAGAGTGAAGTTGGGCTAATGTTAGATTTCAAGAAGATGACTGGCTTGAAATAGAAATTTAAGCTATGTACCTATCTGGAGGATGAGTATTCTACATGGTATAAGTGCTCAGTCACTTTAGTTGTGACTCTTTGCGAACCTATGGACTATAGCCTACCAGGCTCCTCTGTTACTGCAATTCTCCAGGTAAGACTACTGGAGTGGGTTGCTATGCCCTCCTCCAGGGGATCTTCCTGACCCATTGACTGAACCTACATCTCTTATGTCTCCTGCATTGGCAGAAGTGTTCTTTACCACTAGCGCCACCTGGGAAGCCCCATTCTAGATAAAGGGAACAGCAAATACCAGACCCTGAGGCAGCAGTGTTCTTGGTGTGTTCGAGAAACAGCAAGACAGCAAGGAGAGCTTCAGTGAAGTGAGACAGGAGAGAGTAGAAGAAAACATTGGGAGTTTTACTTTTGTTGCAAGTAGCACAAGAAGCCACCAGGGAGTTTTGAGCAAGGAAGTGATAAGATCTGGTTCCATTTTTTTAAACATTTCCCTTAGCTTCCTTGTAGAGGGTAGAGGGATTTCCCTTCTAGCTCAACTGGTAAAGAATCCACCTGCAATGCAGGAAACCCCAGTCCGATTCCTGGGTTGGGAAAATCCCCTGGAGAAGGGATAGGCCACTCCAGTATTTGGGGGTTTCCTTGGTGGCTCAGATGGTACAGAATCCACCTGCAATGCATCAGACCTGGGTTCAATCCCTGAGTTGGAAAGATCCTGTGGAGGAGGGCATGGCAACCCACTCCAGTATTCTGGCCTGGAGAATCCCTATGGACAGAGGAGCATGGCAGGCTATAGTCCATGGGGTCACAAAGAGTCAGACACCACTGAGCAACTAAGCACAGCACAGCACAAAGGGTAGAATGTAGAATTATGTTACAGATAGCACAAACCACTTTAACTCATTTAAAAGGGTTTATAATTGGGTATTTAACAAAGTTGTTGAAAAAATCAGAATAATTTATTGATACTCTGTGTTGAATGTTCAGAACATTTTCACTTAATAGCACATAATTGGCACATCAGGAAGGTGGAGAATCAGGAAGCCACTGCTCCAGTAGCTGCTTCGAGGACCATGCCATCTCTGCTCAGATCATCACAAATCTTGGCCATATTGCCTCATTCTCTTCCTAAATACAGTGGATACATTATGACCTGTCTTTTTGATGCCCACAAAACTAGGAACTGCACCTTGAGAGGTCTGTTACTGCTCATACAAAAGAAGCAAAATCTTCCAAGACTATGCTCACTAGCAAAAACTAGAAATCACAGATGCAGAAGCATGAACTCTACCCACTCAGCCTTCCAAATTACATTCAGTTTCATCTGCCTGGCAGAGACTAGGTCACCAGTGGAATGTATGCTATGAGGGATTTCAAGAAATATAGGCTTTAGCATTCTAACCTCTATCATTTAGTAAGATGTGCTTTGATTAGGGTTATAATGAAGTCAAATGAGCTAATATATGATATTTACCACAGGAGGCAAGATCAGAAGTAAGGGAGCCAGTTAGAGGCTGTTCTAGTAGTTCAACTGAAAGAGGATGATGATGACTTGGACCAGAGTAAAAAAGGTAACGGTTTTGAAAATGGTTGGATTTAATATTGTACTCTGAAAATAAGACTTGTTTATAGATTGGGGCAGGAATGATGAATAAGATATAAAAGAGTGACTTTTAGCCATCCCTGCCCCAGCTACCCTTGAGAAACTTTCCTAAATAATTAAGCCTGGTTTAGGAGACCCTCTTAGGTATATCACAGCATTACACAGTGTTGGAATCCCTTGTTTTATCATCTGTATTTCTAACAAATTTCCACTTCCCCACCAGCAGAGCATGTGTCTGATTGTGAATGGCACAGTGCCTGGCACATTGAGCAATCTCAATAAATACCATCCTAAGAATAAATGAAAGAGATGAGAAACTAATTCATAAAAACACAAAGTCTACCAAAACTGATTCAAGAATAAATAGAAAATCTGAACATACCTGTAAGAAGTAAAGAGGTTGAACCAGTAAATAAAACAAAGAAACACCCAGGACCAATTAGCTTGACTGGGGAGTTCTACCAAGTATTTAAAGAATTAACACCAATCTTTTTCTAACTCTTCAAAAAAATAGAAAAGTATGAAGTACTTCTTAATTCATTTTATGAGTCAGCATTACCGTAATACCAATGCCAGACAAGAAAAGAAAACTATGTTCTATCCCTTATGAACATATGTGCAAAAATCTTCAACAAAATCCTAGCAAACTGAATCCAGCAGCACATTAAAAGGACTATAATCATGACCAAGTGGAATTTGTCCCAGAAATTCAAGGGTGGATCCTCAATGAGTTATATGTAGTTTTACCATATAATTCAGCAACTCCACTCCTAAGCATACCTAAAAGAATTTTTTAAAAAATGTTTTCACAAGGTGTGTACAAGGTGAAAAGGTATACACTAATACTCACAGCAGCACTTTTCACACTAACCAAACAATGGACACCACCCAAATGTCCATCAATAGATGAATGGAGAGACAAAATGAAGTATATCTATAGAATGGAATATTCAGCACCGAAAAGGAATGAAGAGCAGATACATGAGACAAAATGGATGAACCTTCAAAACATACTAATTGAAAAAATAGTCACAAAGGATACATGTTGTATGATTCTCTTCATACAAAATTTCTATGATAGACAAATCCATAGAATCAGAAATCAGTTTAGTTACTAAAAGGGCCAGGGAGCAGGGAGGAAGAGTGAGGAGTGACTATTAATGGGTATAGAGTCTCCTTTAAGAGTGATGAAAACGTCTTGTAACTAAATAGAGAGATGATTACAGAACGCTTTGAATATACTAAAATCCATTGAATTATACGCTTTAAAAGAGTGAGTTGCATGGTATGTCAAATAATCTTTAAAAAGCTGCTATTCAAAAAAAAATGAAAATGACGGATAAAAGAATATCTTATCACCTTGAGCCCATCTATTCAGAGGCCTGATGAATTTCTCAGTACTAATGTGTCATTAAGAGTTCTCACTGATTTCCAAGTGTTGCTGGATGGGGTTACAATCTTTACAGTAGTCAAAAACTGGAATTCAACTCCATTTGAGGGGCATGGAATCCAGGCTTATTCAAGCCAAGAAACACTGTGTTGGGCTGAATTTCTCCTTTACTCTCTAGCAGGGGATTTAGTCTTTTAAAGTATACTGCACCTCATTATACCAAACAAGAAATGAAAAGATCCTGTGCTTTGTCCTTGTGCTTCATTGTGAACTATAGCCATATTCACAAAGATATCTGAGATGATGTTGCTAACAGGGGGGTGTAAACACTAAAGTGCTGCTATAGAAACTGTCCTGAAAGAGCCTCTAGAAAATAAAGGTGAAGCATCAGTTAGTACAACATGGATTGGGAATTTTGAACAAAATCATATTTGGAACATTTAAATTATATAACAAACACCAAATGAAATCATTGGAAATTCCAGAGCAATGTGATAAGTCTTATGTGACTCAGGCTTTTGATAACCCTACTAGATAAACCAGCAACTATGTCACAGGACCCCAAATAAAACCTATGATGTGTGGTCAGTGGCTTTGTAATTTGCCGCATCTAAATTAAGAGGTAAATGAGTAGTTTAAAAATGAACTTTGATTCACTGAGCTTATTAGTTTTTTACTTGAGGTTCCACACTCTTCATGGATACTGGTCCATGTAGGCTTTTTCTTCTGAGATCCAGAAGCTTCAGACGGGCAAACACATTTGGGACACATCTCAGGCACCGATTCCCCTGGCCTTCATTCTGCAGCCCTACACATATGCTGCTGCCCCTGCTGGAGTCACATAGCTCATCTTAAGAACTATGGATATAGTTAGTTGGCTCCAGAGACACATTTCTCCTTCCCTTCATCCCACCTAACTCCAGAAGATCTCCCACTGCTGACATGTTGAACATGTGCTTGGCCATTGCTTTAGGTATTTTCCATGCACTCATTCACTTTTTCCCTGTGAGGAAGTTCTATTATCCCCACTTTGGAGATGAGGAAACTGAGGCACGAAGAAATTAGATAACTTGCTTAAGATAACACAGTTGGTGAGTGTTGGGCTGAGATTCAAACCCAGGACATCTGGCTTCAGAGCCCAACTCCATCATATCCTCTCCACTTCTGGCTGAAAAACAGTAGCTAAATTACAGGGCTGTTGTAAGGATTAAATTGTTATTATTAGTCCTCTGGAGTAGAGTGGCCCTTTCTGTCCAGTGGGCTTGAATTGGGAGTACATTTTGCAAATTAAGTTCCAGACATTCTGGAACAAGCATTTCCATTTATTTTAATAAGCCTAAGTGAACCTAAGGTGAAGTTCTGCATAAACAGAGTTCCATAATAATGCATTTCATTGGAAAGAAGCTCTCTTAACATGTTTACATTTAATGGAACACAAGAAGGGTCACTTTGACTTAATTTTCAAAGCTGACTCCTGAGTAACATCTACAGGTTCTCAAAAAAGCTTTCATGGATCTAATAACTTGTGGGAAAAGGTTATACACTTGAATATGTGCACACCCTGTCCTAAAAGCCTTTTCTTCCACTTTAGTAGTATTGATGTTAGGAAGCGTAGCCTTGGTCACTGTTCATCCGAAATGCATCTTGGTCCTTCCTGCTCCATCCCAACTCAATAGGCTCCACCAGAAAGAAACAAGTCTAAAGAAACCAATTCACTGTAATGGGCAATGTTCCCATAAACAACATCAGGAACATGAAAGCTGCCAGAAATACTGCAATGGGTTCCTGTCATTGTTTTATGTAAATTCATGTACTCAAGTAAATACCATACTCACCTCTGGTTTCTATCCTCTGTAAATTTAGAGGATTAAATGAATGCAATATGTTCACCTCCTGAAGAGCAAACTAGAGAATAGCTCAATTCTTAAAAACCCCATAATCCCCAAGTACAAACCAAAGGCTTAAGATAGTCAAGCCCAGAAGCTAAGAAATGAATCAAATAAATAGTTTAACAAACCTTTCCCTTGAGTTTGACATTTTCTAAAAGAGAGAAAAGGGTGCCATGGGCTCGAATGTGGCTCCTTGTTGATTAATTAAGAACACTTAGGCAACATTCAGTGGAATCGATCATTTCTAGCCTGAATGCTTTTTTTCTTTTTTAACTCATTGTCAATTAGCACCTAAAATGAGTTATGTAATTTGTGCTTTCAGGATGTCAGGCATTAAATTATTTTTCAGTACAACCCACACAAATCCTGATTGGGCTTATTTGTTTATTTGTTAAATGAGATAGGGATTCAGGGGAGAAAACACAGTGGGCAAAAAGTGTTTTTGAAATTAGAAGAGATATGGAGAGAATATAGCTAATGATGATAGGAGGGAAGCTTACAGATTTTTAAGGAGGATAAGCTGTACACACAAAGAGCTCTAATACAAGGGACAATGTGATCAGGGACACAAAGTAAGAGCCCTCATGGGTGCTTTGTGGGGGAAGGTATGTGGTCTTAGGTTTAAAAGATAAGTTGGATTTAGGCAAATGAAGTCGGCAAACTGAATATTCACCAAAAGGGAGTTTGTTGCCTAAGGAAAGGCCAGTAGCCCCTTTGGATGGGAGCTAGGTGCACATGTCAGGAAGGAGTGGGAGGAGGGAGCTAGAAGGGTCAGTTGCAATCAGATAGTAAATGGTTTGAATATAGAATGGATTAAAGTCGGAGCAAATACTGAAGGGGAAAACCAATTAGAAGACAACTGCAAGAGTCCAAGTCAGGCAAGAAGGCAGGAACTAGAGGTGGGAGCCATGATCTGAGGAGGGCACTGTGGGGAAAAGTATCACGGAGATTCTTTCGAAGCTTAAATTGAAAGAGAGATGGTGAGTCACACAGAAAAGCGACGACAACCAATAAATACTCTTTCCTTGTACCAGCTCCTGAAATCTTCTCCCAAAACAAGAATCAATTACGATAAAACTGCAAAGGAGTAAATGAGAGATTAGTATGGAAAGCCTCAGTTGACTGAGTCAAGGAATAAAATGAACATGCAGTCGCTTCAGGGGCTTATTTGATTATTGGGCAAGATGCCAGATGTGCAGCAGCAGGCATCACAGCTGGCAATGTACTCTCAAGTTTGAGACAGTACCAGTTCCCCTGAACACTGCTGTACACACACATAAGTCCTTGGATAGCATGTACTCACATACTTAGGCTAATTGCTCCAAAAAGACCCTATCTGGACATAAGCACTCTACATCAGCAGAGTGGTCTCAGTATATACCTTTATGTCTACACTTCTAATCCTTGGGAATTTTTGAATTATAAAACTAATAAATGGAAAAGACTTCAGTTTTTTTCATCTGGTCCAACCATTACTATTCTCTCCATAATATTTTTAAGAGGCAGTCATGTAGTCTGTCATTGAACATCTTCCAGTGATGGGGAGCTCATCCCATCTTTTGCTTGCCCTGAATGAATGTGGTTGTGCTTGGTACTCAGTCACCAAGTCATGTCCAACTTTTTTGTGACCCCATGGACTGTATCCCGCCAAGCTCCTCTGCCAATCGGATTTCCCAAGCAAGAATGAATACTGGAGTGGGTTACCACTTCCTCCTCCAGGGGATCTTCCTGACCCAGGGATGGAACCCAGGTCTCCTGCATCTGGTGGCGAATTCTCTACCACTGAGCCACTAGAGAAGCCCTGGGTAGTGTACCGCTTTCATCCACTCTAACAATTGTGTCAATAATTTCTCTAGGTGTTTTACCATGTTGATCTCACTTAATCTCCCATTTAATCCTCAAATTTTACAGGTGAAAAGCCAGAGGATCAGATAGAGACTGTGACTTGTCCAAAGTCATATAGATGGTGATTGGCAGAACTGGGATTCAAGTCCCTGTCTGACTCTGATGCTCCCTCCATCAGAGCTAAGTTTAAGCTAAAATCCATCTCCCTCTAAATCCCACCCACTGACAGAATTACAGCATCCCTTCTTGGAAAGAGGATGCATTCTTTGAGGTTTGGGTAGAGAAACACATCTTCTGGATTCCTTTCATCAAAATGAAACCCCCCCCAAAAAAAAAAACCATAGAGCAAAGCTTGTTCCCCAACATGTGGCACTTAGACTTCTCTCTCAGCTGTCACCTTTGAGCCTTCTAACCAATACATATGATAGCCACTTCCAAGTCCTCGTGTTCTGGGAACTCCATCTGCGGAAAACTTTTTTCCTGTGTTCATTTCCGGGATGCTTCCTTCAACAGACATCTTTTGAGTTCTCACTCTAAAGCAGACTCTGAACTGGTTACAGACAGCTACAAGATGAATCAGAAACAGTTGCCAGACTACAGGAACTCCCAGTCCATCCGGGAAGAGAGATGAGAGGCAAAGATACCAATATAAGAGGGAAGTGTTGGTCTAGAGGACTGTCTTTTAAATTCTTATTTATTTTTAATTGGAGGATAATTGCTTTACAATATTGTGTTGGTTTGTGCCATATATCAACATGAATCAGCCATAGGCATACATATGTCCCCTCCCTGTTGAAGGCACCCCTTGCAACGTGAAGAAAAGAGTCACTATCTCTGCCTGGCCAGTTGGAAAAAGCTTCATAACAGCTTAACTGAGTCTTAAAAGATGAGTAAGAATTCTGTGCCCTGCACAACTCCAGGAGCTGTCTATTAACCGTTTGTACAAGATCACCATTTCTCAACCCCTGGGAACAGAAGCAAAGGTGCCCAAGGCCAGACATCAACAGCTCTGCTAAGGTACAGGGTAACTGGTGGCCGCTAGGACCCCGGTGTAGAAGTTTATCCATTTGTGCACTAAAACCTCCTATATCAGAAGGATCTTTGCTCCCTGTGCTTATCACCCATCTGTTTTGCTTTTGGAGTTGAAAGGTTTTTTTCGTGTCAGCCTGGCGTCCCGGCGTTCGGGAAACAATTAAATAAACAGATTCATTCGACAATTAGGCCAAAAAAGATGAGGACCTCTGGTGGATAGTAGTGGTAATGACAGCAGTCTTTCCAGAATGAGATTATGAGAAATTTGATAGGGCTAAAGAATTAGGTGAGGTGAAGATCCAGAGTTAGGAAGTTAGCGAGGTCAGAAAAGGAAGCCTTTCCGCGAAGACTCACTTTTATTCTGCTTACTCTTGCTGCTGCTACTGCTGCTAAGTCACTTCAGTCGTGTCTGACTCTGTGCTACCCCATAGACTGCAGCCCACCAGGCTCCCCCGTCCCTGGGATTCTCCAGGCAAGAACCCTGGAGTGGGTTGCCATTTCCTTCTCCAATGCATGAAAGTGAAAAGTGAAAGTGAAGTTGCTCAGTCGTGTCCGACCCTCAGCGACCCCATAAACTACAGCCTACCAGGCTCCTCCATCCATGGGATCTTCCTGGCAGGAGTACTGGAGTGGGGTGCCATTGCTTACTCTTAGAAGACCTTATATAAGCACATTTCTCAAGCCTTTGAAATCAGCTTCAACCAGCATTTTAGACCCATGGAGAACTCTTGCTTCTTTCATGGCCCATGAGACAAGAAATACATACTTATGGGAAGATGGCCTTTCAAGCATGACAACTGTGAAGCTCCTACGTGTCAGGTTGCTCTAAATAATCCAATTTTTAACAAATATACTTTGTTAATTGGGAATAAAATGGGCAACATCTTTATTAAATTGTTTTTCATGGAAAATTTGGGTCAAATGCATTTTGAAGGCCAGGGTCTAACACCCCATAGTCTTGTTTCAATCTCTCTTACTTTTGCCCTTAATTAGGACCTCACCTCCATCTTGAACTATTATCATAGTTTTCTTTGTCTCTGATTTTATGTACTTTCACTATGATACCTCTAATGGATCCAAATTTTCAGCCATAATCTTTCACATTTCTCTTGCCTCTCTTCCAGGACATCAATTAAATGTATGTTAGATCTCACTCTATTCCTTATGTCTCTGATCTACCTTTTTCTCTTTTACACATAATTTGTTTCTCCAGGCATAATTGTGGACAGTATCTTGTGACCTATCTCCAGTTCAATAACTCTCTCTTCAGTTGCATTTTGCCTTCTGTTAAACCCATCTAGCCATTAAATTCTCAATTTTTATTATTATATTTTTTTAGTTCTAGTTATATTTGATCCTTTCCCAAATTGTCTATATGACATCTTCTGTTCCCCAAAGATATTTTCAAGCTTATCTTTTTTTGAAATATGATCAATTAGTTACTATAGTGTGTCTTGTAATTCTAATGTCTAAAATCTTTGTGAATTTGTTTTTGTCATCTATTCTTTTCTGCTGTCTGTAACTCACAGTATATATTTTTCTTTGTATGGCTAGTTACTTCTGACTATGTGTTGACATATTATTGAAAATTTATTTGTAACAATGATTTCAGGCCTAGGATGACAGTACATCCTTATAGAAAGTATTCTCATTTGCTTCTGACAAATGCCTGGAGATGATACCTGTCCAACACTACTTTAATCCAAATTCAGAGCTTCACAGAACATCCCAATGATGGGTATATAGACTACAAGTCAATGCAAGGGCTGGTTACTGCTAGTTCACCATTATCCTGAAAGGGTAGCTACTCAGAGTCTCAGTTTGAAGTGGTAGGAAGGCTTGTCACATTTCCCACTTGTTTGGGCCTTGGACTTCAACTTTTATCCCTTTTTCTCATGAGGGCACCACAACCAGAGCTCAGTCTCACAACTCCCTTATGACTCCTCAACTGCCCTCAGGGAAAAATGACTTTTCTTGCCAGACTTCCCCCTCTGGGTTCTTTTCTTCTTCTAGATTTTAGCCTCACTATTTTGGGGTGTTTTTTTGTTTTTATTTTACCTTTACCTTTTTTTGAGATATTATTGACATATGTAAGTTTAATGTGTACAACATGGGTATTTGACAAATGTATATATTGTGAAATGATTACCACAAAAAGGTTAGTTGATATCTCCATGGTGGTTCAGATTGTATAGAATCTGCCTGCAATGCAGGAGACCTGAGTTCAATCCCTGGGTTGGGAAGATCCCCTGTAGAAGGAAATGGCAACCTACTCCAGTATTCTTGCCTGAAAATTTCCATGAACAGGGGAGCCTAGTGGGCTGCAGTCCATTGAGTCACAAAGAGTTGTACACAACTGAACAACCAACACTTTCACTTTCACTTTCATCCCCTCATAAAATGAATTTTTTAATTTTTATTTTGGTGGTGGTGATAAGTTTTAAGATCTACTTTCCAAGTTTGCTTTATTGACTATGCCAAAGCCTTTGACTGTGTGGATCACAATAAACTGTGGAAAATTCTGAAAGAGATGGGAATACCAGACCACCTGACCTGCCTCTTGAGAAATCTGTATGCAGGTCGGGAAGCAACAGTTAGAACTGGACATGGAACAACAGACTGGTTCCAAATCGGAAAAGGAGTACGTCAAGGCTGTATATTGTCACCCTGCTTATTTAACTTATATGCAGAGTACATCATGAGAAACGCTGGGCTGGAAGAAGCACAAGCTGGAATCAAGATTGCTGGGAGAAATATCAATAACCTCAGATATGCAGATGACACCACCCTTATGGCAGAAAGTGAAGAGGAACTAAAAAGCCTCTTGATGAAAGTGAAAGAGGAGAGTGAAAAAGTTGGCTTAAAGCTCAACATTCAGAAAACGAAGATCATGGCATCTTATCTTGTCCCATCACTTCATGGGAAATAGATGGGGAAACAGTGGAAACAGTGTCAGACTTTATTTGGGGGGACTCCAAAATCACTGCAGATGGTGACTGCAGCCATGATATTAAAAGACGCTTACTCCTTGGAAGGAAAGTTGTGATCAACATAGATAGCATGTTCAAAAGCAGAGACATTACTTTGCCAACTAAGGTCCGTCTAGTCAAGGCTATAGTTTTTCCAATGGTCATGTATGGATGTGAGAGTTGGACTGTGAAGAAAGATGAGCGCCGAAGAACTGGTGCTTTTGGACTGTGATGATGGAGTCTCTTGACAGTCCCTTGGATTGCAAGGAGATCCAAACAGTCCATTCTGAAGGAGATCAGTCTTGGGTGTTCAATGGAAGGACTAATGCTAAAGCTGAAACTCCAATACTTTGGCCACCTCATGAGAAGAGCTGACTCATTGGAAAAGACTCTGATGCTGGGAGGGATTGGGGGCAGGAGGAGACGGGGACGACAAAGGTTGAGATGGCTGGATGGCATCACTGACTCGATGCACGTGAGTTTGGGTGAACTCCGGGAGTTGGTGATGGACAGGGAGGCCTGGCGTGCTGTGATTCATGGGGTCGCAAAGAGTCGAACACAACTGAGTGACTGAACTGAACAGAGCTCCAAGTTTATAATGCACTATTGTTAGTCACAGTCACTATGCTGAACATTAGATTCCCCATACCTTATTCATTTTGTGTGTTAGTTGCTTCAGTCATGTCTGACTCTTTGCAACCCCATGGATGCTTGCCAGTTTCCTCTGTCCATGGGATTCTCCAGGCAAGAATACTGGAGTGGGTTGCCATTCCCTTTGCCAAGGAGATCTTCCCAACCCAGGGATCGAACCAGGATCTCCTGCATTGCAGGTAGATTTTTTACTACCTGAGCTATCAAATTACTTTATTCATTTTACAGTTGGAAATTTGTACCCTTTAACCTATATGTCCCCATTTCCTCCACCCTCAGTCCATGGCAACCACCATTCTACTCTGCTTCTTTGAATTTGGATTTTTTAGATTCCACACATGTGAGAACATACAATATTTGTCTTTCTCTGTCTGAGTTATTTCACTTAGGGTTATGCTCTCAAACTCCATCCATGTTGTCCCAAATGACAGTCTTGCCTTCATTTTGATGGTTGAACCATATTCTATTATGTATATGTACCACATATTCTTTATCCATCCATCAGTGAATACTTAGTTGGTTTCTATATCTCGGCTATTGTGAACAATGCTTAAATCAGTGTGGGAGTACAGATATCTCTTTGAGATCCTGATTTAATTTCTTCTGCATATACAACCAGAAGTGAGTTTGTTGGATCATATTGTAGTTCTGTTTTTAAATTTTGACAAATCTCCATTCTATTTTCCACAGTGACTGTACCAATGTATACTTCCAACCAATAGTGCAGAAGGATTTCCTTTTCTCATCCACATTTGTTGTCCCTTGTCTTTTTGACAATAGCCAGTCTAACAGGTATAAGGTGATATTTCATGGTAGTTTTGATTTGCATTCACCTGATGGTTAGTGATGTTGATTTTTCATGTGCCTGTTGGCCATTTGTATATCTTCTTTGGGAAAATAGTCTATTCCTCTACCCATTTTTGGTCAGATTTTTTTTTTTTTTTTGCTTTTTTGCTATTGAATTGTATGAGTTCCTTCTATATTTTGTATTAACTCTTTATCAGTTGTGTGGTTTGTAAATATTTTCTCCCATTCCTTAGGCTTTCTTTTCATTGTGCAAAAGATTTCTAGTTTGATATAGCCTTACTTGCTTTCTGCTTTTTGTTGCCTATAATTTTGATAACATATTAAAAAAAAAACCAGTTGCCAAGACCAATGTCAAGAGCTTTTCCTCTATTCTTCCTTCTAGCAGTCTTACAGTTTAAGGTCTTTAAGCTCATTAGAAAAGACCTTGATGCTGGGAAAGATTGAAGGGAGGAATAAAAGGGTGTGACAGAGGATGAAATGGTTGGATGGCATCACCAACTCGATGGACATGAGTCTGAGCAAGCTACAGGAGTTGGTGATGGACAGGGAACCCTGGCGTGCTGCAGTCCATGAGGTCGCAAAGAGTCAGACACGACTGAGTGACTGAACAACAAATTTAAGTCTTCAACCATTTCAAAGTAATTTTTATGAGTAGTGCAAGATGGGATCTGATTTAATTTTTCTGCATGTGTTTAATCCAATTTCTCCAACACCATGTATTGAAGAGACTCATTTCCCCCATTAAGTCTTTTGGCTCCTTTGTCCAACATGAGTTGACCATATAGGTGTGGGCTTTCTTTTGGGATCTCAATTTATTTCATTGTTCTATGTCTATTTTTATGCTATACCATGCTATTTGATTACAACAGTTTTTCAATAGTTTAAAATCCACAATTGTGATGTCTCTAGCCTTGTTCTTTCTTGGTATTGTTTTGGGTTTTCAGGATACTTTATGGTTTTGTATGATTTGTAGGTTTTTTTTTTATTTCTGTCAAAAATGCCATTGGAATTCTGAGGTTTCACTGCATCTTAATTATTGTCATCGTTTTCAGTTTTTCTTCCTTCCAGTTTCTCCTTTACAAGGGAATCTTCCAAGACACCATTTGATTGAGCCATTCCCTTGCACAATCTTTTCAAAAGCACAAGCTGACTCTATAATAAAAATCAAATTCTTTTTTTTTTTTTTTTGGACAGTTAGGTCCAAAACTGCCTCTCTCTTGCCTCAATTATTTATTGTGCACTCAGTGTGTGGTGCTCACCAGGCCACCTAATCTCTTGCCTCTTACCTCCCTTACACCTTGTCTTACTCCAAATACACCCTACACTCCAGCCAAACTGAAACATTCGCTGCATGTGGCAGACCTGGACTGGAACCCAGATGGGCTGACTTCCAGGTCAGTGTTCTTTCTCCTACATCATGGTCCCATATTCAGGTTTCAGTTCAGTTCAGTTCAGTTGCTCAGTTGTGTCTGACTCTTTACAACCTCATATACTGCAGCATGCCAGGCTTCCCTGTCCCTCACCAACTCCTGGAGTTTGCTCAAACTCATGTCCATCGAGTCCATGATGCCATCTAATCATCTCATCGTCTGTCATCACCTTCTTCTCCTGCCTTCAATCTTTCCCAGCATCAGGGTCTTTTCCAATGAGTCAGCTCTTTGCATCAGGTGACCAAAGTGGGCTTCAGGTGTAAGTCCATTCAATATTCAGGTTTAAGTCCATTCAATCTGCATAGTTACAGATATTCTAATAAATTAACTGGAGAAAAGCTCAACGAGTACAGATTACACTGTCGTTTTTGTATTTCTTGTCTTTTGTGGGGTTATTTATCTTGTGAGTTAGAAATTTCAGCCAAGCAATACCTCTAGGGAGAGCAGAAGTAGGGGAACACCCTCTGGGATGTAAAGTCTGAAAGTGAATGCATCATCGTCAACTTTATGACCATCTCCATAGTCACAAATGCGCCTAGGCATTGAACTTCAGGCTTCAGTCTTGTTTTCCCCTCACAAATGAGGGACCAACCAGTTGCCTGTGGAATTCAATTCCGGGGTACTGGGAACATTTGCATCTGAATAAGTCTACTCCCATCTGCTGGTGGTTGCCTGAATTTCCAGTCATCCCTGAATCACACTAAAAATAAATAAATAAATAAACATTCTGGAAGTAGTTTGGGCATCTACTGTTGTGTGACCTCGGGGTCATCCCCTTTCCTTCTCTGGGCCTCAGTTTCCCCATATTAAAGTCAAGAGGCTGGGACAAAATGACCTGGAACGACCCTCCCACTTTTATCAAGCAAGGATTTTCTCTAATATTCCCGGATGATCTGAGACAACAAGGGCAGGCCGGCTAGCAGCAGGAATGGGTTTTATTGATCCACTCCTGTATGTAATGCTGCTGCATTACAATCGTGTCCGACTCTGTGTGACCCCAGAGATGGCAGCCCACCAGGCTCCCCCGTCCCTGGGATTCTCCAGGCGAGAACACTGGAGTGGGTTGCCATTTCCTTCTCCAATGCATGAAAGTGAAAAGTGAAAGTGAAGTCGCTCAGTCATGTCCGACCCTCAGTGACCCCATGGACTGCAGCCTTCCAAGCTCCTCCATCCATGGGATTTTCCAGGCAAGAGTACTGGAGTGGGGTGCCATTGCTTTCTCCCCTGTATGTAATAGTCAGTGACATATAGGTCCCATCATCTTTATTTCTGCACTCATGTGGGAAGGAGACCATTTGCTCCAGTGGTGGGGTGAAGGGGAAGGAAGGCATGAGGGTGATCTGCTCGTTTTTTTTTTTTTTTTTTTTTAAGGCAGGAAACTATGAAACACATTTTCTAAAAGTTTGATTCTAAGGTGGTTAAGAATGTGGGGATAAAGAGTTACATTTAACTGTTCTGATGAGCAGCAAGAGCGCAGTGGCTGGAAGCATCCCTGGATGCTCAAGGCTGCGCACTTCTGGGTTTCAGAGGTCCGCAGGCTGCCTGGGAAAGGGACAGACTGTGGGCAGTGCGGGGCGAGGAGGAGCCCAATCTACCAGGCAACTGAAGGTTTTCGGGGCACAAGTAGTCTCAATTCACCAAATCCTGAAAGAAAAGAGAAGAAAGCTCCATCTCTGTATGAATGTTCTAGCTAACCATGCTGCTGCTGCTGCTAAGTCGCTGCAGTAGTGTCCGACTCTGTGCGACCCCATGGACGGCAGCCCACCAGGCTCCTCTGTCCCTGGGATCCTCCAGGCAAGAATACTGGAGTGGGTTGCCATTTCCTTCTCCGAGCTAACCATGAGTGAACCATGAGTGAATCCATATTCATTGCAACCCTTCTCGATGGCATGCCTTAGGAATTGCCCGCCTGGTACACGGCTCTGAAGGACTTCTTTCTGAACTTATTTTTTCAAGGATCTGAGATAGAAAGGACAGAGGGGATTGGGATGGAAGAATTTTCCTATCCTCTGAGAGCCTTTTGTTTCATAGGAGAGTGGCCCTCTAGTCAAAATTCCTGGCTTTTCCACCTGATGGCCCCAAAATGCAGGAGCATCAGAGTCGCCGGCTCTCCAAGGATTCAATCCCTTGAAACACTGGTCCTTGCCTCCTTCCCCTTCCCAGAAGCCGGCCCTGGCTCTGGGACCGTCACACCTCAGTGCGATCCCAGTCGATGAACACTTTCAGTTCCCGATCTCTGTCCTGGGGACCCAGAAGTGTGCAGCCCTGTCAGAAGGTACATCCAGACAGAGCAAATTCCTTCACTCCCTTCACCGCGAAAAACAAAACTCTTGGGTACACGGTCTTTCAAAAGACACGCACATTTTGATTTTTTTTTTTTTTTTTTTGCCGAGAGAAAACACGACCCATCGGGTGCCTGGCTGAGGACTCGCATTCAGCCCTCTGGCAGCGACGCTCCTCCCCTCCCCCGGGCCGGCCCCGCCCCTGTGACTGGCGGGGGAGAGACTGCGGAGGCCTGAAGGGGCGGGGGGCCGGGCGGTGAGCCTGCTGAGGGCGGAGGCTGGAGCGCGCGCCTTTTTTGTGCGGCTTCTGGCACCTGCTGGATTGGTTCGACCAGCGCGACCGTCGGAGTGGGCGGAGCCAGCGGACGCGGGGCTGGGTGCCCAGTCACAGCCTGGAGCGGCTGCAGACGGAGCGCACCTTGCAGCCGCCGGGTGCGTCCTAAGGCTCCGGGTCGGACACTAGCCTGGCTTCTGGACTCCAGTCCGACTCCTGCTCCCCCTGCTCCCTAAACTCTCGCTGCAGTCTCCTTAGAGGCTACTCCTCGCGACCCCCCAGCTCCCTCTCGCCTCGCACTATCCTCGCTAGTTCGGTCCCATTCCCCGGCGGCGGCGGCGAACCGCAGCCTCTCGCGCCCTCCAAAGCCCTGGAGTGCGCAGCCATGAGCATACGAGGGATGCTGCGAGCCGCTGTGCTTCTGCTGCTCATCAGAACCTGGCTCGCAGAGGGCAGCGACCTCAGTTCCACCCCGAAATTCCACTTAGAGCTCTCCTCCACCGTGCCTGAAGTCGTCCTGAACCTCTTCGACTGGTAAGCGGGAGCCGCCAGGTGGGGCATGGGGGCGACAGGAGAGGACCGGCGGCAGCCTCGGACCTCTTGGACGGAGCGGGCTGGGGAAGACTTGGACCCGGGCTCGCCGATCCCTGGCGCGGCGGCCCAGCCTCCAGATCCCTGGAGGGTGGTGGGCTGAGAGTAGGGGCGACCGTTTGAGATAGAGCCCTGGTGCTTCAGCCCACCTGTTAACTGCAGCCCCGGGGGCTTGCGGGGAAGGATGCCCTCCCCCCAAGATCTGCCATCCATCCCCAGGGAGCAAAGCCCGTCAGCTTTTCCCAGTCACACCCTTTAGCACTTGTAGGATTGAGGGTGGGAGTACAGGGTGATGGGAAATTCACAAAACTGTGGAGACACCTGTTTGAGTCCGGATTTTTTTCTCTATTCCCCGAGGCGCGTGCTTGTATTCGTGAATTTGTGTGTTGAGCAGTGAGGGACCTTTTCCGATGCCGCAGACAGAAATTATTGACTCAGCCTCATCTGAGCCCAGACAGTACGATCGGTGGCTGTATAACATATAACCGTGTGGCCTGAGATGGGTGCAGTTCTGTAGTGACTCCAATTAAACATTTTAAGATTTGGTGTTTGATTTCTAGTTTGTTTGGGTCTGCAAATATCTGAAGAGATGTTAAACAGTCAGCCTTTACGTGGAGATCACATGAAAATGTGTGTTTGTGATGGCCACAGATCCTGAGCACTGGCATATTGGTAGTGCGTGTGGTCCTTAACACACAGAAATGCATTGCTTTAATTTGGAAATCATTCATGTGCACACTTTGAAATTTTCTCATTAAAGATAATTGAGATTTTTTAAAAAGATGATTAAGAATAATTTTTCAAATGGCAAACCAGAAAAGAACATGTATGAGGAAAAAGGGGAGGGGGATAGTTGGGCAAGGTTCCAGCAGAAAGCTCTGCAATGTCCTCAACCCAAGATACCAGATTGCGCTAGTGAACACACACACACACACACGCACACACATGCACGCACACACATGAGATCTGCAGGGGCTGACGTTCCATAGTCACTGCGTGAAAGATACTAAGAGTTATAGTGATGTCAGGGCCTATTCTCATTCACAAGCCCCCTTTGGGGGAAAAGAAGCCCCAGTGAAGGTCTATGTGAATTGAAAGGGCGTATCAGAGACTTCTGGAAAGGCCAGCTCTCTGGGTCCATTTACATGTGCTCACCCAAAACACGTCTAGGCTGGAAACACACGCTTAGCCAAAGAGATGCCTGCTCCAAAAATGCATGTGTTTTTGAGGATGGCTCTGAAACCCAAGGATCAGAAATGGTTTGATTGACGAGGCTCATAAATCTCTACTACATGAGCAAGGCTCTCTCTGTGCCATATGTCACATGCGAAGTCTTGAAAACAGAGGTGCGCAAGAACAAGATTCACATAGACGTGATAGCAAATTGCCAGCCCCAGCCCAGGTAGGGGAAATGTGAGTGAGGTGGAGGATGCAGGCTGGTTGGGCTCAGCTCATGGAGGTACTGAGGGGGTAAAGTGCATCCAAGCCGATAATAAGGTGGGGCTCCTTAGGGGGCTTGAGGTAATATGTTTCTATGAGCGCTCATGCCTGCCCACACCCTCTCCTCTCCACTTCCCCTACAGTTCCCCCCCAACCCCCCAATTCTGCCTGGTAACAAAAAGCCAGTCTTTATGCCCCACCCTTTGGATTAAGGCTGTGGAGGGGGAGGGGGAAAGAAGAGTCTGCGTCACTGCTGCGCTTCTGGCTGACTCACTGGAGGAAGGGGAGGGAGCGGGGAGACATGTGTACATGTATGATGCACATGTCTGCATCAGCGACTGCACGTGTCTGCATGTGTGTGGGCGGAGAGAAGGCCCCGGCGAGTTGATGCCAGGGGTGCCGTTTGCTGTTTGTTTTCTGAGAAGTGACGCAGCATTCACTGATGACCAATACCTACGAATGACTTCTCTGTTCCAGCAAAAATTGTGCAAATGAAGCTACAGTTCACAAGATTTTGGACAGGGTGCTGTCGAACTATGATGGCCGTCTGAGGCCCAATTTTGGAGGTAAGACACGTCCAGGTACTAGAGCTGAGACATAGCAAACCAGCCCCACCCAGTGAGCTGACCAGGGGCACTCCTCTGGACTGGGCCCTTCTGCCTCTGCAGACCCCCCTTCCTGACCCTCCAGAGACCCCAGCAGAGCATCCCCAGGCCCCAAGTCCTGGGCCTGTGGCTCTTCTGCCGGTATTTCTCCCACTTCTGTGCCCCCTCCACACTCCCGTACATCGGCCTGAGCCTGAAGCACATTGCCTGGACCGCAGAAGCACTCGTCACCCCAGGTGTGCTTCTCCGGCTGGAGTTCTCTGCTCCATCTGTGGGGAGGACGCACGTTCCACTTGTGCACACATTCTTTGAACCCTGGGCCCTTACCCCCATTCAGCTAGTTGAAAACTAAGGGCATGGTCTTCTCTGCCTAGTTTACTTTGTATACCCGGGTCCCAGGTTCTGCTGCCTCTGCTCACCCTCCCCAAGCCTTCAGCTCCCACCAAGTTCAGTTTATTGCACACACTGCAGTCAGCATGGGACTTCATATGAATCCCACTTGATTACATTAGGAACTTCTGATAGCTTTATGTGCTAAGTAAAATCTATACGCCTCAGATCTCAAGCACAGAGTTGAGAAATGACAAATAAACTGAAGTAACAAACTCCAGGAAACCAATACATCAATTTCTCCTGTTGTTGCCTAGCCCCTCATCCCACCCCACCCTGGCCCCCGCTTTGGAAAGGGAGATGGGCCATCTCACAGCACAAAATGACAGGAACCTACCTGGACCGCATGGAATAGGAATAGCGTTCTCTGGCTGAGCGACGCCCAGGAAACATAGACCAAGGAGAGGCAAGAGGAGGGGTGCCTTAAATAGACATTAATCACATTTTGGCTCAAAGGAAACCAGGAAAGAGCTAAAAAGCAAGGTGGCTAAGTCAGAGCAAGCACTTCCCTTCCTGCAGGTGGTAGAGCTAGACACCCACTCTGAAGGGTTAATGGATGCTAATGTTCACATTAGCACATTTGTATGAATAGAGGTCTTCTGAATACACAATGCCTCCGCCTTCAAGGGCACACAGCTGTTAGCAATTGCCTTTGTGGTAGACCACTAGGGGCTCTGTGATCTGCCTAGGAGCTACCTTGAAGACCTATTGGTTTCCCGGTGTCCTAAGGTTTGGGGGCGGGGCACTTGACTGGTATCCTCTTCGCTGCTTTGCTTCCTTCAAGTGTGAAGGCAGAAGGCGGTACAGCCCTCGGATCCAAGGTGAGTGTACACTAGGGACTGGGAAGTTGGAGTGGACAGGACAGAAGGCAAGTGCTAGGGCACAGCCAGCACCCCACTGAACCAGTTGCACCAAGCAACGAATGTCAGGTGTCAAGGGTGTAGCTGTTGCATTTTTTTTCCTCTATCGTTCTCATGTTTTTCAGCAAAGGCTGACCAGCAGCCATTTGAGTACATCAAGCACATTCTCCCCACTGCTTCAGGTTGCCATCTCTGCAGGCACACAGGGCCAGGGGGAGGGAACAGAGGAAACAGAGCAAGGGGCAACCTCTGGGGGTTTTCAGGTGCTCCTGACCCACAGATCTTCAAGGCACCTCACCGCCATATTTTGAGCTAACCTGAATTTGTTTACACCTGATGTCTAACCTCCTGGATTACACTAAGCTTCATGGACACGCATGGGGAGTCTGATAGCAGCTCGGCCCCCAGTTTGGCCAAAGAGTAGGTGAAGGTGGGAGGACAAGGACAAGGCAGAACCTTCTAGCATTTAGACAGAGGGAGGCACTACAGGCTCCAAGTCTGGGGCTCTTTTATGGGAGGGAGGGGGCAATCATGGGAGAGCAAGGCTAGGGGGTTTAGGGATGGGGTAACCCAGCACTCCTACTATACACAGAGTCAGATTCTGAAGTCAAATAGAGTTTCAGGTCTTCGCACACCGGCACACATGCGCAGATGTGACCCAACTGTGGTTAGCTTCAAATGGGAGATGTTACTTCCTTGAGAAGAGAAGGAAGATGAAGAGGAGGCATAGGAGGGGCCAGGGAAAGTTAACAAAGCTGCTTCTTTCTGAGCAAGAGAAGTGGGACTCCATAGTGCTGCAGAAGCAGGTCCCTAACAGCTTTGCTTAGCCTGTCACTTGGCATGACATAGGTATGGAGCAAAGGATAAATGGACCACCTTCATCACACCTTCAGTTACCTCCTCTTCCTCTGGTACTCTGATGGATGCTAGGGAGGGAGTAGAGTTGGGATTGCAAAGTTTCCAAGAGGGACAGAAGTGGTTACCCCTCCCATTTTTTCTGCCTTCTTGAGTCCATCAGGAGGGACAGCAAAGGGATATGAGACTGAGACCATCACCCCAAAGATAGCATTTAGACACCTTATCTGGAAGTTTCTTGTTCCCCTCTGTTATGCTTGTAGGGGTGTGGTATCTTAGTTAAGCTCTCATTATGACCACTGCTAGCACATAAGGTGTTCCCTCTATGTGGGTAAATTTAAAAAAAAAAAAAAAAAAGATCTCAAGCCCCCTTCCTTCAGGTCGCACTCCTGGGCCAGAACTCATGGCTTGCTGAGGGGAATGTGGACTGCACATTTCCACTTTCCCCTTTAACTGGGGGCCTTTAGACAAAGCATAGCCCTGGCACTTTAGGGTTCAGATCCCCAGGATTCTGCTATAAAGGATGGGGTTGCCTGAGTGATACAGAATGGTCCAGGATTACAGGTTTGACACTAGAGTGAGCTAGCCAAGGGGATGTCTGCCCTGCCCTTCTGGGGCTTGTTGCCTGCCTAACACAGCTTTCATCCTCCTCTAAAGGCATGCAGAGAGCCTGAAAAGCTATAATAAAGAAAAACTGCCTTTCTAGAAACCCTTATCACTACAAGCACTTTGCCAGGGATCATTCACAACAGGCCTGAATGCTGGAGCTGGTTATGCCCTCACACGGAGTCTCATTTACTTCTCAGATGCCATTCATACATGGATTCCCAGTAGCACTTTCTAGATTAGTTTCTAGGCAGTCAGCCTGCAATGAAGCCAGCAGGCTGAATCGGAAGCATCATGCCTGTTTCCGTAACAGCAGTGTGATATAATACACATAGAATAATGGTTCAGCTGTGGGGCTGGGTGGAGGGAGTCCTGAGTCAATGAGGAAACAATAAAAATGTTTTCTACAGTACTTCATAGTTATGACATATTTGCACATTCATTATCACATTGGAATGGGCAGTGCTGACACCTAGTCCTGAAAAAGAAAGCCAGGAGGCAGAAACAGACACACACATACACAGATTCAATCACAGTTGCATATTAATACACACAAACACCCTCACATATGTACTCATTCACATGAACACACTCAAAATCACTCATTCACTCACACAGACACATATTCACACATGGTTTGACATTCACATACATGAAGACACTCACATTCACACATGCTCACATACAAACATGTCCAAATTTTTACCAACTCACAAACACATTCACACATGAACATGCTCACACATTCACTCATAGGTGTATAGTGATGCACTAACACAGATGAATATGCTCATGGGTTCACTTGCACATCAACATAGTTGCACATTCACTCACACATAAACACAGTCACAAACACTCACACATTCAACGATACTCACTTGGACATGTTCAAATGTTTTCTCAAGCACGTCAACATGCATACATAAACTCACACACACTCATAAGTGTGATGAGTGTGAGTGTAGAAGCATCATCACTTATCACACTTTTCACTTGCATTTGAACAAAGTCACATGCACAAATGTATTCACATATACACACAATGAGCATGCTCACTCACACATACAGTCACGTACTCATAAGTTCACTTACATTCCCAAACACAACTTTTCACATGCAAACATGATCATGCATTCACTCACACATGGACATGCTCACAAATACATTAACAAGTGAACAGGCTCACACAAAAAACCTACATAGTCACTCCCACATGATATATGCAAATACACGCATGTGCTCACACATTCATTCACCCAGAAATGTGCTCACACATTCGCTCACACACAAACATGCTCACAAACAACATTCATGAATTCACTCACACATGAATATATTCATACATTAACATGCACATGTATACAAACACACCTACAAATTAACTCACACACAAACAAGCTCACAAACACACCCATGTTCACACATTGCCTTGTGCATTAACAAGCTCACATACATTCACAGTCACACATTCTCTCATACGTGAACACACAAACATTCATTTGCACAGGAACATACTCATAATTCACTCCCACACAACATTCCTACATACATGCACATGTTCACATATTTATTCCCACACAACACATTCAAGTATGCAAATACACTCATGCATTTTTCTCACACACAGGCATGCTCACATATACTCATGTGCACACTGGCACATTCACCTGCACATGAATACATGCACAGATTTACTCATGTCTGTGAACATGATCACATCCACTCATGCACACAGCTCACACATTCATTCTTCATTCCCACAAAGACACACATTCACTCACACATAGACACATTCACATGAACTCACACAAATGTACTCATGCACAGCATATATCTTGTTTTGGGTCTCATTGTTCTTGAGTTTTTATCCAGAAAACATTTAGAAAAAGAGTGCTTCATCACCTTATTTTTTCTTTATTTTGGCCTGACCCTTTCTTTTCAGCATACTGTGAGCCAGGCCCTTCTCTAAGTGCTTGGCTTGCATTAATTAACTATGAGTTAAGTACTATCACTATCCCCATTCTGAGGAAACTGAGGCTCAGAGAGGTTAGGTAACTTTTTCAAGGTCACACAGCTAGTAAGTGCCAAAATGATGTTCAAACTCAGGCAGCTTTTTACCCTTTTTCCTACCCTGAATGTAATTGTGTCTTCCTGTATTGTAGGCACCCCTGTGCCAGTGGGAGTGTCTATCTATGTCTCCAGTATTGAACAGATCTCAGAAGTGACTATGGTAAGTGTGTCAGCTCCAGCCTTGGGGCGGGGGACCAGGTACATGAGACAAGGAGCAGGGTCATAAGTGAACTCCCGTTGTTATGACCTGCAGCAGAGTCCACATGGAGGAACATAATAGGTTTCAGAAACTACAACCACCTGAAATGAAAAATAAATCCAGATGTATTATAGATCTAAAAGTGAAAGATCTATGAAGCTTTTAAAATATAAGATATTGTTTTAGTGTCTTTGAGACAGGTAAGGAGTTTTTTTTAAAAGACACAGAAAACACAGATTATAAAAATAAATACTGGTAACTTCAACTATAATAATATTCTCTTTAGCCAAAACTTTTGGCACTTCAGCTTTGTAAAAGAAAGAAACAAAACCAGTATGAAAAGTTTGAAAGGAAAAGTCAGATTGGACTATGATATTTGCAACACAAATGATTGGTATTGAAAATACACATAATTCCTGTGACTTAATAAGAATATCTTAAAACAATGGGAAAATGATCAGGAAATGCAAACAGGAACTTCGCTTTTGTGAAGAAATCCAAGTAGCAGATACACTTATGAAATGATATTTGACTTTATTATTAATCAGTGAAATGCAAAATAAGACCACAGTGAGAACCCATTACATACCTGCTGCACCAGCAAAAAGTCAAAAGTCAGACAAAACCAATATAGGCAAGGCAGGAGCACTGGGAACTCTCATCTGCACTTAGTGGGAATATAAACTGGAACTTTGGCTTCATAGTTCTTATTTCATTGTGATTTTGGTATGTATGGTGTCATCACATAGTAATATATATGGTATATTTATATAAGGCAATATTATCCGGCAATACAAGTGAACAAATTTTAACTATCAACGTCAAGCTGAACAAACACACAAGCACAATGTTGAATGAAAGAAGCAAGCTATGAACACAGAGAGTGTGATTTCTTTCAGAAAAAAATTTTTAAGTAAGTCCAAGTAAGCAATACATTTCTTAGAAAAGCATAGGCAATAAAACTTAGGAAAACATGGAGAAAAAATGTAAAAAGCAAAATTATTACCATTAAAAGTTAAGATAATGCATTACTGCTGGGAGATGTGGGAAATATGATCTGCAGGGGATACACTGAAGCTTGAAAGTTATTGGGAACATTGTATTTCTTAACCTGAATTTTAATTATATGGAGCTCATTTTATTATCCCTAACATTGAACATTCTTACATGTTTCATTACTTGTCTATATTTAAGATAAATTTCATATACCTGCATGCACACACACACACACAAACTCGGAGGACCAAAAGCTGAACAACCCCACTTACAACTAGGATTTAACTCTCTCTCCTCAGGACTATACCATTAGGATGTTTTTTCATCAGACCTGGAAAGATCCACGTTTAGCATATCATGAGACCAACCTGAACTTGACCCTGGACTATCGGCTGCTTGAGAAGTTGTGGGTCCCTGACTGTTACTTTCTAAATAGCAAGGAGGCTTTTGTTCATGATGCAACTGTGGAAAACCGCGTGTTTCAGCTTCACCCAGATGGAACCGTGCGGTATGGCATCCGGTGAGTTCCCCAGGGACCTGGGGATCACCCTGGCAGGACTGATCTCTGCCTTTGGTCATATATTATGCAGCATCCAGGGGGCCCAGGGGTGTGCAGCTGTGCATCTACTGCCTATGGCTTTGTACAAACAGAATGTATGCACACTGGAATGCCCCGCTGGTCTATTTGTAACATAATAGATGGCCACCAAAGCCCTCCTCACAGCCTCACCTCTTACAAACCATCTTGTAAGACAAGTGTAAGGGATAAATTTATCTCAGAAAATTTCTACAACAGGTACCTACTAGGGTATAGCTCTTTCACACACACACACACACCACCTACTATACAAAATGGAAATCACTTTAACAGTTGAAAGAGACAAGCTTGGCAGCTGGGAAGAGCAGGGCAAAGAGGAGTCCAGAGGCTCCCAGCTGGGGCTGCAGAAAGCTTTTGTAAATCCTATTCCCAACTGGTCCCCTCTCCCATGGCCCCAGGTCTTCCAAGATCCCTCCTCAGATTCTTCTATAGGACTTCCCACATGGCAATTGAAGCCTCATTCCATAGCTAACCTCAGAGATATTAATCCCTCCTGCCCATTTACACTCACTGGCATTTGCTAAGCCTTAGGACACTCATAAGCAGATGCACAGAGATGGATGTGCTGCAGGGGCAGTTCTCATAGCCAAAGGTGTGTCTGGGTCACTGCTCACATCAGTGTGTGCACACCACATACGTCAGATCTAGCACTTCAGCTGCTTCAGTGTCGTGGTTTCCTCCTAACAGTCTTGCTGCTTCTTCAGCAAGAAAGTCCCCTTTCCGACTCTGCATTCAGTTTCCTCCAGGGTCCTTCCCATTTTGACACCCCAAGGTTTTCTGACATGCCATACATCTGTTCTCATCTCTATTAGTCCTACACCACTTCTTGGTTTCTTTGTTACATACAAATTTCCTCTCTCCTCCTTACACAACTCATCTTTATTGTAACTCATCTTTCCTCTGGAGGGAAGGAAGGGAGGGGAAGAGAAAGAAGGAAACAAGAAAGGAAGAGGAGTACCCAGCTTTAATGTAGGCAGTGTGGGCCAGTCCTTGGGTTACCTCTTCCCACTCCACCCCTGCAGTTTTCTCAGGAACAGTTACTTGCCTGGGCTGGACTCACTTTCCTCTTCCTTCTGCTTTTCCTTTGCAGGCTCACCACCACAGCAGCTTGTTCCATGAATCTGGAAAAATTCCCTCTGGACAAGCAGACCTGCAAGCTGGAGGTGGAGAGCTGTACGTTCGTCTCCTGTGGCCCCTTCTTCCCTTCCTGGGTGCGGGGCCATGAGGAAACCAAAGGTGCACTTGACAGTGAGAGGGACTGCATATGTCCCCTACTCCCTCCCCGCCTTTTCACTCCTAGGTAGATAGATAGATAGACAGACAGATGGACAGACAGACAGGGGTGTGTATATATATATATATATATATATATATATATATATATATATATATATATGGCATCTGGGAGAAGGTGGCCTTCAGGATGGAAATAGTCCCATATGGGAATGTGCCATGCTCTGGGGAGTCTACTCTGCTTTTCTTCCTGGATAAGAAACTCCAGACTGAAAGTTCTCTTTTCATGTGTCCTGCTGCCCCAGGGTCAGACCCACAAAACTGCAAACTGCAGGTTCCACCTATCCTTTGGTTTTTATAAACTCCTCTGGTGTGAAAGCCACCTGTGCCTGCTTCCTTTGACTCTGCTCGCTTCACCCCTGTAGATGGCTACACAGTTGATGACATCCTGCTCTACTGGGAAGGCAGTGGGAACGCCGTCCAGGGGACAGAGAAGCTTCACATCCCTCAGTTCAGCTTCCTGGGAAAGACGATCAGTACCAAAGAGGTGTTTTTCTACACAGGTGAGTCTGACCCCCTCCTTCTCTCCTGTCTCTTGTCTCTTTTGTATGCTAGGGAACTCCTGGTAACCTCTGCCTTTGACCTCTAGAATCTCTTCTGCCTTCTTTCCTATTCTCTTCTTGTTCTGGACACCTTGCAAAGCCTCCTTCAGGAAGTCCCAGAGGCTTACCTTCTGCCAGTGAGGAAATGAGTGCAGCAGCACTTAGCTGGGTTTGACACTACACAGGCCTCCTTTCAGGGCCAGCTGCTCCATCTGTGACACCTTTGAAATATCTCCTCTCTCTCCCATTTCAACTTCAGTTGACATGGAGCAACTGAGGAAGGAAGGAAGAGATAGCAGACTTGCTGAGCCACATGGGCCTACTAAAGTGTGTTGTTGTCACTGGCCTTAAGGCAGCAAAAGGGGTCAGGTCTGCAGACTTCCCAGGCTGGGACAGTGGGACTTCCACTTCTCCCTTCCAGTGGGATGTGGGGCTGATGGCTTGTGCAAGAACTTCAGCCTCCTGAGGGGACTAACTGTGTGCTGTGTTGTTTATAGGTTTGACTTCAATGCTTATCCTGAACTCCATCAACTCACATCTGCGGGATAAATTCCCCCAATTTTCCTGTATCAAGTGGCCATTGGTTTCCCCTCAATCATCCTGTACTTCACCCTGAAAATCCCCTCAGCCCTGCCACCCTAATATCAGTCTGTCTCCTGACCAGGTTCCTATGTGCGCCTGATCCTGAGGTTCCTGGTCAAAAGGGAAGTCACCGGTTACCTTGTGCAGATCTATTGGCCCAGCATCCTCACCACTGTTGTTTCTTGGATATCATTTTGGATGAACTATGAATCTTCTGCAGCCAGGGTGACAGTCGGTAAGTCCTGTCCCCATCTCAGGGAAGAACTTGGCTCATCTTGCTCAGAAAAAAGTTGAGAGTAAGGAGCAGTGTGTGACTGCACAGGCAAGGGAACAAGATGGGGCCTGACTAACAGGCATTTGTACAGGTGCCAAGCCAACCCCCAGCAGAGAGACCAACATTGGAGACAGATGCAAAAAGACATCTGGGTTGGTATCTTGATATGTTGGGTCCAAACTATCAGAATTTCTCTTTGCTAGATACATAAATGAATGGATAAGTCACAAATTTATATTAGAAATGGAATACAATAAACACTGATTAAGAAGCATATCAAAATGCCTATGAAGCAGCAGAGGCCTTCTAGATGAACTGCCCTTGACAAATGTCTAATAAAAGGCTGAGATACACACAATCAGAGTCCAGAAGAAGAAATGACCTGCGTCTTCTTGGCTATAACTGCAGTAGGAAAGTACTGCTCAACCTGGGTTTTGAAGACTTCCAGGAGGCAGAGACATTAGTCTCAGTATTCCCTGAAAGAGGAAGCAGCTTGTTTACAGATAAAGGGTAAATTGCAGGGTACTAAGGGCTTCCCTGGTAGCTCAGTTGGTAAAGAATCTTCCTGCAATACAGAAGACCCCAGTTTGATTCCTAGGTTGGGAAGATCCTCTGGAGAAGGGATAGGCTACCCACTCCAGTATTCTTGGGCTTCCCTTGTGGCTCAGCTGGTGAAGAATCTGCCTGCAGTGCGAAAGACCTGGGTTTGATCCCTGGGTTGGGAAGATCCCCTGGAGAAGGGAAAGGCTACCCACTCCAGTATTCTGGTCTGGAAAATACCACGGACTGTATAATCCATGGGGTCACAAAGAGTCAGGCATGACTGAGCAACTTTCACACTTTTACCTGGGGCGCAAACTGGGGAAGTAGGGAGAGTATCAGGAAGAAAGCCTGGGCTGACTTGGGAATAACTTCAAATTCCACTTTAAGTGGTTGGAACTTCATGTCTAAACAATGGGGAGTATTGAAGACTTCTGAGCAGTACCAAGGAGGGGCCTAAGCTCCCAAATATATTTGGTCCCACTCTTCAGAATGCCTGTCTATCCCACACTCTGGTCTGCTTTCTCCTTCACCATCTTTGGGGCAGACTTTTTAGCCTTCTTCTTTAGGAGCACACAGTACGCTAAACCTTTATATTTGTGCAATATTTTAGTGCTCACCAAACCTTCTGAGGGATGGATCACAGGAAAGCCTATATACTAGGAGGCAAAAAAGGGAAGGAGCATCATAGGGTAAAATGGGGCTAGATGTGTAACTCACTATGAACCATGGCTGGAGATTCTTGACTTGACCCTAAGAACAATAGTCGCTGAACTGTTGAAGTACAGGCTGGGCCTAAAGATGGGGGTGAAGAAGCTAAAAGGGCAATTGAGCCAAGGTCCTAAGCCAGGAAAGCTAGACCTTTTGCTAAGGGCCCTCTTGACCTCAGAGATGGCCTTTGCTCCCTTCCAGTGGGATGTGGGGCTGATGGCTTGTGCAAGAACTTCAGCCTCCTGAGGGGACTAACTGTGTGCTGTGTTGTTTATAGGTTTGACTTCAATGCTTATCCTGAACTCCATCAACTCACATCTGCGGGATAGATTCCCCCAATTTTCCTGTATCAAGGCCATTGACATCTATATGGTCATATGCTTCTTCTTCGTGTTCTTGTCCTTGGTGGAGTATGTCTACATCAACTACCTTTTCTACAACCGAAGAGGATCCCGGCATTCTCGGAGGCAACTCAGAAGAGCCCTAAGAGTCATGGAGCGCTACCGCTACCAAGAGGCAGAGCAGGTTTGGCTTTTTGAATGACAATCCACTTTCCTTGAGCACCTCTTAAACCTAAGATTAGCACTTGAACCTTTTGAATTTCTTAGCTCCTTTCATCTTCACACAACACACACACACACACATACACACACACACACACACACACACACACACACACACACCAGATAAGACAGAAGTAGAACAATTTATCATCACTCCTTTATAGGTTGAGTCATTGTCCAAGGTCACAAGGCTAACAAGTGGCAGAGATAGACTTCCCCAGACCTTTGGGCTTCAGATCTGGTCTACTCAGCATGCTTCAAAGGGTAGGCCATGGAGCCAGAAGGAAGGGAACACAGGGAAGCTGCAAGGAAGAGACACCAGAGAGGCTGACCTACCTCTCCTTCCTTTGCTCTTCTGACTCCAAAGCCATGCTGAGTCCTTTGCTGCTGGCAGTGTGTTAGTGTCCCTGCTTCACAGGGAGCCCACCCCCACCTGCCTGAGAAGGTCTTGCCTCTGCCCACTGCACAGCACTCCAGAGTGGGCAGCGTAAGTCCTGGATGCTAACAGCCTTGTATATGCTAACAGCCTCTTGGTCCTGTTCCTCAGCACCATGTGCACAAGAGACGCCGGGAAGAAGAGGCAGTTTACCCAGTGGACGAGCCCATCAATCGTGCTGATGAGGAACATCCTTCCTCTCCTCCCTCCCCAACAGTGGTTGTTCATACAGCATTCAATGACCAGGTTCACCTAGAAGATGAAACTGACTCTCCTCCCTCCAGCCCATGGTGGGCCGGCCTAGCAAGCCCAGAAAGTCTTGGCTCTTTGACCTCCCTCACAAAGGAAGCACCACTGGCCTCCTCAGAAAGCCTCAGTTCACTGTCCTCCCTCTCTGATGGGGCCTCGCTGGCCACCGCAGAAAGTCTGAGTGATCTCCCGTCCACCTCAGAGCAGGTGGTGCATGATGATGGCATTCGAGCTAATGGTATTGATGTTGATAACAGTGTTGTTCCCACCAAAATCTGCAACCATGCTGAGGCCCATGGCTGTGCTGAGACCCATGACCCAGAAGAAGACCCTGAAGAGAGCTCTGACTCCGATGAGAGTGAAGACAATGACCCCAGCAAGAAGCGTCTGCTTGTCCATGGCCAGAGGCGTGTGCAAGAAGCAACCTATGAGCTTCAGGAGATCTGTAACACCCTTCTTGATATCCATAGCTTACCCGATGATGTCAGAGTTGAGAGCGGCTACCTTGACCTTGAGGAGCAACTCAAGCGTAAAGTTGACAGTACCCGAAGCCTCCATAGTGATGATTTTATGGGCTTTGATGGCGACAAGGAGACCAACTCAGAGTCTGATGACAGTTTTCCCCCAAGCCCTGGCTGCTCCTTCAGTAAAGGGTTCTCCTCCGATCTCTTTCACCCTGACTACATCCCTAAGGTTGACCGATGCTCCCGGCTCCTCTTCCCTCTTGCCTTTGTGGTGTTCAACATTGTGTACTGGGTGTATCATATCTATTAGTTCCCTAGTGTCCCCAGGTGGCAGGGACACTGTGCTGTGGTCCTTTCGTAGTTCCTTTTTGTTCCATTTTGCCTTCTTTTCTGTCTTCATTTTACTTAATAGTTATTGGGCACTTGAGTCCATTCTACCTTTTTCTTAATAAACATGACGTGGGGAGTAGTTGAAAAGGATGTATTCTGGCCAGAAGGGAAGGGATTGAGGAGGAGTTTGAGGTAAAGAACACACTGAATTTCCTTTCCTTCTGAAGACTATCACATTGTCAATGACTTCTAACACCTAATTAAGACAGAAAAGCCACCTGGAAATGTTTACAGGGCAGAGAGGAGCCAAATTGGAGGACAGGAAGGATCTGAGCCCTGTGTACAAAAACATTTCTGGGGACTTTTCTGTCCCACTGATGTGTTGAATTTTCTTTTTCATTTGTTTTTTCTTCTGTTCCCCACCCCCCTTCCTAGTGATTATGGTCCTTGCTCACCCTCTGCTTAGGGTTTCATAAGAGAAAGCCAAATTGGGTTGTAGAAGGGCTAGCCATCTCTTGCAAGTGCAGGAGGTGGCTCTAGGGAACTTGGGAATTCTGAAAGTGCCTTTTCCCCACTATTTTTTCTGTTGCATTTTGAGTGTAGTGTTCTGGTGCAGGGTGGGTGAATAGGGGTGCTGAGTGAGATGTCAGGATAAGTGAGAGAGCATGCTTCCAGCAGAAGCTTGCAGAGCATGATGATGCTGGTTTGGAGATCACTCAGATTGAGCCAGCATCTTTGGAGGCATTGAAACTTCTCTTGTGTATGTTTCTGCTTCAAAATGCTTGATGATAGGGCCTTAGGGGTGGAGTCATCCCACTTGCTCTTCCTTCTTCTTGTCCTCTTAACTCTGTCAGCTGAGGCTCTCCCTTCTTGCCCCTCTCTTTTACAAAACAGTGTGTTCCATCAGGTTCTGTCTGGTCAGATGCTGAGTTGATCATCACTAGACACAGTGCAAGAACTTGATGAATGAAGACTAGAGTTAGGAAAGTTCACCATCTAATCTAGAATAGCAGATGAACAACTGTTGTGAGTCTAGATAATAATTCTTTCTGTTTGTCTAGTGCATAGTAAGTGTCAACAAGCTCACCCACACATCACATTGCTGAACCCTCACAAAAGTTCTGTCAGTCAGGGAAGGCAAAGCACATTGTCTCCAGTGTTCTGAGCGGGAAAAATGGAATTTATGTACCATGCTTGAGGGCATGCATCCAATGAGGGATGGAGTCGTCCTACTTGCTCTTCCTTCTTCTTGTCCTCTTAACTCTGTCAGCTGAGGCTCTCCCCTCTTGCCCCTCTCTTTTACAAAACGGTGTGTTCCATCAGGTTCTGCTTATGTGCCGGGCATCAGACCTCGTTCTACAGCACCTGGAGTTGCAGAAAGAAGCCAGTAACCAGCCAATAGGTGTGAATTGAGCACACTGAACATGGGCACTGCCTACCCAGTGGGCTGCTAAGAGAAGAAGGCAGTAGGCTGCAGGCCAACTTGCCAAGCAGCTCCACTTCATTGATGCAGGAGGTGGGGAAGTAAGACTGGTGAAACACTCAGCTGATGTCCCTCCTTCCTATGTAGGCAGCCTCTCCTGCAGCCCCTCAGCCACTTACACTGTTAATCGTGTTCCTATATTTGTGTTTCTGTGTATACCTGGGTGTGTGTCTGCATTGGTTTAGTTCTGCATGCACATACAATCACTTGAGAAGCTGTATAGTTCTATGTACATCAGTGTAAGTCTATAGTGGTGTGTGTAAGATTGTATATATAACATGTAGATGCAAATGTGTGTGCACCCCTATGAAAGAGTGTGTAAACTTATGACTTATGTATGTGTATTTATAAGCTATGTTTATTTATCTGAAATGGGTGTGAAAGGAAATACACCTGAAAGCATATATATTCCCTGTAGGTGGCCCTTCTAGAACCACCAGAATTCTTTTAGTCTTTTCCCACATCAGGGGTGGGGGGGGGGTGTGTATCTGACCAGGCTACTTAACTGAATGTTTCTTTCCAATTCCCTTGTCCCAGGGAGCAGGGTCTCCCGGTTCCCATCCACTCCTGTCTCATGGATGGAGGAAGCAGAAAATGTGAATGTAGTCTCAGGAAGTGATCATTTAGTGCCTTGAGGTAGGAAGTGCTCAGCAGTCTGTACATATATACACAGATAATGCACAAACACAACCACACACATGTATGTTCACATGCAGCATCACACGTTTACCCTCATATCTGCATACAGACACACACACACACAGACACCCAGACACACACACACACACACATCTTGTGAGACAGCTAAAAACAAGAAAGATGCTGCCGGAATGTTTAAGATAGCCTTTTTCTTTTTGGACACCCCTCACAGAGAGGTGGGGGGATGAGCAGTGACCTCACATCAGAAGCTCCCATCATGGCTATTTGAAAGGCTTGCTTTCTGGGGCTTAAACATTGGTTGATTGATTTCGATTTGGGTTTCCAGTACCCAGGAGTGCCTTTGAGCCCTGCAGGAGGCAAGCAGTTCATTTGGGATGGGAGATCATACAGATAGATTGGATCAGTGAGGACAAAAACAGAAGGATTTAAGGTGTATCTGGCAGAAATGCTCAGGAAGACTTCAGAGCAAGGGCAAAGAGCCCAGTTGTAAATATCTCCATAGATCCATGTACCTTATAGATCTTAGATCTTATTATACCTTAAGAAAGAATACCTGGCCCTAGTGTGCTGCAATGAGAGTAGTTGAACTACTGTGACTCACAGTGTGAGAGTATGTGTCCAGGTGAAGCGGAGGTTTGGCAATGACACCTCTCCAGAAACTTGAACGTTTGAGTTTGCCATCAACTTGGTTGTTTTAGCCTGTGCATTGCCAGATCTCCCCTTGTCTCCTTCTGTGCATGTTTTATCCCCAGCATCGTAATTGAGCCCCACCCTTCGCTGCCTCCAGCTGGCTGCTTACATCCCCTCCCAATTCCTCGCCTCACACCAAGTAACTCTGGAAGTCAGGGCATCTGGCAGGGTGCTCCTGGGGCTCAGCCCATGGAGGCTTTCTCACCCTAGCCAATCACAGAGTGTTGTGGTGATAGAGAATTTGGAGCTTGGGCAGAGGGAAGGGTCTAGCTTAGTCTGGGATGGAGCAGCCCTGACTTGACTCTACTTCCCTTCACTTTCTCTTCCCTTTAACTTTCCCCTTAAAACCCCTTCTCCATCACTACCACGGGAAGGAGACTCCTGTGCCTTTGAGGTGTCAGTTTGTTGTGGGGATATGTGACATGATTCCCACCAAGTTCTTGCCCATTCCATCTGCCACTGTGGAACACCTTTTCAGAGATAACAATCGATCTCTGTTATCTTACTGGAGCTTGTCAAATGTATTCTTACAATTCATGTCATCTTGTTAATAGCAAGGCTGCGAAGTCTTTGCATATTTAGAGCTGAGTTTTGCGGAGACTGCGGCCATTCCTAACGGGGTTTCCTTGTTCTGTACATAAAATAGCTAACCCTTTGAGCTATTAAATAACGAATACATTTACTAAGCTATCCACCTGCATGGTACCCTGCTTTGGTGATGAGCACTAAAAGAAATTGTGACTTGTCCCACTGAAAGTGCCGTGTGTTTGTGTTTGTTGTATCATGTCCTGTGATCAATATGAAATCTCTGTTACCAGTGTTGGGCTTTCAGGGTAGGGAGGGGGGAGGGTGTTACAGTGTCTCCCTGATGTACTTTAATTATGAAATATCCCCAGTTGACCAGGGTCACCTCTATTGACTCAACATGCATAAGACTTTGCATCCACTATCTTGCCGGGTTGCATCCCCGGCATCAGCAGTCATCAGCAGAACTGAATTCTTCAGAGGGCAGCCAAAGTAGTGCCATTCTGGAAGCAGACGAAATACAGCAAAGCCACATACATGCAGGTTTTCAGGAGTGGTACCAGGCCCAGGCAGTGAAAACCAAGAAAGGAAGAGGACCAAGAGCCATGTGTCCTGGATGGTCTGACTGGAAAAAGGGCCCAAAAAAGCAGAGATCACTCAAGATGACCTGGTTCCCTCTTCGTCCTCATAACGCACACTTTTGCATGAAAGAAACATTGACCAGTTCTCACTTTTAAAAAGGAAAATATGAAGAAACATGAAATTTCATGTTTCTGAAAATATGCTGAAATAAAAGTTTGTAAATAGCCAAAAGGAGGAAATAAATAAATATAATTGCAAATAGGCTTATGAGTCATTGTGTTTCCTGTTTGTTATGTTGGGAGGGACCTCCATCTAGGTCCAGGAAACCTCTACCTTCCATTCATCACCTTTGCCTCCCCACAGCTTTGCATATCCACCTCCTCATCCCCCAGGACATCTGAATCCATGGTTTTCAAGAGGAGGGAAAATAGTGATGTCACAGTTGAAATTTGTTTATGCTCTTGCACAACTCATTCTAATCATTTAAAACAAAAATTTAAAAACATGGCAAGTCATTGTGGTGTCAAATACGATGTGAACACATTTCTATTGCAGGGGGAGTTTCATAAAGAACACTTAAAAAAAAAACCCTCCTTTGCCAATGTAGATGTGCAGAATAAAAAAGCAAGAAAGCCCTGCCCTGTCAGGGTGGGAAGAAGGGTGTGGTCAGGTTTTAAAAAGTCTGCATAGTCACGTGAAAACATCCTGCCAGTTCTGCAGAAGCTCATCACTATGGCCCACATTTGTCAGTGTGGCCACTACCAAACACCTTTTGATGAAAACCTCGGAGTTGCAATAGGAAGAATAACCTAATCTCTCTCCTCTGTGATCCTTTGTGACCCCATGCAGAATAGGACAGCTGTGCATTCACACCTGACAGGTGTGATCTGCCCAAGGGGCTGGGAGCTGGTGTTGTCATAGGCACACATAGAAAGAGAAAATGCAGTTGGGGGTGGAAGGGTAGCTTTCACAATATGTCTGGGGCTTGCCCTTAGCTTCCGAGTTCTTCTCTGCTGGCTAATTTCTTGCCGACAACTCAGGTTCTGAAAGTGACCTATGGCCCCAGTAGAGTTGTGGTCTTTGAATAGTCCTACTATCACTTGCTGCCCACTAACTATACCACTACTTTAAGGGACATGGGGTAAGAGAAGGGGGATGTGGTCTCCTTCCTCATTTACATCTTCCCTAACACTCAGGGTGAAAGATCCTTGCCACAACCTCTCCAGGCTTTCAGAAAGTTCTCTTTCCAGGCTCCCATGATGGCTCAGCTTCCTCTGAGCCCTGGAAGGGTCTCCCAGGGGCCCCTTGGTGCTGCCACAATGCCATTTCCCCCATCCAGGTCTCTCTCAATCTCTTTTCTTCATCAGACCCTCAAGAGAATTAGTAAGTTATACTGGACTGAGGCAAGATTATTTTATTTTTTAACAAACATAAGCACATTTTTTATACTGATATGTTTAAAAATAATAGGGAAAATGGGAAAAAAAGAAAGTGAGGATTAGAAAACAAGTTATGGGGGATAAGGGCCTATTCCTCATGGGACTCAAACAAGTTTTCGTCCAACTCAGGAACTGTACAGTGAGCAAGGGCCACAGTTTGAACATAAATTATTTCAACAGCCAGGCTAAGACTTGGTGCCATCCTTGACTTTAGATCTCTCAATTTCAATTACAAATCAGTTTCTTAGAGAGTTTCCCTTTAATATTACGTTCTTTTCCAATGAGTAGAAAACATTCTACTCCATCACACCACCAGATAATGGCTGGTCATATAATCCCAATTTATTATAGGAAAATCAATAATTTGGAGAGGTTAGGTGGGTGCTGCTGTGGTAACAATCCCAAAATCCCACTGACTTATTTCTTTCTCATACTGTGTGTCCATTACAGGTCATCAGAGTAGTTTCTGCTTATCACAGCCACTGAGGGACAAGCTGACAGAGGCTTCAATGACATGTGCCTCTCTAATATTTGTAGCAAGGGGAAGGGAAGGGGGTTGGTCCCCACACTAGTGATTCAGTGTTGCACTTAGAAAGGACACACAGCACTCACACTCACAGTTCATTAGCAAGAATGTGTATGCTGACCCAACTATAAGGAGCCAGGCTGTTCAGTTTGGTATATATCCAAAGGAGGTGAACCATATATCACTGAGTAGTACTAACAACCATTGGGACTTTACCTTGATCTTCACACAGATATTGCTTCCTCTTCTTCCTTCTCATCTTTAACCTTGACACAGGAGACAGCAACATACATTAAAATTCCAAAATGCTGCCATTCATCAGTGAGAGTTCCTGCCATTGTTAAAGGAGGGTTCTTTGGCCTCTGGAGGAAGCTGTACCTTCTCTATGGATAGGACTCCAATTTGTCCTTCCAGCTACTCTGGGCCAATCACCTGTCATCTGAGGTAGTTGCCACTGGCTGAAGTAAGACCTTCATGGTATGTGGGTGTAGGCAGAGTGTCCAGAAGGAGCTTCAGGTAGGCAGACATTCCTCTCAGTCCTTTTCCTCAGGAACAGGGAAGACATCCCCTTTGCTGTTTCAAATGGGTTGCACTACCAAAATTCCAGAAGTCATGGTGGCTAACAGCCAAAACGTATCCCCTAGCTGTCTCCAGGTTCACCACTGAGGATTTATACTCGATGCTAGCTACAAGGAGAGATTAACTGAACCCAGGATGCTAAAACCAAAACTGAGGAGCAAGTAAACTCCACCATAGCTGAGTCCTGAACAAAGTAGATTAGAGCTAAAGGTGAGTGACTTCGGTCTTCAGTGAAATCCCTGACAGAACTACAAGTAAACTTCTTTTGGAATCTCAGGATTTCTGAATTATTCCGAGAGTCCTATCAAGAGTGAGGACTGTCTAAATGGACTCTGTGGAGCAGAGATAGTGGTAGGCCTAGATCTGAGCTAGCAACTCCTCATGGGTGAATGAGATGGCCAAAATGTATTTCTTCTTCCTGTAGGGTCCCTCAGCTAATGGCCTTGTGGTCCTATTTATGTGCGACTCCATACTCACTCCAAGACTAAGACTGCCAACATGTAGCCTTTCCACCCAAGAGCTTCAAATCACATTTTGACGGTTAAAGGACTTCATTAAGGCACATTATGACATCCTACCGAGACTGGTGGCAGCTCATGTGCCAGAGGGGGAGGCCCTTCCACTGGCATCTCTGGAAGCTCTGTGCTCACAGTGGAACCAGCCCATGATTCCTTCCCTCTCCCCATTTAGAGTACCCTTGACTCGGAAAAGAGAAGCCCCTCTGTTGCTCCATTAAGTAGTGAGGATCTACAGAAAGGGTTTTCTGCAAGACAGGAGGATCTGAAGGACACCTTCATCAGAGCAAAAATGGAGAGAGGCCAAGGTCTCCAAGTCCTTCTGGCTAGCAAGAGTTCTCACTCATGTGGGAAGAGAGGTATGATATTGTCCCCATCACATGTCAACAACCTGGGTCTAGCTCCAAGTCAGTAAAAGACACGTATGTTTGTTCAAGCTGTCAGTAGTCAGCCCAATATCCCTTTGTTTTGAGCATCTGGAATCTTAATGTCAAGTCATACATGTATGAGTGGGTCAAGACCCACTCTCCAGAGCTCCAGAGATAGCAAAAAGACTGGTACAATGGGAGGCAGAATAAACAAATCATTGGCCCAAGTGGCTTTCTCCCAAGCCACTGCTAAGTTCCTGTTCTTTGAAAACAAAAGCCTACAAAGGTAGCAAGACTATCAGTGCTGGAAAAAGGGGACAGAAGGAGCTACCATTTCCTCTCCTCCCTCCCATAATTCATGCCATCTCAACTCTTTCTGTTGCTACCTTATTTTCTAGTGTTAAATTTCTTTGCATTCTTTGGATAAACCATGTCACCAGCAGTTAAACATGTTTGTCTCTTTATAACTAATAATAAAAAAATAAAACAAAATACCCCTGAACCATAGAATCTCCCCCAAATGACATTTTATCTCTCTCATCCTCTTTATAGCTTTCTCAAAAATAATTTTTAGGCTTTGAATTTCCAGTTCTGCATGTAAGAAAATTGGAAGTTGCTACTCCTTCCAATGGTGCAAAGGAACCATTTTGAAATACAACAAAACATGCTATACTTCTCAACAAGTCCTAGCCTCAGAAGAAACTAGTTAACCAGAGCCTAACCTACTATGGCATTATCAGCATGTAACTGACTACAGGGAAGGAAAATACCCAACTCAAGTCAGTTGTAGCCTTCTATGTGGAAGTAGAGAAATAACTCCAGCTCAGTATAGTCATCCCATGGCAAGCAAGGTGTGGAGGCAGAGAAAATGAGAAATATCAATACTTGTGAAGTTCACAGTTCAGAGACATAGGCTCACTAAAAGACTGAGACCTAACACAGGACTACAGAAAACTTCCCCTTCGCTGACATCTTACCACCACATTAAAGGCGATTTACAGCAGTTCCTTTTATCCAGTAATTGTGTCCAGTTATCAAGAAAAAGTTAGAAGGCATATCAAAAGGTTAAAACACAATTTAAAGGGAAAAAGCAAACATCAGAATCAGACCTGGCAGGAATGTTAGGATGATTAATATGTAATGGCTCTAATAGATAGAGTAGACAGTATGCAAGATATCATATGGGCAATGTAAGACATCATATGGGCAATGTAAGAAGAGAGATGGGAATCCTAGGAAAGAACCTGAAATAAATGCTAAGTCATCAAAAACGCTAAAAGAAATAAAAATGTATTTGCTAGGTTTGTTAGTAGCCTGATCGTGTCTGAGGAAACGTCTCTGAGCTTAAGGATATCTCAATATAAACCTCATTTCTGAAAAGCAAAGAGGATGAAAACAAGGGAAATAAAGAACATAATATCCAAGGACTGTGGTAAAACTACAAAAGGTGTAACAAAAGTGTAGTGATAATACCAAAAGGAAAAAGAGGGAGAAAATGAGAGAAGAAATATTTGAAATAATAATGAATGAGCATTTCCCTAAATTAATGACTGAAAATAGACCACAGATCCAGGAAGTTCAGAGAAAATCAAGTAAGACAAATGTTAAAAACAAAAACAAAAACAAAAAACTTACACTTAGGAATATCATTTTAAAACCATAGAAAATCAAAAATGAGTAAAACAATCTTGAGAGAAGTCAGAGGGGGATAAAACACCTACCTATGGAGGAGCAAATAGAAGAATTACGTCTGACCTCTCCTCAGAAACCACACAAGCAAGAAAAGAGTAATGTGAAATAGTTAAGCTGTTCAGAGGAAAAGAAAAAAAAAAACCCTAGAATTCTGTATCCTGCAAAATTACCCTTCAAATATGAAGAAGAAATAGAGATTTTATCAGAAAAGCAAAAATTGAGGGAATTTGTTTCCAGTAGCTCTGCTTTGCACGAAATTTTGAAAGAAGTTCTTTAGAGAGAAGGAAAGTAATATGGGTCAGGAACTCAAATCTACAGAGAGTAAGGAAAAACATCAGAGAGGGAATAAGTGAGAGTAAAATAAAAACAAATTTAAAAAATTTAATTCATCTAACAGGTAATACTTTATTGAAAATAATGCCAACAATGTTTCTGCATGTATGTTTATATTAATATCATATGAATGTATATATACACATATACATGTATATATGCTTATATAAAAGTGAAGTAAATGATTGCAATATTATAAGGGGCAGGAAAGAGGCATTAGGATTATCTTGTTATTACAATGTAGTAACACTAACCATGAAACAGAATAGTGTTATGTGAAAGTAAACATGGATTAGCCAAGTTAAAAAAATGATAATAATAATAATAATAATAAAGAAAAAATATATTGCACACTATAAGTCAACAAATAAAAAAAATTTAAAGCGTAATTGATATGCTATCAATTTTGGAATAAAAATGAAATTATATAAAATGCTGAATAAAAACCACAAAAGGCAGAAAAAAAGCAGAAGACAAAAATAGGAAAAAAGAACAAGGGCACCAAATAGAGAAGAACAGCAAGTGCGGTAGCTATTAACCCAATTATATCAGTAATCACTTTGAATATCAATGGTCTAAATGCACCAATTAAAAGATAGAGATTATCAGAGTGGATCAAAAAAAAGAGATTTATTACTATGTTGTCTTCCAGTACCCACTTTAAATATGAAGACCTATATGGATTAAAAGTAGGGGAATTCCTGGTGGTCCAGTGGTTTAGAATTCACCTTGCAATCTAGTATTCTTGGGCTTCCCTTGTGGCTCAGCTGGAAAAGAATCCTCCTGCAATGCAGAAGACCTGGGTTCAATCCCTGGGTTGGGAAGATCCCCTGGAGAAGTGAAAGGCTACCCACTCCAGTGTTCTGGCCTGGAGAATTCCATGGGCTGTATAGTCCACGGGGTCGCAAACAGTCAGACACGACTGAGCGACTTTCACTTCACTTCATTTCATTTTGCAATGTAGGGCACAAAGGTCGGATTCCTGGTCCAGGAAGACTCCACATACCATGGAGCAACTAAGCCCACATGCCACAATCACTGAGCCCACACACGCTGGAGCCCATGTCACAAAACCAAGACCTGACATAGCCAAATAAATAATTTTATAAAAGTAAATGGATGAAGAAAAACATACCATGCTGACACTAACCAAAAGAAAGTATAGGTAGTATACGAATTGCAAACAGAGAAGACATCAAAGTGAAAAAAAAATAGTTATCAGGTATAAAAAGGCCATTTCTTGAAGACAAAGGGGTCAATGCCTCAAGAAGATATAACAATCCTTAATACATATGTGCCTAACAAGACAATGTTAAACTATGTAGGACAAAAAATGAGAGAATCACAAAGAGAAATAGATAAATACACAATCATCATAGTTGGAGAATTCAACATTCTTGTATCAGAAATGGACAGATTCAAGCAGGCATAAATTCTATAACAACATCAGTTCAGTTCAGTTCAGTTCAGTTGCTCAGGCGTGTAGGACTGTTTGCATCCCCGTGAATCCCAGCACGCCAGGCCTCCCTGTCCATCATCAGTTCCCGGAGTTTGCTCAAACCAATATCCATCGAGTCGGTGATGCCATCCAGCCATCTCAACCTCTGTCGTCCCCGTCTCCTCCTGCCCCCAATCCCTCCCTGCATCAGGGTCTTTCCCAATGAGTCAACTCTTCACATGAGGTGGCCAAAGTATTGGAGTCTCAGCTTTAGCATCATTCCTTCCAAAGAACACCCAGGACTGATCTCCTTTAGGATGGACTGGCTGGATCTCCTTGCAGTCCAAGGGACTCTCAAGAGTCTTCTCCAACACCACAGTTCCAAACCATCAATTCTTCGGCGCTCAGCTTTTTTCACAGTCCAACTCTCAAATCCATACATGATCACTGAAGAAACCATAGCCTTGATTAGACAGACCTTTGTTGGAAAAGTAATGTCTCTGCTTTTTATTATGCTATCTAGGTTGGTCATAACGTTCCTTCCAAGGAGTAAGCGTCTTTTAATTTCATGGCTGCAATCACCATCTGCAGTGATTTTGGAGCCCCCCCAAAATAAAGTCTGACACTGTTTCCACTGTTTCCCCATCTATTTCCCATGAAGTGATGGGACCAGATGCTATGATCTTCGTTTTCTGAATGTTGAGCTTTAAGCCAACTTTTTCACTCTCCTCTTTCACTTTCATCAAGAGGCTTTTTAGTTCCCCTTCACTTTCTGGCATAAGGATGGTGTCATTTGCATATCTGAGGTTATTGATATTTCTCCTGGCAATCTTGATTCCTGCTTGTGCTTCTTCCAGCCCAGTGTTTCTCATGATGTACTCTGCATATAAGTTAAATAAGCAGGGTAACAATATACAGCCTTGACGTTCTCCTTTTCCTATTTGGAACCAGTCTGTTGTTCCATGTCCAGTTCTAACTGTTGCTTCCTGATCTGCATACAGATTTCTCAAGAGGCAGGTCAGGTGGTCTGGTATTCCCATCTCTTTCAGAATTTTCCAGTTTCTTGTGATCCACACAGTCAAAGGCGTTGGCATAGTCAATAAAGCAGAAGTAGATGTTTTTTTCTGGAACTCTCTTGCTTTTTTGATGATCCAGCAGATGTTGGCAATTTGATTTCTGGTTCTTCTGCCTTTTCTACAACCAGCTTTAACACCTGGAAATTCTTAGTTCACGTATTGCTGAAGCCTGGTTTGGAGAATTTTGAGCATTACTTTACTAGCATGTGAGATGAGTGCAATTGTGCGGTAGTTTGAGCATTCTTAGGCATTTCCTTCCTTTGGGATTAGAATGAAAACTGACTTTTCCAGTTCTGTGGCCACTGCTGAGTTTTCCAAATTTGCTGGCATATTGACTGCAGCACTTTCACAGCATCATCTTTCAGGATTTGACATAGCTCAACTGGAATTCCATCACCTCCACTAGCTTTGTTCATAGTGATGCTTTCTAAGGCCCACTTGACTTCACATTCCACGATGTCTGGCTCTAGGTGAGTGATCACACCATCTTGATTATCTGGGTCATGAAACACTTTTTTTGTACAGTTCTCCTGTGTATTCTTGCCACCTCTTCTTAATATCTTCTGCTTCTATTAGGTCCATACCATTTCTGTCCTTTATCGACCCCATCTTTGCATGAAATGTTCCCTTGGTATCTCTAATTTTCTTGAAGAGATCACTAGTCTTTCACATTCTGTTGTTTTCCTCTATTTCTTTGCATTGATCGCTAAGGAAGGCTTTCTTATCTCTCCTTGCTATTCTTTGGAACTCTGCATTCAAATGGGTATATCTTTCCTTTTCTCCTTTGCTTTTCACTTCCCTTCTGTTCACAACTATTTGTAAGGCCTCCCCAGACAGCCATTTTGCTTTTTTGCATTTCATTTCCATGGAGATGGTCTTGATCCCTGTCTCCTCTACAATGTCATGAATCTCCGTCCATAGTTCATCAGGCACTCTGTCTATCAGATCTAGTCCCTTAAATCTATTTCTCACTTCCACTGTATAATCATAAGGGATTTGATTTAGGTCATACCTGAATGGTCTAGTGGTTTTCCCTACTTTCTTCAATTTAAGTCTGAATTTGGCAATAAGGAGCTCATGATCTGAGCCACAGTCAGCTCCCAGTCTTGTTTTTGCTGACTGTATAGACCTTCTCCATCTTTGCCTGCAAAGAATATATCAATCTGATTTCAGTGTTGACCATCTGGTGATGTCCATGTGTAGAGTCTTCTCTTGTGTTGTTGGAAAAGGGTGTTTGCTATGACCAGTGCATTTTCTTGGGAAAACTCTATTAGCCTTTGCCCTCCTTCATTCAGTACTCCAAGGCCAAATTTGCCTGTTACTCCAGGTGTTTCTTGACTTCCTACTTTTGCCTTCCAGTCTCCTACAATGAAAAAGATATCTCTTTGGGGTGTTAGTTCTAACAGGTCTTGTAGGTCTTCACAGAACCGTTCAACATCAGCTTCTTCAGCATTACTGGTTGGGGCACAGGCTTGGATCACCATGATATTGAATGGTTTCCCTTGGAAACAGAGATCATTCTGTCATTTTTGAGATTGCATCCAATACTGCATTTCAGACTCTCTTCTTGACCATGATGGCTACTCCATTTCTTCTAAGGGATTCCTGCCCACAGTAGTAGATATAATGGTCCTCTGAGTTAAATTCACCTATTCCAGTCCATTTTAGTTTGCTGATTCCTAGAATGTCAACGTTCACTCTTGCCATCTCCTCTTTGTCCACTTCCAAGTTGCCTTGATTCATGGACCTGACATTTCAGGTTCCTATGCAATATTGCTCTTTATAGCATTGGACCTTGCTTCTATCATCAGTCAAATCCACAACTGGGTATTGTTTTTGCTTTGGCTTCATCCCTTCATTCTTTCTGGAGTTATTTTTCCACTGACCTCCAGGACCATATTGGGCACCTACCAATCTGGGGAGTTCCTCTTTCAGTGTCCTATCATTTTGTCTTTTCATACTGTTCATGGGGTTCTCAAGGCAAGAATACTGAGTGGTTTGCCATTCCCTTCTCCAGTGGCCCACAGTCTGTCAGACTTCTTCACCAGGACCCGCCCATCCTGGGTGGCCCCACACAGCATGGCTTAGTTACAGTGAGTTACACAAGGCTGTGGTCCATGTGATCAGATTGGCTAGTTTTCTGTGATTATGGTTTTAGTGTGTCTGCCCTCTGTTGCCGTCTCGCAACACCTACCACCTTACTTGGGTTTGTCATACCTTGGATGTGGGGTATCTCTTCATGGCTGCTCCAGCAAAGCGCAGCCACTCCTCCTTACTTTGGACTAAGGGTATCTCCTCACAGCCACCCCTCCTGACCTTGAACATGGAGTAGCTCCTCTTGGCCCTCCTGAGCCCACGCAGCTACTGCTCCTTGGACGTGGGGTTGCTCCTCTCGGCCGCCTCCCCTGATCTCGGGCGTGTGGTGGTTCCTCTCAGCTGCCACCCCTGACCTTGGGCATAGGGTAGCTCCCTTCACATAACTGAATCCAAAAACATCAGCAATCAACTGGATATAATTGACATCGATAGACTGCTTCGTCCAACAACAGCAGGATACACATTCTTTTCAAGATCACATGAAACATGCACCAAAATAGATCACATTCAGGCCCATAAAATGCACCTTCTCAGTCTACAATGGAATTAGGCTAGAAATCAATAACAAAAATTGTTGACAAATTCCAAACTACTTGAAAATTAAACCACAGATCTGTAAATAATATATAGGTCAAAGTAGAAATCTCAGAGAAATGAAAAGAATATCTTGAACTAAATGAAAATAAAAGCACAACTTATCAAAACTTGTAGGCTGCAGCAAAAGCAGTGCTAACATGGAATTTATAGCATTGAAAGTACAAATTAGAAAAGAAAAAAGTTCTAAAATCAATAATCTAAGTTTCTACCATAGGAGTGCCTAAAAAACTATGGACTGAGATTTGTAACATTGTACAGGAGGCAGTGATCGAAACCATCCCAAAGAAAAAGAAATGAAAGAAGGCAAAATTGTTGTCTGAGGAGGCCTTACAAATAACTGAGAAAAGAAGAGAAGTGAAAGACAAAGGAGAAAGGGAAAGATACACCCAAATGAATGCAGAGTTCCAAAGAATAGCAAGGAGAGATAAGAAAGCCTTCTTAAGTGAACAATGCAAAGAAAGAAGAAAACAATACAATGGGAAAGACTAGAGATCTCTCCAAGAAAATTATAGATATCAAAGGAACATTCCATGCAAAGATGGGCACAATAAAGGACAGAAATGGTATGGACCTAACAGAAGCAGAAGAGATTAAGATGAGATAGCAAGAATACACAGAAGAATCATTTAAAAAGGGCTTAATGACCTGGATAATCATGATGGTGTGGTCACTCACCTAGAGCCAGAAATCCTGGAGTGTGAAGTCAAGTGGGCCTTAGGAAGCATCACTACAAACAAAACTAGTGGAAGTGATGAGATTTCAGCTGATCTGTTTCAAGTCCCAAAAGATGATGCTGTGAAAGTGCTGCATTCAATATGCCAGCAAATTTGGAAAACTCAGCAGTGGCCACAGGACTGGAAAAAGTCAGTTTTCATTCTAATCCCAAAGAAAAGCAATGCCAAAGAATGTTCAAACTACCAGATAATTGCACTCATTTTACATGATAGCAAGTTAATGCTCAAAATCCTTCAAGCTAAGCTTCACAATACGTGAACTAAGAATTTCCAGATGTACAAGCTAGGTTGAGAAAAGGCAAAAGAACCAGATATTAAATTGCCAACATCTGTTGGATCATAATAAATTTCCAGAAAAACATGTTTCTTTTTTATTGACTATGCTAAAACTTTTGACTGTATGGATTACAACAAACTGGAAAATTCTTAAAGAGATGGGAATCCCATACCACTTTACTTGTCTCCTAAAAAAACCTGTATGCATGTCAGAAGCAACAGTTAGAACCGAACATGGAACAATAGACTGGTTCAAAATTGGGAAAGGAGTGTGTCAAGGCTGTGTATTGTCACCCCATTTATTTAATTTACATGCAGAGTGAAAGTGAAAGTGTTGGTCACTCAGTCGTGTCCAATTCTTTGCTATCCCATGGACTGTAGCCCTGCAGGCTCCTCTGTCCATGGGATTATCCAGGCAAAAATACTGGAGTGGGTTGCCATTCCTTTCTCCAGGGGATCTTCCCCACCCAAGGATCAAACCTGGGTCTCTCACATTGCGGGCAGATTCTTTACCATCTGTGCCATATGCAGAGTACATCATGTAAAATGCTGGGCTGGATGAAGCACAAGCTGGAATCAAGATTACCAGGAGAAATATCAATAACCTCAGATATGCAAATAACACCATCCTTATGGTAGAAAGCAAAGAGGAACTAAAGAACCTCCTGATGAAGGTGAAAGAGGAAAGTGGAAAAGGTGGCTTAAAACTCAACATTCAAAAGACAAAGATCATGGCATCTGGTCCCATCATGTCATAATGTCCCATTATGTCATGGCAAATAGATCGGGAAACAATGGAAACAGTGACAGACTTTATTTTCTTGGGCTCCAAAATAAATCTGGATGGTGAATGCAGCCATAAAGTTTTTTTAAAAGATGCTTGCTCCTTGGAAGAAAAACTATGACAAAACTAAACAGCATATTAAAAAGCAGAGACATCAGTTTGCCAACAAAGATTTGTATAGTCAAAGCTATGGTTTTTCAGTAGTCATGTACGAATGTGACAGTTGGACCATAAAAAAGGCTGAGGGCTGAAGAATTGATGCTTTTGACCTATAGTGCTGGAGAAGACTCTTGAGAGTCTCTTGGACTGCAAGGAGATCCAACCAGTCAATCCTAAAGGAAATCAACCCTGAATATTTATCGGAAGGACTGATGCTGAAGCTGAAGCTCCAATACGTTGGTCACCAGATGCGAAGAAGTGACTCCTTGGAAAAGACTCTGATGTTGGGAAAGATTGAGGGCATGAGGAGAAGGAGGCAACAGAGGATAAGATGATTGGATGGCATCATCAACTCAGTGGACATGCTGCACAAACTCAGGAGATAGTGAAGGACAGGGAAGCCTGGTGTGCTTCAGTCCGTGGGGTCGCAAAGAGTCGTTCATGACTGAGCGACTGAACTGAACTGACTGAAGGAATAGATGAAAAATAGAATAAAAAGTTAACCACAAATAGTAAGGGTAGGTATTCTGTCATGAAATTATCAGCACTTGACTATGTTGTTGTTCGGTCTCTGTCTTTGCTAAATCCAGCTTGTATATCTGGAAGTTTTGGGTTCATATACTATTGAAACCTAGCTTGAAGAATTTTGCTAGCATGTGAAATGAATGCAATTGTGCAGTAGTTTGAATTATTTGGCATCGTCCTTCTTTGGGATTTGGATGAAAACTGACCTTTTCCAGTACTGTGGCCACTCCTGAGTTTTCTGGACAATGCAGACAACCTGAAAACAGGTTGGACTGTTTTGGACTTCACCAAATTCCACCATTCAACCTCTTCAGTGTAGAAAAGAAGTCTGGCAGAACAAAGGATTCTAAAATCTGGCTGCTGCTGAGGGGCCCCCATGGGAAGGTATCCGGTTACCTGTGCTCCCCCAAGGTCATGGGCACAATAGCTCCCCATCCAGCATCTGTGCTGGGACTGCAACCTTCTCTCAAGGGTTAATGAGGCCCCCTGCTGAGTGAGGATGAGGGGGTCCAGTCACCCTGGAACAGAGGGTCCCATAGAATACAACTCCACCCCTGCTGGGACTCCTGGGGGCCCCAGTCCGAGCTGTCAAGCTGGGCCCCCCACCTCCCCCTCAGTTTCTCAGTGAACGTGCAGAGTCAGAGGCTTGGTCTGTGGGGTGCAGTCTCAGGTGGGCAGTGGGAGGGGGCCCACATCCTGCAGAGACTCAAGGTGAGAACCAGAGGAGACTGAGGGTCCCCAGAGGATGCATGTGCAGCCCTCCCGACAGCCCTGGGGGACCAGGGGTCATGGCGTCCAGATGGGACATCACTGATCCCGATGGGAAGGGAGGAGTGAGGGCCTGAGTCAGGTATCTGGGTTCAGGTCAGCAGAGTGAAGGAGCCCAGCTGCGCTAGGAGTCAAGGTAGAACCCTGAGGGGGGCTCTGGGACCCCAGGACATCCAGGTTGTCAATGCTCTCAGCCCTGGGAGACCCTGGCAGGGTTGTAGGAATGAGCCCCCTACTCCCGCTTGCCTCTCAGGGGTCCTGGCTGGGGAGAGCCTGGTTCTATGGGGAGCAAGGTCGGGGTGAGAGGGTGGTACCCAGACCTGCTGAGAGTCAAAGTGAAGAGCAGAAGGAGGGCTGAGGAATGCCCAGGGCATCATCTCAGCTCGGGGAAGCCCTGGGCTTGGAGCCCTGATGTCATGTCCACAGATTCCCCCTGGGGGTCTCAGGGCAGTGACGGCCTTGGCGTGAGGGTTCCGCCTCCAGTCAACACAAGGGGCATCCTGAGACCTGCCAGGGCTCAAGATGAGGACCTTGAGGGAGGACACAGGGAACCCCACAGGTCCCGGCACCTGCGGTCAGCCCGGGGCAACTCTGTTAGGGGCATGAGCTCAGAGTCTCAGAGACATTGGAGACTTGATAGAAGGGGCGGGGCCTCAGAGATTGGAGGGGAGATTCTTAGGTTCTGAAGCAGTTTAGGTGAGGACCTTGAGGGAGGACTGCAGCGATGCTGGACCCCATCAGAGGAGACCAAGAGAAGCCCATCCTGGCTGTTGGTCCTGCATGACCCTGGGGTACGATGAGCAAAACAGGCATGGCCTGACTTCCTGACATCCAGGTCTCATATTGGGCACCTCGCATATGGGGCGAGGCCTCAGGTGGGCCGATTCCCAGGTCTGCGGGGTGTCAAGTTAAGGACTCTGAGGAGGGACTAAAGGACCCTGGACCCCAGAGAAGCTCATCTCTGTTGTCAGTCCAGGGAGACCATGGAGTAGGATGAGCGCAACAGGCATGCGCTGACTTCCTGACATCCGGGTCTCAGACTGGGGGCCTGGTACAAGGGGCGGACTTCCTGACATCCGGGTCTCAGACTGGGGGCCTGGTACAAGGGGCGGACTTCCTGACATCCGGGTCTCAGACTGGGGGCCTGGTACAAGGGGCGGACTTCCTGACATCCGGGTCTCAGACTGGGGGCCTGGTACAAGGGGCGGACTTCCTGACATCCGGGTCTCAGACTGGGGGCCTGGTACAAGGGGCGGACTTCCTGACATCCGGGTCTCAGACTGGGGGCCTGGTACAAGGGGCGGACTTCCTGACATCCGGGTCTCAGACTGGGGGCCTGGTACAAGGGGCGGACTTCCTGACATCCGGGTCTCAGACTGGGGGCCTGGTACAAGGGGCGGACTTCCTGACATCCGGGTCTCAGCCTGGGGGCCTGGTACAAGGGGCGGACTTCCTGACATCCGGGTCTCAGACTGGGGACCTGGTACAAGGGGCGGGCTTCCTGACATCCGGGTCTCAGAGAGACTGGGGCCCCGGTTTGAGAAGCTGGGCCTAAGGTGTGGAGAAGACAGAGCCCAGGTCCTAGTGGGAGTCAAGGTGAGGACCCTGAGGGAGGAGTGAGGGGAGCTGGACCCCAGAGGGGACCCTGGTAGTCCCCGGGTGGAAAGACCATGTGCAGCATATCCTGACATCGGGTCTCAGAGAGACTGGGGACCTTCTGAAAGCTGTGGGGTCTCAAAATGGCAGACGGGACAATCCCCAGTCCCGCCTGGAGTCTAGGTTCCATGTGAGGAATGACTGAGGTGGTTATACCGCAGTAGGGAGGCAGGGATCCTGGCCCTTGTAAGGGCTCATGGAGGCCCTGGAACGGGGTGAGCCAGGGTGAGTATTTCCTTGACCTCTGGCTTAGGGCCTCGGGAGGTGAGGTGTTTGGGCAGAGGGCTGAGGCTTCAGGTCCGCTGAGGGTGGACTCCCCAGACCTCGAGGGAGGACTGAGCAGACCCCTGCCCCTGTGGTCAGTGCTGGAAGGCCTGGCAGGACGTGAGAAGCTGAGGCCCAAGCATCTCCCCAGCCTAGGACCCGCGGGAGGCCCTGGGCAGGTACAGCCGCATGTGGGGCCCTTCAGTGCTTTTTGTCCAGACTCGGGTCTTGTTCTGAGTTTCTCTGCAGGTCCCAAAGGGGAGGGTCCAGGCCGGCCAGGGGAAAGGTGAGCACTACAAGGGATCCCCGAGGGGACCTCCCACTGCACAATGGGGGGACGTCAGAGATTCCACTCCTCCTACCATCACAGAACGCCTAAGTGTGTGCCACAGTCTACCCCCAAGGTGCCCCTTCCATTTCTCTCACAGGGGCTCCAGGAACCAGGAGGCAAAGGCAGAGGTCTGAGGCTGGTGTCCTGAGGTCAGAAAGCAGAGGAGATCCAGGCAGTGCCAGGAGTCAAGGTGAGTTGTTTTCCTCTGAGTGTGCACCAGGGACTCCCTATCCCAGAACAGAGGGGACTCCACAAGGCCTTAATTCTCCCTCCGTGTCAGCCCCGGAACCTCAAGCTGTGCTGCCTGCACCCTAGGGAGCCACTTCACATCCTCCTTCAGGTAGCCAGGGGTCAGGCTGCTCAGCAGGAGCTCGTCTATGAAGCCCGAGAGCACCTCTCAAGAGGAGACCTATAAGTGGCCTGAGTCAGACGGCCCAGGGTGGGTTTCTCAGCTGAGGCCGCTCACAACCCCCCTCTCCCACAGGCCTGTGGTCCCTATCTGTCCCTCTTCCTCACTTCTGTCTGCAGTTCCACCCCAGTCATCATGCCTGGGATGCATGAGCTCCGCCTGCCTGAGAGAGTCTTTCAGGATCCAGGAGAGGACGATGATCTGATGGAGGCACAGTTCATTTGGAGTGAGGAGGAGGAGGAGGAGGAGGAGCAAATAGAAGAAGAGGAGCAGATGGAGGAAGAAGAGCAGGTGGAGGAGGTGGAGCAGGGGGAGGAAGGAGATGCAGCTTCCTCCTCCTCTCTCCCGGTCTGGGGCACCCTGGAGGAGGTGGCTGCTGCTGCAACACCCAGTCTCCCCCAGACCCCTGCAGGTGTCTGCCCCTCTCCCACTGCCATGGCTGCCACTCCAGGGAGCCAATCTGAAGACCATGGCCTCAGCAGGCAAGATGAAGTGCCAAGCACCTCGCATGACCATGAACATGCCAGGTCCTCACTCCAAGATGCACTACGGGTGAAGAAGAATGAGCTGGTACAATTCCTGGTCAGTAGGTATCTTGCCAGGGAGCCAATCACAAAGGCAGAAGTGCTGAGTAGTATCCTCATAGATTACCAGGACCACTTCGTGGTGGTCCTCGGTCAAGCCTCAGAGTACCTGCAGCTGGTCTTTGGTTTGGAGGTGAAGGAGGTGGACCCCAATGATTACACCTATATCCTGGTCCCCACCCTGGGCCTCACCCTGAATGAGACGCTGAGGGATGAGCAGAGGTTGCCCAAGGCTGGCCTCCTGGTGATGGTCCTGTGCCTGATTGCTGTGGAGGTCAACTGCGCCCCTGAGGAGGCGATCTGGGGTGCACTCAGCAGGATAGGAGTGTGTCCCGGGAGTGAGCACTACATCTATGGGGAGCCCAGGGAGCTGCTGACCCAAGTGTGGGTGCAGGAGGGTTACCTAGAGTACCGGCAGGTGCCTGACAGCAGTCCTGCTCGCTACGAGTTCCTGTGGGGTCCCCGGGCCTATGCGGAGACCAGCAAGTTTAAAGTCCTGGAATATCTGGACAGAGTCAGTTGAAAACATCCCAGCTCCTTCCACCCCCTCTGCAGAGGCTGTGAGGGAGGAGAAAGGGGAACTCTGAGCCAGAGAAGCAGCCAAGCTCCTTCCAGGCCCACATCCAACAGCTTGTCCTGGGGGCAGGAAGGGAGGCTGATCTTTCCCTCTGTGACTGACAGGGAGCAGTCAGCCTTCTCAGCAGTGAGGGCCTAGGCCCATTGGGGGAACCTGGTATGTGGCATCTTTGTGTTGCTTTTCTCTACAATGACATGGAGACTCACCTCTATTTTCTTTAGGAATTTTTCAGGTATTACTCCTTTTTAATAGAAGGCTTAAGGAGTTTCAGTGTCTAACTATGTCAATGACATTGATCACACAGTGTTTGTACTTACACATTTCAAGAACAAGAGTTTTGCTATTTTGTAAAAAGAAATTAGGAACTCTTCCATTTTATTTCATGGTTTTGAACAAGATATATGGAATTAGAATGATTTTGGAAATGTGAACTTACTTAGTAGTTACACAGTTGGTGGAAGAATTCTAAAATAAAAACTGATTGTAGTGAAGTCTTGCTTCTTATACTTTTTGACTATCATTTTGTACATCTAAGCTATCTCTGTTTGTTTGGATTTTCCCGGGTTATTTAAGAAGGTATGAGAAAATTGATCTGAGTTCATGTTGATCTCATGTGTATTTGTACTTATCCAATTCAAGACTGAGTTTTGCTATTTGTAAAATCAATTAGGAAGCCTTCAGTCATTTGTTGTGATCCCAAATTAGATAACATAGCATTGGAACAGGAATTTACTTGGAAATGTGAAAATAATTAGCAGTACAATTAATGGGGTCAAGAAATAGAGAAATAAAAGTAAATGGTTGTTAATTAATGAATTCTTATCCTCTTCTTCTGTCATTCTGTAAAATTAAAATATATATGTATAACCTGGATTTGTCTGGCTTATTTAAGAAAGTAGCAGAAAATCTGAATGAATAAGCCTCTGCTCACTGGTTTATTTATTCCCAAGACCTTCACAGAGCCTGTGTTCTGTGGAAGGCCCTGTGTTAGCAGTGGGGACACTGGGAGAAGCAGGACACACCCACACCTAGAGCGATGGTCTAAGAACTGCAGTCACAGAAGGAAGATGGAGAGATGTCCCTAATCCCACAGAACAGGGCAACATGGGGCAAGGTGGTGGGGCTCCAGAAGGAGCACTGGAGTGTCAGTGCCAGAGCCAGGGCAGTTTGGGGCTTTGGGAAGCTTGAGTTCCTGTGAGAGATGACGATGAGAGGTGATTGTGATGAAGCTCAGTGGTGGCAGCCCTCAGACCTGCAACTGTGTGTCTTGGGGGTGAGGGGGAAATCTGAAATGGATCATTACTATGAGGTGTCCTTTTGGAGGGCTTCCTTGTGGCTCAGCTGGTAAAGAATCCACCTGCAATGCGGGAGACCTAGGTTCGGTCCCTGGGTTGGGAAGATCCCCTGAAAAAGGGAAAGGCTACCCACTCCAGTATTCTGGCCTGGAGAATTCCATGGACTGCAGTCCTTTTGGATCCTGGGTAAACCCTAGAGAGATCTCATCCTGGGACAAGAAGGAAGGGGCCTTGACTCTTGTCGCATTGCTATTGGCCACAGGGACGAAGTAGGTGTTTTCTACTCTCCATCTGCTAGGATTTCTTTTCAATATGTGGTCACACCTCTTGAGAGTGATGCCAAGAAGTCCGTGGACAAGCACTGTTTTCCCTGGTCTGGGAGAGCCAGAGTCCATGGCATTATTATTAGGTAATCTTGAGAGTATTAGGGGCAACTCTTAAGTAGTGTATAGATTTTTGGTAGAGGTGGAATTAGTGAAAATCATAGTTTGGATGGGAGAGCAGCTGGGAGGGAGAGAAGGAGTTGGTTCTTGACAAATTGTAGAAGCTTTGAGTTGCATCCAGCTGGGGAAGACTCCTCCATGCCTGAATTAAGTGGTAGATCCTCAAGGAAGGAGATCCTGCTGAGTTTTATTAATAAAACAAAGTTTCTGGCTAAATTAGCATTCTCTGTCATATTGTGTTGCATGCTGTCTAAGATATCTTAGGTAACAGCAACAACAAAATTTCCCAGAGCCCAGAGTTGTGAAATTGAGATCCAAATACTAGTACAAATAACTGCTAATCATAAAGATCAAACCAGGTTCTGTGTGAGGTGCTTTATTTATATCCTTGCAGTCCTACAGACAGGGCTCCTCATACCTGTTTGCTGCACAGATGAAGAACTGGGGCCCCAGGGTTTGGGCATCTTCCCAGGATCACATGCTATTAACCAGGGTGGGGTCAGACCCCCATAACAGAATATCATAGACTGTGTGTAGCTGAAACAACAGATGTTTATTTCTCACAGTTCTGGAGCCTGGGAAGCTAGAAATCAAGATGGCTTGATGGTTGGCACCTGGTGTGAACTCTCTACCTGGCTTGTATGTGGCCCTCTTCTCACTATGCCCTCACATGGCAGGAGGGAGAGAGAGAGAGAAGAAGCAAGTTCTGTGGTATCATTTTGTATAGGGGCACTGATCTCATATTGAGGGCCCTACCCTCAAAACCTCATCTAAACCTCATTACGTCACAAAGGCTCCATCCCCAAATACATCACATAGGGGGTTAAGCTTCAACATATGAATTTTAGGGGGACACTATTGAGTCCATAGCATCTCCCTTGTAGATGAGGAAAGACCATGAAACAAACATCTACTAAGGCTGAATTCCTAAAACTCTAGAATATTCCTACTAGGTGAAAAATGCTTCCTTAATGGACATGCCAGCTTCAATTTTAAAAGAGTAAGTAATCATCCTTCTTCTATCTCTTGTCTGATACATGCCTCGCAAGAAATCCCTGATTTTCAGTGTGCCTAATGGCACCTGTGCAGATGCTCAGGCAAGTTCAGCCACGTGGAGGGTAGCAGAGACTTGGGCTGAGATTGTTCTTGCATCAGAAGAAAGGAGAACATTCTTGCTTAATGAGATTATAGACAGAAATTGCCATAAGTCAATGTGCAGGCCTGACCCTGCCTCCTGTCATCCCTAGCAGCCTTCTTGGGCACCAGTCAGAGTTTAGTACACAGTAGGTACTGGTACAGCTGTCTTTGGATTCCTCTCTGGTGCAAAAAACCCTATTGTGACTCTAACCTTTACTTTCTGGAGTCCAAGGACTTAGGCTGAGTGGGCAGGTACCTGGCGGGCCAGCCCATGATCTTTTCAAAGGGTGAAGCACTTGGCACCATGGCACCTGGAAGAACCTCTTGTAGTGAGGGTACAGCTTCAGAAGGGTGTAGGATCATTTGCTGGCTTGGCACTCTGTGGGCTTTTTCACATCTGGCAACCTAGGAGGGAGTCAAAGAAAATCCCAAGGTTGAAAGATATAAGATCAACACATAAAATTTACTGTATTTACATACAACTACAATTTTTAAAATTAGAAAGCAAAACTTTTAAACACCATTTTCTGATGAGTTATGATGAGTATTATTTACTCTGATTTCTTTATTTTAATTAATTAATTTATTTTAATTGAAGGCTAATTACTTTACAATATTGTAATGTTTTTTTGCCATACATTGACATGAATCAGCCATGGGTGTACATGTGTCCCCCATCCTGAACACCCTCTCTTACCTCCCTCCCCATCTCATCCCTCAGGGTCATCCCAGTGCACTGGCCCTGAGCACCCTGTCTCATGCATCGAATCTGGACTGGCGATCTATTTCACGTATGGTAATATACATGCTATTCTCTCAACTCATCCCACCCTCGCCTTCTCCCACAGAGTCCAAAAGTCTGTTCTTTACATCTGTGTCTCTTTTGCTGTCTCGCATATAGCATCATTGTTACCATCTTTCTAAATTCCATATATATGTGTTAGTATACTGTATTGGTGTTTTTCTTTCTGATTTAATTCTTTCTGTATAGTAGGCTCCAGTTTCATCCACCTCATTAGAACTGATTCAAATGCTCTGATTTCCGTGATGAGTATATGTTGCTTCCATAGTGCTCAAATAGATTCCTAAGTTATTATAAAAATTTGAAGTTTTAGAAGGCTTTTGTTTCAGCTGAAAAGTTATGTGCCCAGAAATATCCACTAAGTTTCATTTCATATGTAACAAGAAATCTTTTAAATTATCTCCATTGATATATGAATTTCCTCTTCAGAAAAAAACTTACCATTTTCCAAAATTGCAACATTTAGGTATAAATCTAACAAGACATGCACAAGATCTATGTGTTGAAAGCTACAAAATGCTAATGAAAGAAATCGAGACCTAAATAAATAGTAAATAAATAGAGATAAGTATCATAGATTGGCCAACTCAACGTAGTGATGATGTCTGTTTTCACTAAATTGATCCATACATTTAAAGCAATGTCAATCAAAATTTCAGCAGAATTTTTTTTTGTAGATATAAACAAGCGATTCAAAAAGTTTATGGGAGGACAAAAAAAACTAATGGAAGGGCAAAAGAACAAGAATAGCTAAAACAATTATGAAAAAGTACAATAGCTGCTTGCTCGGTGCCACCATGGCCAGGAGGCGACTAGAGTATGTCAGCCCCATTTGAGGCTTGCAGTGGGGTGGTTTCATGTGGAACACCATGGGGCCAGTGGTACCAGACCTTGGAGGAGGTGTTCACTGAAGTTCAAATACCGTCAGGCACTTGCACCCAGGATAGCCAGTGCAGCCTGCAGAGCAAGCATGTGGCACTGGCTATGGGTGGCCACAAGATCCTCAAGGTAGGGGCGGGGCAAACTCTGACTCTGCAATAGCTAATGAGGGAACATGGACTCTGGAGGATAGAAAAATGATCTGTATTGTTCTTACAAAGATGAGGAGAGATGCAGCAAATTGTTGGACTTCTCTTCTAGAATATGAATATGCAGCTCACCCTTGGGTTCAAGACCAAATGCAGAGAAAATTTACATTAGGGAGATTCCAGAAAGAAAATCCTGGTTTTTACTTCAGTGGGGCAGAAATCTCAGGAAACTACACTAAAGGTGAACCAGATTTCTCGAATCATGAGAAATAACTGATCTTGCTGCATTTTGTGGATCCTAGCAGATGTTGCCAACATAATCAGAGGAACAGATTATGTGGTGGAAGGAAAACGTGGATGCTTAGTTAACAAATTGCAAAATACATTTAAATATGGTTCTAAAAGTTGCATTCAAATATGATTTACATAGGAAACATCTTAAATACTGTGGGAACTATTCTATTGATACATGGTAACTTTTCTTTTGGACTTGATCTTGCTCAGCATGATGTTTTATATGCTGCACTTTACTAATTTCATATTTAACCTGTATTTTTAATATGAAAACTTTTAAGGTATAGATCATGTAAAATGACAGGGTGCTTTCAGGGAAAATTAAGTTTTTCTTTCAATAACTGTGATGCAGGAATTATGTTCAATAAATTTTTCTAAATAGGAAAAAAAACAGTAGGATAAAATTCTACTTTCTTAAAATACCTGATTTTAAGAACAGGTTGTAGTAATCAGTGTATACCCATGGATGATTCTTCCTGATGTTTGACAGAAAACAACAGAATTCTATACAGCTATTATCCTTCCATTAAAAGATAAATAAAAATTAAAAAAAATATTCTGTGTTATTGATTAAACAGTAGACAAACTGATCAGTGGAGCTGATTAACAAGTCCAGAAATAAACTCTCTGGGCAATGAAGAATTTGGGAAACAAGAAACAGGATCATAACTTATGTTAAGAATGCAGAGGTTAAGGTGATATTTGTTGATGGTGCTGGAAACCCAGACAGTAAGTTTAGAAGTTAGTGCATTGGACAGAATGGAGTCCACACAGATAGGTGTCTGTGCAGGAGCATAAGGTCCATGTCTGAAGAAGGGTCTTCCAGGACAGAGCCTTCCCAGCTGTGGTCAGGAAGTCTTTGGAGTGCTGTGGCTGAGTGTCAGAGCCAACTTCTGTGAGTGGGTAGGCAGAACTCTGGGATTACAGACCTCACTTCCACCAGAGTGTTCAGCCTTGTTTATATTTGTGAAGTGGATTTCTGTGGAAGGCTTCACTTGGAATAAGAGATTCCACATCTAAAATTTTGACAGCCACTATCCACTAGGTAAATTATGCATCATATAGAATTCCAGCCTTCAAGTACCTGAGCCCAAAGTTGTCTTCGGGTCTCTGATCTATTTATCCTGAATTTTTGTTACCAAAGATCTGCCAACTGCCTAAAACTCACACGTTAGGCTTGAGGAGATAAGTTTCTGCATATTGGGGGATGTGGTGAAAGGTTGTAAGCTCAGTCTTGGCAATGACTATCAAGAGCAAAGTCTTAAAAGTGTCTTGACATAACAAGTATAAGATGGAAATGTCATTATTATAACTGTATAGTGTATTCCATGGGGTCACAAAGAGTCAGACATGACCGAGAGGCTGAACAACAACAATACATGAGCCACAAATACACAGAAAAAATAAATTTAAATACAAGAAAACTTTCTCCCATTTAAGTGTTTCTTAAATTTAATCTTAGTGCAACTTTAGTTTCTAGCTGTGTTTTCAGGAGAGGAGATGGCATCCTATAGCATGTAGGCCACTATCTAACCAACAGTCTTTTTTTTAAAAAAAGAAAATTCTTTTCTTTTATGGTTTATCACAGGATATTGAATATATTTCCCTGTGCTATACAATAGGACCCTTTTGTTATCCATCCTACATGTAATAGTTTACATCTGCTAATCCCAAACTCCCGATCAACTCTTCTCCTATCCCCTTCACCCTTGGGAACCACAGGTCTGTTCTCTATGTTCACAAGACTATTTCTGTTCCATAGATAAGTTAATTTGTGTCATATTTCAGATTTCACATATAAGAGAAAACGTATGATATTTGTGTTTCTTTGTCTGACTTACTTCACTTAGTATCATCATCTCTAGATCTGTCCATGTTGCTGAAAGTGGCATTCTTTCATTCTTTTTCATGGCTGAGTAGTATTTCATTGTGTATACCATATCTTATTTATCCATTTTTCTGCTGATGGGCATTCAGGTTGCTTCCATGTCTTGGATATTGTAAATATAGCTGCTATGAACATTGGGGTGCGTGTACTTTTCAATTTATGGTTTTCTCCAGATATATGGCCAGAAGTGGGATAGCAAGATCCTATGGTAACTCTATCTTTAGTTTTTTAAAGGAACTTTCATACTGTTCTCCATAGTGGCTGTACCAGTTTACATTCTCACCAACAGTGTAGGAGGGTTCCATTCTCTCCACATCCTCTCCAACACTTATTCTTTGTATACTTTTAATGATAGCCATTCTGATCAATGTGAGGTGATCCCTCATTGTGGTTTTGATTTGTATTTTTCTGAGAGTTCCAGAAAAACACCTATTTCTGCTTTATTAACTACGCCAAAGATTTTCACTGTGTGGATCACAACAAACTGTGGAAAATTCTTCAAGAGATGGGAATACCAGACCACCTTTCCTGCTTCCTGAGAAATCTGTATGCAGGTCAAGAAGCAATAGTTAAAACCAGATATGGAACAACAGACTGGTTCCAAGTCGGGAAAGGAGTACATCAAGGCTGTATATTGTCACCCTGCTTATTTAACTTCTATGCAAAGTATATCATGCAAAATGATGGGCTGGATGAAGCACAAGCTGGAATCAAGATTGCTGGGAGAAATATCAATAACCTTAGATATGCAGATGACACCACCCTTATGGCAGAAAGCAAAGGAGAACTAAAGAGCTTCTTGATGAAGGTAAAAGAGGAGAGTGAAAGTTGGCTTAAAACTTGACATTCAAAAAACTAAGATCATGGCAACTGGTCCCATCACTTCATGGCAAATAGATGAGGAAACAATGGAAACAGTGGCTTTGAGGGGCTCCAAAATCACTGCAGATGGTGATTGCGGCCATGAAATTAAAAGATGCTTGCTCCTTGGAAGAAAATATATGACCAACCTAGACAGCATATTAAAAAGCAGAAACATTACTTTGCCAACAAATGCCTGTCTAGACAAAGCTATGGCTTTTCCAGTAGTCATGTATGGAGGTGAGAGATGGACTACAAAGAAAGCTAAGTGCCAAAGCATTGATTATTTTGAACTGTGGTGTTGGAGAAGACTCTTGAGAGTCCCTTGGACTGCTAGGAGATCCAACCAGTCCATTCTAAAGGAAAGCAGTCCTGAATATTCATTGGAAGGACTGATGCTGTAGCTGAAGCTCTAATGCTTTGGCCACCTGATGTGAAAAACTGACTCATTTGAAAAGTCCCTGATGCTGGGAAAGATTGAAGGCAGAAGGAGAAAGGGACCATAGAGGATGAACTGGTTGGATGGCATCACCGACTTGATGGACATGAGGTTGAGCAAGCTCTGGGAGTTGGTGATGGACAAGAAGGTCTGGGGTGCTGCAGTCCATGGGATTGCAAAGAGTTGGACACGACTGAGTGACTGAACTGAACTGAATAATTTGCAATGTGGAGCATCTTTTCACATAAACAATAATCTTTTTAAATTAAACCTATGGTCTCCAATGATCCCTATTAATGCAGCCTAACATGATGTCCAGCCCAGGCCCCTTTGCTAATAGACATGTTTCCTACTGTCCACTGGACAGCCCCACATGGTCACCTGGCAGAAGCTCAAGGTCGACATAGCCCACAATCACCACATCCTTTACACCTATCCTCATCAACTAACCACCACCTCTTCTTCAGTCTCAGCCAAGAGTAATAGCTTCTAGCTAGCAAGAAACCTCAGGATTCAAGGTAATTATAGACTCTTCTCACCATGTCATTGTTTGTAACTCCCTGAAACTCTCTACCAGAGATTAAATTGCCAGCATCCATTCAGTTCAGTTCAGTTCAGTTCAGTCGCTCAGTCGTGTCCGACTCTTTGTGACCCCATGAATCACAGCATGCCAGGCCTCCCTGTCCATCACCATCTCCCGGAGTTCACTCAGACTCACGTCCATCGAGTCAGTGATGCCATCCAGCCATCTCATCCTCTGTCATCCCCTTCTCCTCCTGCCCGCAATCCCCCCCCAGCATCACAGTCTTTTCCATTGAGTCAGCTCTTCGCATGAGTTGGCCAAAGTACTGGAGTTTCAGCTTCAGCATCATTCCTCCCAAATAAATCCCAGGGCTGATCTCCTTCAGAATGGACTGGTTGGATCTCCTTGCAGTCCAAGGGACTCTCAAGAGTCTTATCCAACACCACAGTTCAAAAGCATCAATTCTTTGGCGCTCAGCCTTCTTCACAGTCCAACTCTCACATCCATACATGACTTCTGGAAAAACCATAGCCTTGACTATATGTACCTTAGTTGGCAAAGTAATGTCTCTGCTTTTCAATATGCTATCTAAGTTGGTCATAACTTTTCTTCCAAGGAGTAAGTGTTTTAATTTCATGGCTGCAGTCACCATCTGCAGTGATTTTGGAGACTTGGATCATTGAAAAAGCCCAAGAGTTCCAGAAAAACATCTACTTCTGCTTTATTGACTATGCCAAAACCTTTGACTGTGTGGATCACAACAAACTGTGGAAAATTCTTCAAGAAATGGGAATACCAGATCACCTGACCTGCCTCTTGAGAAATCTGTATGCAGGTCAAGAAGCAACAGTTAGAACCAGACATGGAACAACAGAGTGGACCGAGTCAGGAAAGGAGTACATCAAGGCTGTATATTGTCACCCTGCTTATTTACCTTATATGCAGAGTACGTCATGAGAAATGCTGGACTGGAGGAAGCACAAGCTGGAATCAAGATTGGCAGGAGAAATATCAATAACCTCAGATATGCAGATGACACCACCCTTATGATAGGAAGTAAAGAAGAGCTAAAGAGCCTCCTGGTGAAAGTGAAAGAGGAGAGTGAAAAGGTTGGCTTAAAACCTAACCCAACTCAACCTTCAGTTCAGTTCAGTTCAGTTGCTCAGTGGTGTCTGACTCTTTGTGACCCCCTGAATCACAGCACACCAGGCCTCCCTGTCCATCACCATCTCCCGGAGTTCACTCAGATTCATGTCCATCGAGTCAGTGATGCCATCCAGCCATCTCATCCTCTGTCGTCCCCTTTTCCTCCTGCCCCCAATGACTCCCAGCATCAAAGTCTTTTCCAATGAGTCAACTCTTCGCATGAGGTGGCAAAAGTACTGGAGTTTCAGCTTTAGCGTCATTCCTTCCAAAGAAATCTCAGGGTTGATCTCCTTCAGAATGGACTGGTTGGATCTCTTTGCAGTCCAAGGGACTCTCAAGAGTCTTCTCCAACACTCAGAAAAAAAAGATCATGGCATCTTGTCCCATCACTTCATGGCAAATAGATAGGGAAACAATGGAAACAGTGACAAATTTTATTTTTTGAGCTCCAAAATCACTGCAGATGGTGACTGCAGCCATGAAATTAAAAGATGCTTACTCCTTGGAAGAAAAGTTTTGCCCAACCTGGACAGCTTATTAAGAAGCAGAGACATTACCTTGCCAACAAAGGTCCATCTAGTCAAAGCTATGGTTTTTCCAGTAGTCATGTATGGATGTGAGAGTTGGACTGTAAAGAAAGCTGAGCACTGAAGAATTGATACTTTTGAACTGTGGTATTGGAGAAGACTCTTGAGAGTCCCTTGGACTGCTAGGAGATCCAACCAGTCCATCCTAAAGGAAAGCAGTCCTGAATATTCACTGGAAGGACTGATGCTGAAGCTGAAACTCCAATACTTTGGCCACCTGATGTGAAGAACTGACTCATTTGAAAAGACCCTGATGCTCAGAAAGATTGAAGGCAGGAGGAGAAGGGGACGACAGAGGATGAGATGGCTGGATGGCATCACTGACTCAATGCACATGAGTTTGAGTAAACTCCTGGAGTTGTTGATGGACAGGTAGGCCTGGGGTGCTGCAGTCCATGGGGTTGCAAAGAGTCGGACATGACTGAGGGGCTGAACTGAACTGAAAACTCTCTCACACCGTTGTCCCACCCAGATTGAATTAAGTTCACATTTTTCTTTGGTTCACTTGGTGTTCTTTCTCAGTATATATTCAATAATACCTGATGGATCAATGAGTGAATGAATCAAATCACTGATTCAAAATGTGGAGCCTGTCTTCTCACTTGCCTGGGCCTTCTGCCTCAGTGGAAGAAACACCAAGTGCTACAACTGTTCACACAGCTCATAATTCCTATGGGAGACTCACCAAGAGTGCACACATTATGGTTGTGTCTTTTCCAGGTCCAAGCAGCGTCTTAGAATTGGTTATGCTCTCAACTGATTGATCCATGGTGCTTCCTACATCAGGCTCCACACATCTCTCATCCTGGATACACCATAGTGACAGCCTCAACTCTAGTCACCTTCCAGGTGAAATAGTGAAAAGAAAAAAATGAGAAGAGAGAAGAGAAAGAAGGAGTAGATCTGATCACTAAGCTGAATATAAAGATTGCAGAAATAGATCAGCCATATAGAAACACTGAAGAAGGAAAGAAAGGAGAAGCAATCCTTTGCATGTAAGAGAGACATCCTGGAGCTGATAGTCTGTTCTGTTATTTCAAATACAGAAATATGATTTAGCAAGTGATGAGAGAGAGACAAAAGCAGAGAGACAGCATGTAAGTCAGAACTGGATAGTCAGCCCAGATCTGGTTTCCTGAAGAGGACAGCTCTCCAAGTTGTGGAGAAGACTATGTTGGACCACATTATCCCACAGAGCACCCACGCCTACCTAAGGCCCTATGTGTTTCCTTATGACAGTATACCCTGTGGCAAGACTTCAGGCATTAATCAATAAGTTTCTCCACACTCTCTACCCATATCACTTGCTGCTGAAGGCCTCTTCTCTCCTTCATTCCAATATCTGGACATGACTCACCTTCTAAATAATGAAAAATAAAGACTGAAAATACAAGACAGTCTTGTTGTTTAGTCACTAAGCCTTTGCGACCCGATGGACTGTAGCCCACCAAGCTCATCTGTCCATGTGATTTCCCAGGCAAGAATACTGGACTGGGTTGTCATTTCCTTTTCCAGGGAATCTTCCTGACCCAGGGATTGAATCCTGCATCTCCTGCATTGGCAGCCGGTTTCTTTACCACTGAGCTACCTGGGAAGCCCACAAGACAGACTAGTATCCTTATTAGTGGATAAAATATCCTTACTAGTGGAAAAAATAGTGGCCCTCCATCCAAGCAATGATTTAAATGCATGCTTCCTACTTTGAATATAGACACTCAGCAGCACTGAGAAGAGGGGTCAAGGAGAAGATTAAGAAACCAAGAAGGTGCATAGCCCCAGGTTTGTGTGGAATGGCAATTGCCTCAACCCACTTCAACTCATTCTTGTGTGACAGACTTCCTCTAACTGCTTCCAGATCTGTCATCCTAACTGCCTAGGGCTCGTAAAGCAATCCCCAGAGGATGAATCTGACATTTTGAAGAATGGTGGGAGTTGAGGGGAAAGTCTGGCCTTGATTACAGTAGACTACAAAGAACCAGTTGAACTCACTCCCCAAGAAAATAGTAGACCTGTTTTTTTTTTTTTTTAATAGGAAGGGAGGAAGTGATGAAGGAATAGAAGAAGAGGAAAAGACATGGAAGAGAGGAGGAAGGGAAGGAGATAGAGAAGGAAGATAATTTTTTAATTTATGAAGCAAATAATTGAAATGGCTGTTTTGAAGGAGGAGTGAGCAGAAAGGAGGAGGAAGCAACAGATAGTAAGAAGGTTAAGGAAAAGTTGTCCAGTGGTAAGAGCCTTGGACAAGGGGTTAGGAGATTCTAATTCTAGTCACTGTTCTGCCACTGACTTACTAATTTGCTAGTGCCATCCCATCTCAAGATCTCAGTTTCTTCATCTGTGCAGTGGGGATGTGTGGGGACTTAGAACTGCCACTGAAGACACTGCCTGCTTGGTTTTCACAGAAGAAAGGCAGATCTCACAGAATTAGGCTGTCGATAGGGATTTATGTGTTGTTTAATTAAATTAATAATGGATTCAGTAAATACAGATATCAGTTGTTTGTGAAAAGTTTCTAATACTCCCAAACATTCAACTTAATAAATCACATCACATTGCTCATAAGCTGTAACTTCCTTTTCCAAAAAAAAAAAAAAAAACTTTATCGAGATATAATTCACATACCATGAAATTCACCCACTTAAAGTGTACAAAGTTGCAAAAACAGTACAGAAATGTCTGTGTTGGCTTCATCCAGTTGCACCCAGGAGTTACTATGATACCATATCAACTGATGTTGATACAATGTTTTAGTATAGTTCTGTCAGTCTTTTATGAGTGTAGACAAGATATACAAACATTCCGTCATCACCTCTATAATCACCTCTACACTCACAATTCCAGCCCATGGAAACCAATTGTCTCTTCTCCAATAGTATAACACTGCTATTTCAAGAAAACTACATATGCGCAATCATACTGTATAATACTTTTGGATATAGGATGTTTTCACTATGAATAATGCCCTTTAAACCATACAAATTAATGCATGTATGAAGACTTTGTTCATTTTTATTGCTGAGTACTAATCCATATAAAATGAGTGCAATTGTACAGTAGTTTGAACATTCTTTGGCATTGCCTTTCTTTGGGATTGGAATGAAAACTGACCTTTTCCAGTCCTGTGGCCACTGCTGAGTTTTCCAAATTTGCTCTCATACTGAGGGCAGCACCTTCACAGCATCGTCTTTTAGGATTTGAAATAGCTCAGCTGGAATTGTATCACCTCCACTAGTTTTGTTCATAGTGATGCTTCCTAAAGCCCACTTGACTTTGCACTCCAGGATGTCTGGCTCTAGGTAATTAATCACACCATCATGGTTATATGGGCCATGAAGATCTTTTTTGTATAGTTCTTCTGTGTATTCTTGCCACCTCTTCTTAATCTCTTCTGCTTCTGTTAGGTCCATACCATTTCTGTCCTTTATTGTGCCCATCTTTACATGCAATATTCCCTTGGTAGCTCTAATTTCCTTGAAGAGAACTCTAGTCTTTCCTATTCTGTTGTTTTCCATATTTCTTTGCACTGATCACTTAGGAAGGCTTTCTTATCTCTTCTTGCTATTCTTTGGAACTGTGCATTCAGGTGGGTATATGTTTCCTTTTCTCCTTTGCCTTTCAATTCTCTTCTTTTCTCAACTACTTGTAAGGCCTCCTCAGGCAAACTTTTTGCATTTCGTTTTCTTGGGGATGGTTTTGATCACCACCTCCTGTACAATGTTACAAACCTCTGCCCATTGTTCTTCAGGGACTCTGTCTATCAGATCTAATCCCTTGAATCTATTTGTCATTTTCACTGTGTAATCATAAGGGATTTAATTTAGATCCTACCTGAATGGCTTCAACAGTATGTAAACCAAGAACCTCCAGATGTTCAAGTTGGATTTAGAAAAGACAGAGGAAACAGAAATCAAATTGCCAACATACGTTGGATTACCAAAAAATGAAGAGAATTCCAGAAAAACATTTACTTCTTCTTCATTGACTATGCTAAAGGCTTTGACTGTGTGGATCACAGCAAACTGTGGAAAATTCTTAAGGAGATGGGAGTAAAAGACCACCTTAGCTGTCTCCTGAGAAACCTGTTTGCAGGTCAAGAAGCAACATTTAGAACTGGACATGAAACCACAGACTGGTTCAAAATCAGGAAAGCAGTATGTCAAGACTGTATATTACCACCCTGCTTACTTAACTTCTATGCAGAGTACATCATGCAAAATGTCAGGCTGGATGATGCACAAGCTGAAATCAAGATTGCCAGGAGAAACATCAATTAGCTCAGAAATGCAGATGACTCCACCCTACAGAAGAAGGCGAGAGGAGCTTAAGAGCCTCTTGATGAAATTGAAAGAGGAGAGTGAAAAAGTTGGCTTAAAACTCAATATTCAAAAAACGAATATCATGGCATATCCAGGCCCATCACTTCATGGCAGATAGATACGGAAACAGTGGACAGAGTGACAGACTTTATTTTCTTGCTCGAAAATCGCTGCAGATGGTGACTGCAGCCATGAAATTAAAAGATGCTTGCTCCTTGGAATAAAAGCAATGACAAACCTAGACATCATAATAAAAAGCAGAGACATCACTTTGCCAACAAAGGTCCATCTAGTCAAAGCTATGGTTTATCCAGTAGCCGTTTATGGATGTGAGAGTTGGACCTTTGCATTTAACTTCCCCTCTTTTTCTGAAGAAGAGAGAAGAGAAAGCTGAAAGCTGAAGAATTGATGTCTTTGAACTGTGGTGCTGGAGAAGACCCTTAACAGTCCCTTGCAGTTCAGTCACTCAGTCGTGTCCGACTCTTTGAGACCCCATGAACCACAGCACTCCAGGCCACCCTGTCCATCACCAACTCCCAGAGTCCACCCAAACCCGTGTCCATTGAGTCGGTGATGCCATCCAACCATCTTATCCTCTGTCGTCCCTTTCTCCTTCTGCCCTCAATCTTTCCTAGCATCAGGGTCTTTTCCAGTGATTCAGCTCTTCACTTCAGTTGGCCAAAGTATTAGACTTTCAGCTTCACATCAGTCCTTCCAATGAGCACCCAGGACTGATCTCCTTTAGGATGGACTGGTTGGATCTCTTTGCAGTCCAAGGGACTCTCAAGAGTCTTATCCAACACCACAGTTCAAAAGCATCAATTCTTCATCACTCAGCTTTCTTTATAGTCCAACTCTCACATCCATACATGACCACTGGAAAAACCATAGGTTTGACTAGACAGACCTTTGTTGGCAAGGTAATGTCTCTGCTTTTGAATATTCTATCTAGGTTGGTCATAATTTTCCTTTCAAGGAGTAAGCATCTTTCAATTTTATGGCTGCAGTCCCATCTGCAGTGATTTTGGAGCCCAGAAAAATAGTTTGTCACTGTTTCCATTATTTCCCCATCTATTTGCCATGAAGTGATGGGACTGGATGCCATGATCTTCGTTTTCTGAATGTTGAGTTTTAAGCCAACATTTACTCTCCTCTTTTACTTTCATCAAGAGGCTCTTTAGTTTTTCTTCACTTTCTGCCATAAGGGTGGTGTCATCTGCATATCTGAGGTTATTGATACTCCCGGCAATCTTGATTCCAGCTTGTGCTTCTTCCAGCCCAGTGTTTCTCATGCTGTACCCTGCATATAAGTTAAATAAGTAGGGTGACAATATACGGCCTTGACGTACTCCTTTTCCTATTTGGAACCAGTCTGTTGTTCCATGTCCAGTTCTAACTGTTGCTTCCTGACCTGCATACAGATTTCTCAAGAGGCAGGTCAGGTGGTCTGGTATTCCCGTCTCTGTCAGAATTTTCCAGAGTTTCCTGTGATCCACACAGTCAAAGGCTTTGGCATAGTCAATAAAGCAGAAATAGATGTTTTTCTGAACTCTCTTGCTTCTTCGATGATCCAGCGGATGTTGGCATTTTGTTCGCTGGTTCCTCTGCCTTTTCTGAAACGAACTAGAACATCTGGAAGTTCATGGTTCACGTATTCCTGAAGCCTGGCTTGGAGAATTTTAAGCATCACTTTACTAACGTGTGAAAGTGAAAGTGAAGTCACTCAGTCGTGTCTGACTCTTCACGACCCCATGGACCCTACCAGGCTCCTCTGTCCATGGAATTTTCCAGGCAAGAGTACTGGAGTAGGTTGCCATTTCATGTGAGCTGAGTGCAATTGTGTGGTAGTTTGAGCATTCTTTCGCATTGCCTTCCTTTAGGATTGCAATGAAAACTGACCTTTTCCCGTCCTGTGGCCACTGCTGAGTTTTCCAAATTTGCTGGCATATTGAGTGTCACAGCATCATCTTTCAGGATTTGACATAGCTCAACTGGAATTCCATCACCTCCACTAGCTTTGTTCGTAGTGATGCTTTCTAAGGCCCACTTGACTCCACATTCCAGGATGTCTGGCTCTAGGTGAGTGATCACACCATCATAATTATCTGGGTTGTGAAGATCTTTTTTGTACAGTTCTTCTGTGTTTTCTTGCCACCTCTTCTTAATATCTTTTGTTTCTGTTAGGTACATATCACTTCTGTCCTTCATTGAGCCCATCTTTGCATGAAATGTTCCCATGGTATCTCTAATTTTCTTGAAGAGATCACTAGTCTTTCCCATTCTGTTGTTTTCCTCTATTTCTTTGCATTGATCTCTGAGGAAGGCTTTCTTATCTGCCTTTCCATTCTTTGGAACTCTGCATTCAAATGGGTATATCTTTCCTTTTCTCCTTTGCTTTTCACTTCCTTTCTTTTCATAGCTATTTTTAAGGCCTCTCCAGACATCCATTTTGCTTTCTTGCATTTATTTTTCTTGGGGATGGTCTTGATCCCTCTCTCCTGTACAATGTCATGAACCTCTGTCCATAGTTCATCAGGCACTCTGTCTGTCAGATCTAGTCCCTTAAATCTATTTCTCACTTCCACTGTATAATCATAAGGGATATGATTTAGGTCATAACTGAATGGTCTAGTGGTTTTCTCCACTTTCTTCAATTTCAGTCTGAATTCAGCAATAAGGAGTTCATGATCTGAGTTACAGTCAGCTCCTGGTCTTGTTTTTGCTGACTGTATAGAGCTTCTCCATCTTTGGCTGCAAAGAATATAATCAATCTGATGTTGGTGTCGACTATCTGGTGCTGTCCATGTGTAGAGTCTTCTCTTGTGTTGCTGGAAGAGGGTGTTTGCTATGACCAATGCATTCTCTTAGCAGAATTCTATTAGCCTTTGCCCTGCTTCGTTCAGTTACTCCAAGGCCAAATTTGTCTGTTATTCCAGGTATTTCTTGACTTCCTACTTTTGCATTCCAGTCCCCTATAATGAAAAGGGCATCTTTTGGGGGTGTTAGCTCTAGAAGCTCTTGTAGGTCTTCATAGAACTGTTCATCTTTGATTTCTTCAGCATTACTGGTTGGGGCATAGACTTGGATTACCATGATATTGAATGGTTTCCCTTGGAAATAAACAGAGATCATTCTGTCATTTTTGAGATTATATCCAAGTACCACATTTTGGACTCTTTTGTTGACTATGATGGCTACTCCATTTCTTCTAAGGGATTCCTGCTCACAGTAGTAGATATAATGGTCATCTGAGTTAAATTCACCCATTCCAGTCCATCTTAGTCCGCTGATTCTTAGAATGTTGATGTTCACTCTTGTCATCTCCTGTTTGACCACTTCCAACTTGTCTTGATTCATGGACCTAACATTCCAGGTTCCTAGGCAATATTGCTTTTTACAGTATCAAACCTAGCTTCCATCACCAGTCCCATCCACAACTGGGTGTTGTTTTTGCTTTGGCTCCATCCCTTCATTCTTTCTGGAGTTGTTTCTCCACTGATCTCCAATAGCATATTGGGTACCTACCAACCTGGGGAGTTCATCTTTCAGTGTCCTATCTTTTTGCCTTTCCATACTGTTCATGGGGTTCTCAAGGCAAGAACACTGAAGTGGTTTGCCATTCCCTTCTCCAGTGGACTACATTCTGTCAGACCTCTCCACCATGACCCATCCATCTTGGGTGGCCCCACACAGCATGGCTTAGTTTCATTGAATTAGACAAAGCTGTGGTTCATGTGATCAGATTATCCTGTTGTCTGTGATTGTGGTTTCAGTCTGTATGCCCTCTGATGCCCTCTCTCAGTGCCTACCATCTTAAATCCTAAAGGAAATTAGTCCTGAATATTCATTGGAAGGAATAATGCTGAAGCTGAAGCTCCAATATTTTGGCCACCTTATAGGAATGATGCTGGTAAAGATTGAAGGCAGGAGGAGATGCGGATGACAGAGGACAAGATGGTTGGATGGCATCACTAAGTCAATGGACATGAGTTTGAGTAAGCTTTGGGAGTTGATGATGGACAGGGAAGCCTGGCTTGCTTCAGTCCATGGGGTCGCAAATAGTCAGACAAGACTGAGCGAGTGAGCAACAAGTAATCCATGGTATGCAAGAAGCAGTTTCTTTAATCATTCCTTTAGTAAAGGACAATTTGACTGTTTACAACTTTTTTACTATTACAAATAAAGCTTCAATGATATTCCTGTTTGCTTTCAATATACTTAAATCATTATATTTGAAGTGTATCAAGCATGTGATACAATTGAGTCATTTTTTTTAATTCACTCTTCCACTTTCTGTCATCTATTTGATGTATTTAGACCATGTGGTTTAATGTGATTATGTAAATGTTGGAACTTGAGTCTGACAATTTTTTAAAACATAATTTGCTTTTCAGAGCAGTTTCAGATTCACAGCAAAACGTAGAGGGAGGTACAGAGATTTTTTTATGTATGAGTAAAAGCATACAGTATTTCCCTTTCTGACTTATTTCACTTAGCAGAATATCCTCAAGGTCCATCCATGTTGTCTCCACATTTTTTTAATCCAGTCATCCACTGATGAACATTTAGGTTGTTTTCATGTCTTGGCTCTTGTAAATAATGCTGTGATGAACATATGAGTCCACATATATTTTCAAATTAGTATTTTCATGTTCTTTGGATGGGCTTCCCAGGTGGCATTAGTGGTAAAGAACCCCCCTAACAATGCAGGAGTCACAATCGAACCCAGGTTCGATCCGTGGGTCAGGAAGATCCCTGGGAGGAGGGCATGCAACCCACTCCAGTATTCTTGCTTGGAGAATCCCATGAACAGTTCAAAGGGTTGCAAAGAGCTGGACATGACTGAAGTGATTCCCCATGAACCCGTTGTCTGGATAAGCCATAGTTTATGTATTCATTTACCTACTGAAGTATACCTTGGTTGCATTCAAGTTTTGACGATTAAGAGTAAACATCTATGTGCAGATTTTTGTGGACAGAAGTTTTCGATTACTTTGAGTAAACACCAATGAGTATGATTGCTGGATTGTGTGATTAGGAGTATAGTTTTGTAAGAAACCTCCAAAATGTCTTCCAAAGTGGTTGTACCATCTTGCATTCCCACTGGCAATGAATAAGAGTTTCTGTTGCTCCATATTCTCACCAGCAGCTGATGTTATCGGTGTTTCAGAATTTATCAATTCTAATGATATGCAGTGATATCTAATTATTGCTTTCATTTATATTTCTCTGGTGACATATGAGGTAGAGCATCTTTTCATATGCTTATTTCCATCTGTAACTCTTTATTGCTGAGGTATCTGTTCAGATCTTTAAACCATTTCTTAATCAAGTTGTGAATTTTCTTGCTGCTGAATTTTAAGAGTTCTTTGTATATTTTAGATAACAATTCTTCATCAGTTATGAACTATTGGAAAAACCATAGCTTTGACTATCCAGCCCTTTGTCAGCAATGTCTCTGCTTTTTAATACTCTGTCTACGTTTGTCATAGCTTTTCTTCCAAGGAACAAGCATCTTTTAATTTCATGGCTGCAGTCACTGTCCACAGTGATTTTGGAGCCCAAGAAAATAAAGTCTGTCATGTTTCCATTATTTCCCCATCTATTTGCCACGAAGTGATGGGATCAGATGCCATCATCATAGTTTTCTGAATGTTGAGTTTTAAGCCAACTTTTTCACTCTCCTCCTTCACCTTCATCGATAAGCTCTTTAGGTCTTCTTCACTTTCTGCCATTAGAGTGGTGTCATCCACATGTCTGACGTTGTTGATATTTCTCCTGGCAGTCTTGATTCTAGCTTGTGAGTCTTCTAGCCTGGCATTTTGCATAATGTACTCTGCATATAAGGGTGACAATACATAGCTTTAATGTTCTCCTTTCCCAATTTGGAACCAGTCTGTGGTTCCATGTCCAGTTCTAACTGTTGTTTCTTGACCTGCAAACAGGTTTCTCAGGAGGCAGCTAAAGTGGTCTTGTATTCCCATCTCTTTAAGAATTTTCTACAGTTTGTTGTGACCCACACAGTCAAAGGAGTACGTCAAGGCTGTATATTGTCACCCTATTTATTTACCTTATATGAAGAGTACATCATGAGAAATGCTGGACTGGAAGAAGCACAAGCTGGAATCAAGATTGCCGGGAGAGATATCAATAACCTCAGATATGCAGATGACACCACCCTTATGGCAGAAAGTGAACAGGAACTAAAAAGCCTCTTGATGAAAGCAAAAGTGGAGAGTGAAAAAGTTGGCTTAAAGCTCAACATTCAGAACATGAAGATCATGGCATCTGGTCCCATCACTTCATAGGAAATAGATGGGGAAACAGTAGAAACAGTGTCATACTTTATTTTTTTTGGCTCCAAAATCACTGCAGATGGTGACTGCAGCCATGAAATTAAAAGACGCTTACTCCTTGGAAGAAAAGTTATGACCAACCTAGATAGCATATTCAAAAGCAGAGACATTACTTTGCCGACTAAGGTCCGTCTAGTCAAGGCTATGGTTTTTCCTGCGGTCATGTATGGATGTGAGAGTTGGACTGTGAAGAAGGCTGAGTGCTAAAGAATTGATGCTTTTGAACTGCGATGCTGGAGAAGACTCTTGAGAGTCCCTTGGACTGCACGGAGATCCAACCAGTCCATTCTGAAGGAGATCAACCCTGGGATTTCTTTGGAAGGAATGATGCAAAAGCTGAAGCTCCAGTACTTTGGCCACCTCATATGAAGAGTTGACTCATTGGAAAAGACTCTGATGCTGGGAGGGATTGGGGGTGGGAGGAGAAGGGAACGACCGAGGATGAGCTGGCTGGATGGCATCACTGACTCAATGGACGTGAGTCTGAGTGAACTCCAGGAGATGGTGATGGACAGGGAGGCCTGGCGTGCTGCGATTCATGGGGTCGCAAAGAGTTGGACACGACTGAGTGACTGAACTGAACTGAACACAGTCAAAGGCTTCAGCAGTCAATGAAGCAGATATAGATGTTTTTCTGAAACTCTCTTGCTTTATCTATGATCCAGTGGATGTTAGCAATTTAATCTCTGTTTCCTCTGCCTTTTCTAAATCCAGCTTGTATACCTGGAAGTTCTTGGTTCATGCACTATTGAGGCCTAGCTTGAAGGATTGCTGGGAGCCAGCAAGAGGAGTCCCACCCATGGCAAAGGTCATGAGGTTAAGGGGTCCAACAGGCAAAGGCGAGTCCGGCCTTAAGGGAGCCTTGCTGAATTTTCTCAAGCATCTACCCCCAAAACCAGAGTCTGCCTCCCATACTGCATTATGCTTTTCGCTTACACTTCTGACATTAACAGGGGGCTGTCCCCCCACCACCTTTTTCTGGAAAAAGTTAATTTAGAGCTTTTAGATAAGTCTCCTGGGCATAATAAGAGTATTTCAATCCAAAAACCCCTCTGATGGCTTTCTAGCCTGCCTACAGGACTCTTACAGCTTGCACATGTGATTGTTTGCGGCCTCCCAACCACAAGAGGCACAGGAAGCTCAAAACATCCTAGGAATGTAGGGGCTTCCGAGGAGTCAAAATCATTAGAATAAAACTGATTAAGGTTTTCATTGATGAGCCAATACTTGCTGCCAAATTTTCATATATTTTATTTGTTGATATAGTTGGTATATAGAAAAAAAAAACAAGTAGCAATATAGATCTTTGAGTTAAGTACCTTCTTTGTTATAACCCACTGCACCTTTGTTCTATAGGGATGTAACGTTAGTGCTTCGAGGGTGATGCAGATTAAAGAAAAACACTTCAGGGGAAATGAGATTAACATTCATTAAGGAAGAGATCCATAAAGTGTTAACAGGCCTCTTGGACAGAAGATAATGTAAATCACCTGATACCTTTTGTATGCAAAAAGATATACAGAAAGGGTCAGGACTGCTGCCCCTGCATGAATGACTCTGTATCTTCCATTATGTAAAACTTAGGGTATATAAACACCTTTTAAAAATAAAGTTATGGGGTTTTTGCACAAGCTTGGCCTCCCCCGTGTCAACTCTCTCTCTCTTTTTCTCCCTCTCCCTCCCTCTCTTTTTCAGGCTGAATTCCCATCTGGAGTGTGGAAGCTCACCACGTCTACTTATTTGCCCTGGCTTCTAAGACCCACAGGAGAGGAAGCCCAAGGTAGAGCACCCTCCGCTATTCAAGCAGGCGCCGGTGGCCTACGTAGGTGGTGCAAGTTCCTTGTCTTGGAACTTTATTGGTTTTCCACGTAAACCAAGTTATCCAGCCTCTTTTCTCCACTAATTTTCCTACTACACTATTCTTTCCTAATCTCTCTTTATATTTCTGATTAAATAATTATTTCCTAAGATGCCGACTCTATCCCCCCTTCGAATTCCCTGGATCCACCAGGGCTGGACACCAGCAAAGGATTTTGAGCATTACCTTGCTAGCATGTGAAATAAGCACAATTGTCTGGTAGTCTGAACATTCTTTGGCACTGCCTTTGGGATTGGAATGAAAACTGACCTTTTCCAGTCCTGTGGTCACTGCTGAGTTTTCCAAATTTGCTGGCATATTGAGTGCAGCACCTTCACAGCTTCATCTTTTAGGATTTGAAATAGCTCAGCTGGAGTTCCATCACCTCTCCCAGCTTTGTTTGTAGTGATGCTTCCTAAGGCCCACTTAACTTCACACTCCAGGATTCCTTGTTCTAGGTGAGTGATCACACCATCATGGTTATCTGGGTCATTAAATGGCACTGTGTTTTAAATTTCTAACTCCATCTGGGTCTGGTGATTTCTGTTTGGAACAGTTTTTAGTTAATTGTAACAAATGTACTATGTAGTGTGGGATATGGATTGTGTCGGAGCTTGTGCATGTGGGGCAAAGGGTATGTGGGAACTCACCGAACTTTCCATTCAGCCTTGCTGTGAACCAAAAACTGTTCTAAAAATAGTTTATTTTTAAAAGCAACTCTTATTTTATCAACATCATAATCCTCATTTCTGAGTAATTCCAGTGATTAAATATTTCCTCTCTCATCAAATCTTTTATATTTATTCTTTTCAAAAGTTAGGATTTTTCCTACAGAGAAAATAATTTTTATTTTATAAATTTCAGATGCACAACATTATAGTTCAACATCTATATATGGTATAGAGTAATCAACACAAGTCTAATTACCATCTCTCTGTACAATTGACCTTCATCTATTTCACCCACCTCCAATTCCCTTCCCCTCTGGTAATTTGTTCTGTGTATCCATGCATTTGTTTTTGTTTTGTTTGTTCCTTGGTTTTGTTTTGTTTAGATTTTACATATGAGTAACATCATACAGTATTTCTCTTTCTCTTTCTGACTTATTTCACTAAGCATAATATCCTCAAGGTCCAGCCATGTTGTCTCCACATCTTTTTTATCCAGCCATCCATTGATGAAAACTTAGGTTGTTTTCATGTCTTGACTCTTGTAAATAATGCTATGATGAACATATGATTCCATATATATTTTCAAGTTAGTGTTTTCATGTTCTTCGGATGGGCTTCCCAAGTGGCGCTAGTGGTAAGAACCCACCTGCCAATGCAGGAGACATAAGAGACACAGGTTCCATCCCTGGGTTAGGAAAAGACCCTGGAGGAGAGCGTGGCAATCCACTCTAGTATTCTTGCCTGGAGAATTCCATGGACAGAGGGGCCTGGTAGGCTACAATCCAAATGGTCGCAAAGAGTCAGGCATGACTGAAGTGACTTAGCACTTTCTTTGGATAAATATCCAGAAGTGAAAGCTGAGTTATATGGTAATTCTAGTCTTAATTTTTAAAGGAATTTCTGTACTGTTTTCCAAAGTGGTTGCACCAATTTACATTCCCACCAACAGTGTGAAAATGTTTCCTTTTCTTTAATTCCTCTCCAACATTTGTTATTCCTTATCTTTTTTTTAATTTTTATTTTTACTTTATTTTAATTACAATACTGTATTGCTTTTGCCATACATTGACATGAATCCACCACGGGTGTACATGCGTTCCCAAACATGAACCCCCCTCCCACCTCCCTCCCCCTAACATCTCTCTGGGTCATCCCCGTGCACCAGCCCCAAGAATGCTGTATTCTAACCATTCTAACAGGTGTGAGGTGATGTCTCATTGTAGTTTTGATAATTAGTGATGTTTGGATAATTAGTGATGTTGAACATATTTTCATGTGCCTGTCACCATCTGCATGTTTGTCATCTTTGGAAAAATGTCTATTCAGATCCTCTGCCCATTTTAAAATCAGGTAGCTTGTCTTTTGTTGCTGTTGAGTTACATGAGTTCTTCATATATTTTAGATATTAACCTTTATCTGATATATCTTTTGCAAAAACCTTCTCCCACTAGGTAGGTTGGCTTTTCACTTTAATGATTTCCTTCATTATGCAGAAGATTTTTATCTTTTGTAGCGGGGTGCTCTCAATTTTTTATTGAAGTGTAGTTAATTTACAGTACTTTTCCTTTTTCTTTCTTTTCCTTTTTTAAAATTAATTTTTATTGGAGTATAGTTGATTTACAATGTTGTGTTATTTTCTGCTGTATAGCAAAGTGAATCAGTCATATATATTCATATATCCACTCTTTTTTAGATTCTTTGCCCATATAGATCACTACACAGTATTGAGTAGAGTTCCCTGTACTATACAGGAGGTTCTTATTAATTATCTATTTTATATATAGTAGTGTTATTATATGTCAATCCCAATCTTTCAATTTATCCCTCCCCCTACCTTCTTCTTTGCAACCATAAGTTTGTTTTCTGTATCTGTGACTTTATTCCTGTTCTGTAAATAAGTTCATTTGTACCATTTCTTTAGATTGTACATCTAGGTGATGTGTGTATGTGTGTGTGTGCATGCGCGCTCAGTTGTGTCCCACTCTTTGTGACCCATGGACTGTCACAGGCTGCCAGGCTACCAGTCTCCCCTGTCCATGGAATTTTCTAGGCAAGCATATTAGAGTGGGTTGCTATTTCCTATTCCAAGGGGACTTCCTGACCCAGGTATCAAACTCACATCTCTTATGTCTCCTGCATTGGCAGGTGGGTTCTTTACCAATGGAACCACTGGGAATCCCTCCATCTAAGTGATATAATATGATATTTGTCTTTCTTTAACTTCATTCAGTATAACAATTTCTAAGCCCATTCATGTCAATGCAAATGGATTTATTTTATTCTTTTTATGGCTGAGTAATATTCCATTGGAAAAATGCACCACATATTCTTTATCTATTCATCTGTTGATGAATAATTATGTTACTTAGATATCCTGGCTATTGCAAATAGTGCTGCTATAAACATTAGGTGCACATAACTTTTTGAATTATGATTTTTTCTGCATATTTGCAGTAATGGGATTGCTCAATCATGTGGTAGCTCTATTTTTAGGTCTTTAAGGAACCTCCAAATATTTGGAAAGGTGTATGTTAAGGCTGTATATTGTCACCCCATTTATTTAACTCATATGCAGAGTACATAATGCAAAATGCCAGGCTGGATGATTCACAAGCTGGAATCAAGATTTCTGAGAGAAGTATCAGTGACCTCAGATATGCAGATGAAACCACCCTTATGGCAAAAAGCAAAGAGGAACTAAAGAGCCTCTTGATGAAGGCAAAAGAGGAGAGTGAAAAGGTTGGCTTAAAACTCAACATTCTAAAAACAAAGATCATGGCATCCAGTCCCATCACTTCATGGCAAATAGATAGGGAAACAATGCAAACAGTGACAAACTTTATTTTCTTGGGCTCCAAAATCACTGAGGACAGTGACTGCAGTCAGGAAATTAAAAGACACCTGTCCCTTGGAAAAAAAGCTATGACAAACCTGTGAAAGTGTTAGTCACTCAGTTGTGTCTGCCTCTTGGCAACCCCACAGACTGTAGCCCACCAGGCTCCTCTCTCCATGGGATTCTCCAGGTGAGACTACTGGAGTGGCTTGCCATTCCCATCTCCAAGAGATCTTCCCAACCCAGGGATTGAACCCAGGTCTATCATATTGCAGGCAGGTTTTTTACCATCTGAGCCACCAGGGAAGCCCATGACAAACCTAGACAGCATATTAAAAAGCAGAAACTTGACTTTGCCAACAAAAGTCCATCTAGTCAAAGCTATGATTTTTCCAGATGGACGTGAGTCTGAGTGAACTCTGGGAGATGGTGATGAACAGGGAGGCCTGGCATGCTGCGATTCATGGGGTCGCAAAGAGTCGGACACGACTGAGGGACTGAACTGAACTGAACATGTACAGATGTGAGAGCTGGACCATAAAGAAGGCTTAGCGACAAAGAATTAATGCAGCTCATGTAGCTCAATATCAGAAAAACCAAAAACCCAATCAAAAAAAATGGGCAAAAGAACTGAAAAGACATTTCTCCAAAGAAGATATACAGATGGCTAATAAACACATGAAAAGATGCTCAACATCGCTCATTATTAGAGAAATGCAAATCAAAACTACAATGAGGTATCATCTCACACCAGTCAGAATCAGTTTAGTTCAGTCACTCAGTCATGTCCAACTCTATTGCGACCCCATGAACCACAGCACGCCAGGCCTCCCTGTCCATCACCAACTCCCGGAGACCACCCAAACCCATGTCCATTGAGTCGGTGATGCCATCCAACCATCTTATCCTCTGTCGCCCCCTTCTCCTGCCTTCAATCTTTCCCAGCATGAGGGTCTTTTCCAATGACTCAGCTCTTCACATCAGGTGGCCAAAGTATTGGACTTTCAGCTTCAACATCAGTCCTTCCAATAAACACTCAGGACTGATCTCCTTTAGGATGGACTGGTTGGATCTCCTTGCAGTCCAAGGGACTCTCAAGAGTCTTCTCCAACACCACAGTTCAAAAGCATCAATTCTTCGGTGCTCAGCTTTCTTCACAGTCCAACTCTCACATCCATACATGACTACTGGAAAAACCATAGCTTTGACTAGACAGACCTTTGTTTTATGACAAAGTAATGTCTCTGCTTTTTATTATGCTATCTAGGTTGGTCATAACATTCCTTCCAAGGAGTAAGTGTCTTTTAATTTCATGGCTGCAGTCACCATCTGCAGTGATTTTAGAGACCCCCAAAGTAAAGTCTGCTACTGTTTCCTCTGTTTCCCCATCTATTTCCCATGAAGTGATGTGACTGGATGCCATGATCTTAGTTTTCTGAATGTTGAGCTTTAAGCCAACATTTTCCACTCTCCTCTTTCACTTTCATCAAGAGGCTCTTTAGTTCTTTGCTTTCTGCCCTAAGGGTGGTATCATCAGCATATCTGAGGTTATTGATAGTTCTTCCGGCAATCTTGATTCCAGCTTGTGCTTCTTCCAGCCCAGCGTTTCTCATGATGTACTCTTCATATAAGTTAAATAAGCAGGGTGACAATATACAGCCTTGACGTACTCCTTTGCCGATTTGTAACCACTGTGTTGTTCCATGTCCAGTTCTAACTGTTGTTTCCTGACCTGCATACATATTTCTCAAGAGGCAGGTCAAGTGGTCTGGTATTCTCATCTCTTTAAGAATTTTCCACAGTTTATTGTGATTCACACAGTCAAAGGCCTTGGCATAGTCAATAAAGCAGAAGTAGATGTTTTTCTGGAACTCTATTTGCTTTTTCAATAATTCAATGGATGTTGGCAATTTGATCTCTGGTTCCTCTTCCTGTTCTAAAACTCATAATAAGCCTCACTTCATAATAAGCCTCAAAATCAGGTAGTATAATTTCATCCATATTTCTTCCCTCTTTTAGTTTTTTAGCTATGGAGGTTCTATTTATTTCCATATGAAAGTTAGAATCAAGCTGCCAATTTATACTTATAAGTTTATTGGTTTTTAGTTGGGAATTGCATTAAGCTAGCAATGAATTTGGAAAGAATTTATATATTAACAATATTTAATATTCTAATCCTTGTATAAGACATCTACCTGGCGTTCCCTGGTGGTCCAGTTGTTAAGACTCCATACTTCCATTGCAATGGGTGTGGGTGGGATTCCTGGTGCAGCCAAAAAAAAAAAGGGATATTTAGTTTATTAATTTAAATTGTATATTAGTTTAATTAACTTATGTCTGCATCGTCTGCAACGTTTTGCAGTATTCAGGGTATAGATCTACATATTTTTTGGATTTATCTCTAAACATTTCATATTTTCTAAAGCTATTTTAAATTGCATTGTTGTTTATTTCAATTTCCAAATATTTAGAATAAACCACTAAAAAAAAAAATAGAATGTCTAGCTTCCAAACTAGTAGGAGGGGGAAGAAATTTAAAAAAAAAAAATTAAAAGAACTTCGAATAGACGACAAGAAAGAAGGACAAAGATGCATAGAAAGAGCAAGCCCAAAATAAATAGGATGGTAGTAAGAAATCCAGATATACCAATAATTACAATAAATGGAAACAGAAGAAAGGCAGAGAGCAGCAGTTTCTCCCTCGGCAAAAGCCGTGCCACTCCAGCCCTGGTCTGTCATTCTGTAGTGTGCTAAGTCCTAAATCAATGTCCCTGGACACTGCTGCATGCTTGCAGGTGCCTGCGATAGATCTATGAAGGCCAGGCTGTGGGACCTGATCCCCGAAACTTGCCTCATACCTTATTCTGACTTCCACAAGCAGAAGGGGTAGAAGAACATCTCTCTTCCCTGCTCTGGGCTCAGCCTACTTGAGCCCATGATCTCCCAGGGTCCTGCCGCCTTGGAAAGCCTGCTCATGAGAAGGCCGATGAACTGGGTTATATAGGCCCGCAGGTATGCCTCATGGCTGTCAGGGCACCTTTCTAGAATTTAGAGGGCAGAAGGGACACAGGTTTAGTCATGGACTTTATACTTTATTTGAAGCCTGGCTCCTTAACTGTTCTTATGATTCTTCCTGTGTCAAGTAGCAGATTTTCAATACATTTTAGTTAAACAAATGGATGAATGAATGTAACTTCAGCCTCCACTGTGTCTATTTTGCCAAATAAAGTGGAGAGCTTGCAATCCTTTCTTCATTGCATAATTCTGCAGAATATGACGGTGATGGCCAGAAATCGAAATCACAAAACTTGGCAGATGATGTCCCTAGAAATGCATAACTTGCACTGTAAACTGAGCCCACAGTGCTGGAGATAGGAAGCAAAGTTTCTGCAGGAGATCCTGGGGAGACACATGAGGCAACCTTCTCTATAAGAGGGAGCCTCTTCCTGAGGGTAAGGCCACCTTAGGGGAGAGAAGTGGCAACATTTATATCTCCCCGGCACCTCCTCACTTTTAGTCACCTGATTGCCTCTGCCACTAAGGCTCTTGCCGGCCAGCACCCCTGCCCTACAGCAGTCTGTCCAAGGAGGGACTCCTCTGCTTTCCCAGCTGGCCCTCTCAGCAGCCCCTACATATCCAAGCCCACCAGAAGCCCCCTGCCCTCCCTACAGTTACTAGTTTGCAACTGATGCCTGAACCCTGACTCCCACTTCCATGTCAGGAACACAAGCCCACCCGGAAGAGGATGGCAGGCTAGGATCTCTGCCCACTGTGTCTCAGCTGGTGCCAAGTAAGCCCATGGGGCTGGGACCTCAGTTATCTGAGCTGTCCCTAGTGGGAAGGGCTGTTCAAGAGCCTCACATCCATAGCCTGTATCATTTTTGCTCTCTATACAGTCATTAGACAGATCTTAACTAAAAAATAAATTAGATAAGATTTCTCTCCTGCTTAAACCTTCCAGTGGCTCCCTGCTTTCCTCAGACTAAATTCCAAATCCCTTTCCCTGACTCACAGGGTCCTGCACACTGAGGATGTTGGCCCCATAGCCAGCCTTGCATCTTGCCACTCTCCCCACTTGTTTACAATCTGAGGCCAAGGGTCCTCTCACCCCTCAAGCAAGGCTCTTACCTGCCATGCTGGGGGCCTCTAGGGACACAACCTTTGTGTCCTTGAGCTTCTGTGGCTTGTGAGAGCAACCTGGTGCAGGCACTCCACCCTTCTGATGACTCAGTTGTGGAATTTGGGGGCAATGCCTCCTGTAGCTTCACTTCTCCTGGTGTTTGGCTAAGAAGCCGATAAGGCTGTGTGGGTCTCAGCCCAGTCTGCAGGACTTGAGGAGCTGAGAATGAGAAGTGTAGAGAACCTGAGAGCTGCAAGCTATTGACAGATCCCTCAGGGACCTCCAAAGACTTCCTTGTAGCAGGCATCCTTCTCTAATGTCCCATGAGGCAGTTGTGTTGTACAGTTCATCTGTCCCAAATACTGGCTCGCTCATCAGGTTGCAGGACAATGAAGAGACGCTGTTGATTTCCTGTTGGTCCACTGCCAGGATTCATGGGCACCTTTTTCCCTGACAGGGTATTCTCAAATCAAGAAGGTGCCTCCTCCTTTCCCTCCAATGTTTACAATTGTGGTAAAATATACATAACATAAAATTTGCTATCATGACTGTTGTTAAGTGTCCAGTTTAGTGGCATTAAGCACATTCACATTATTGTTCAGCCATTACCACCATCCACTTCTAGAACTCTTTTCATCTTGCAAAATTGAAAGTCTGTTCCCATTAAACACTAATTCCCCACACCCTCCCCCATCCCCTGAAAACACCATTCTACTTTTCTGTCTCAATGAACTTGACTACTGTAGGGACCTCATAGAAGTAAAATTATATTGCATTTGTCTTTTGGGGCTTGGCTTCTTTCAATGAGTATAAAGTCCTCAAAGTTCATCCATGTTGTAGCAGATGTTAGAATTTCCTTCCCTTTAAGACTGAGTACTATTTCATTGAATTTATATATCACATTTTGTTTATCCAGTTATCCATTGATAGACACTTGAGTTACTTTCACCTATTGGTTAATTATGAATAGTTCTGCTAAGAACATGAGTGTGCAAATATCTCTTTAAGACCCTGCTTCCAATTCTTTGGGATATGTACCCAAAGAGAAATTGCTGGATCAGTATGATATTTCTCCACATTCTTGCCAACACTTGTTATTTTCTGTTGTTTTTTTTAAATAGTAGCCATCCTAATGGATATGAGGTGGAATCTCATTGTGGTTTTGATTTGCATTTCTCTGATGACTAGTAAGCTACCCCGCGTCTGAGACCAGTGGAGGCCGGGAGGAGATACCCCACATCCGAGGCCAGGGGCAGTGACCCTGAGGAGCCACCCCGGGCCCGAGGCCAGAGGCGGCAGCTGGGAGGAGCCACCCATGCCCGAGGCCAGGGCTGGCGGCCAGGAGGAGCAACCTGAGGAGCGGTGGCTGCGCAGGCACAGGAGGGTCTAGAGGAGCTATCCCACGTTGAAGGTCAGGAACACCAGCGGTAAGGAGATACACCTCATCCAAGGTAAGGAGCAGCGGCTGTGCTTTGCTGGAGCAGCTGTGAAGAGATACCCCACCCCCAAGGAAACAGAAACCCAAGTAAAATGGTAGGTGTTGCAAGAGGGCATCAGAGGGCAGACACACTGAAACCATACTCACAGAAAACTAGTCAGTCTAATCACATTAGGACCACAGCCTTGTCTAATTCAATGAAACTAAGCCATGCCTACGGGGCAACCCAAGATGGGTGGGTCATGGTGGAGAGGTCTGACAGAATGTGGTCCACTGGAGAAGGGAATGGCAAGCCACTTCAGTGTTCTTGCCTTGAGAACCCCATGAACAGTATGAAAAGGCAAAATGATAGGATACCAAAAGAGGAACTTCCCAGGTCATTAGGTGCCCAATATGCTACTGGAGATCAGTGGAGAAATAACTGCAGAAAGAATGAAGGGATGGAGTCAAAGTAAAAACAATACCCAGCTGTGGATGTGACTGGTGATAGAAGCAAGATTCAATGCTGTAAAGAGCAACATTGCATAGGAACCTGGAATGTCAGTTCCATGAATCAAGGCAAATTGGAAGTGCTTAAACAAGAGATGGCAAGGGTGAATGTCGACATTCTAGGAATCAACGAACTAAAATGGACTGGAATGGGTGAATTTAACTCAGATGACCATTATATCTACTACTGTGGGCAGGAATCCCTCAAAAGGAATGAAGTAGCCATCATGGTCAACAAGAGAGTCCGAAATGCAGTACTTGGATGCAATCTCAAAAACGACAGAATGATCTCTGTTCATCTCCAAGGAAAACCATTCAATATCACAGTTATCCAAGTCTATGCCCCAACCAGTAATGCTGAAGAAGCTGAAGTTGAATGGTTTTATGAAGACCTACAAGACCTTTTAGAACTAACACCTTAAAAAGATGTCCCTTTCATTATAGGGGACTGGAATGCAAAAGTAGGAAGTCAAGAAACACCTGGAGTAACAGGCAAATTTGGCCTTGGAATGTGGAATGAAGCAGGGCAAAGACTAAGAGTTTTCCCAAGAAAATGCACTGGTCAGAGCAAACACCCTCTTCCAACAACACCTCTACACATGGACATCACCAGATGGTCAAAACCGAAATCAGATTGATTATATTCTTTGCAGCCAAAGACGGAGAAGCTCTATACAGTCAACAAAAAACAAGACCAGGAGCTGACTGTGGCTCAGATCATGAACTCCTTATTACCAAATTCAGACTCAAATTGAAGAAAGTAGGGAAAACCGCTAGACCATTCAGCTTTGACCTAAATCAAATCCCTTATGATTATACAGTGGAAGTGAGAAATAGATTTAAGGGACTAGATCTGATAGACAGAGTGCCTGATGAACTATGGAATGAGGTTCATGACATTGTACAGGAGACAGGGATCAAGACGATCCCCGTGGAAAAGAAATGCAAAAAAGCAAAATGGCTGTCTGGGGAAGCCTTACAAATAGCTGTGAAAAGAAGAGAAGTGAAAAGCAAAGGAGAAAAGGAAAGATATAAGCATCTGAATGCAGAGTTCCAAAGAATAGCAAGAAGAGATAAGAAAGCCTTCTTCAGCGATCAATGCAAAGAAATAGAGGAAAACAACAGAATGGGAAAGACTAGTGATCTCTTCAAGAAAATTAGAGATACCAAAGAACATTTCATGCAAAGATGGGCTCAATAAAGGACAGAAATGGTATGGACCTAACAGAAGCAGAAGATATTAAGAAGAGGTGGAAGAATACACAGAAGAACTATACAAAAAAGATCTTCACGACCCAGATAATCATGATGATGTGATCACTAATCTAGAGCCAGACATCTTGGAATGTGAAGTCAAGTGGGCCTTAGAAAGCATCACTACGAACAAAGCTAGTGTAGGTAATGGAATTTCAGTTGAGCTGCTTCAAATCCTGAAAGATGATGCTGTGAAAGTGCTGCACTTAATATGCCAGCAAATTTGGAAAACTCAGCAGTGGCCACAGGATTGGAAAAGGTCAGTTTTCATTCAAATTCCAAAGAAAGGTAATGCAAAAGAATGCTCAAACTACCGCACAATTGCACTCATCTCACATGCTAGTAAAGTAATGCTCAAAATTCTCCAAGCCAGGCTTCAGCAATACGGGAACCGTGAACTCCCTGATGTTCAAGCTGGTTTTAGAAAAGGCAGAGGAACCAGAGATCAAATTGCCAACATCCTCTGGATCATCAAAAAAGCAAGAGAGTTCCAGAAAAACATCTATTTCTGCTTTATTGACTATGCCAAAACCTTTGACTGTGTGGACACAATAAACTGTGGAAAATTCTGAAAGAGATGGGAATACCAGACCACCTGACCTGCCTCTTGAGAAACCTATATGCAGGTCAGGAAGCAACAGTTAGAACTGGACATGGAACAACAGACTGGTTCCAAATAGGAAAAAGAGTACGGCAAGGCTGTATATTGTCACCCTGCTTATTTAACTTATATGCAGAGTACATCATGAGAAACGCTGGACTGGAAGAAACACAAGCTGGAATCAAGATTGCTGGGAGAAATATCAATAACCTCATATATGCAGATGACACCACCCTTATGGCAGAAAGTGAAGAGGAGCTAAAAAGCCTCTTGATGAAAGTGAAAGAGGAGAGTGAAAAAGTTGGCTTAAAGCTCAACATTCAGAAAACGAAGATCATGGCATCCGGTCCCATCACTTCATGGGAAATAGATGAGGAAACAGTGGAAACAGTGTCAGACTTTATTTTGGGGGGCTCCAAAATCATTGCAGATGGTGACTGCAGCCATGAAATTAAAAGACGCTTACTCCTTGGAAGAAAAGTTATGACCAACCTAGATAGCATATTCAAAAGCAGAGACATTACTTTGCCGACTAAGGTCCGTCTAGTCAAGGCTATAGTTTTCCCTGTGGTCATGTATGGATGTGAGAGTTGGACTGTGAAGAAGGCTGAGCACCGAAGAATTGATGCTTTTGAACTGTGGTGTCGGAGAAGACTCTTGAGAGTCCCTTGGACTGCAAGGAGATCCAACGAGTCCATTCTGAAGCAAGTCAACTCTGGGATTTCTTTGGAAGGAATGATGCTAAAGCTGCAACTCCAGTACTTTGGCCACCTCATATGAAGAGTTGACTCATTGGAAAAGACTCTGATGCTGGGAGGGATTGGGGACAGGAGGAGAAGGGGACGACCGAGGATGAGATGGCTGGATGGCATCACGGACTTGATGGACGTGAGTCTGAGTGAACTCCGGGAGATGGTGATGGACAGGGAGGCCTGGCGTGCTGCAATTCATGGGGTCACAAAGAGTCGGACACGACTGAGCAACTGAACTGAACTGAACTGAATGACTATTGATGTTCAACATCTTTTCATGCATTTATTTGCCCTTTGTATATCTTTTTTGGAGAAATTTCTATTCAAGTCCTTTGCCTATTTTCAAATTGGGTTGTTTGTTTTGTTAATATTCAGTTGTAAAAGTTCTTTATATATTCTGGAGAGTAACCCTGTACCACATATATGATTTGCAAGTATTTTCTCCCATTCCATGGGTTGCCTTTTCACTCTGTTGGTTGCTTCCTTTGTCACACAGAAGTTTTAATTTTTTATATAGTCCAATTTATCTATTTGTCCTTTTGTTGTCTGTGCTTTTAGTGTCATATCCAGAAAACCACTACCATATCTGATTTCATGAACTTTCTCCTCTATGTTTTCTAAGAGTTTTAGTTTTAGCACTTATGTTAGGGTTTTTGATCAATCTTGAGTTAATCTTTTATATGGTTAAGATGAGGGTCCAACATTCTTTTGCATGTAGTTACCCCATTGTTTTATTCCAAGCCATTTGTTGAAATTCCTTAGCTCTTAAAGGAAGCAGGGTATCTGAAGGTAAGTGGGTCACTGTGCTAGTCACTTGCTCAAGGAACCTGGAAAATTTACTCAGTTATTTTTTTATCACCTGTTCATGCATTCATTCATTCATACAGCATGTAGTATCAAAAATTAAAGCCCACAGCCTAGTAAAATGTAGGAAGTTCTGTGGTATTAGATGGGGGAAAGAATATTCTTTACTTTCACTAGTGCAGGCAACCAACTACAGGAAGATTAGCAACTTTGTCACCAAGAGAAATACCTGGTATTTTCATATCATGTCTCCATGGCAGCAGCTCTCTCCAAACATTCTTTACACTTGTCACTACTTCCTAATTACAATAATTACTAGACCTATCATTCAATCATATTATTTAATGCATCAATGAAAATGCACTTATATTTTACAATATCACAATTGTGTTTTTTAATATTTTGATAACTGTATTTCAATACAATTGCTTTCCTTTGTAACCCTTCTTATTTTGTTTAATACATTCAGAAACATTATTCTGAGACAGGCGCTACAGGCTTCCCTAGATGAGCAAAGAGGTTAAGATGCCCTGCCCTATGTAGGGCCCTGGGGACACAGTCTCAGTAAGATCCAGCCACTAGGAGTGGGAGGGCACACAGATGTGTAGATGCAACATATTATGGTGGGATCCCAGCAGACTACTTAACACCAAGTTGAGCATCATTTTTTGGAGGTCTGTGTAAAAAGAGAGATCAGCCATTTGTCAGTCTTGAGGAGTGATCCTGTCCCTGCTGATGATGTTTTCGCTCCTCTTTGTGCAGGTAATGAGATTCAGAAGAACCAGCCCAGCCCCCCTTGGCAACAGAACATCAGCTCTCCTTTCTCCTCTTCTGCTGACACCAAATATATTCAGCTATGGAAATGGAGATGCTCACAGAGCTCTCGGTAACTATGGAAATCCCAGGGTTTCCCTAGCAACAGCTCTGGTTCAGCCTTGTTGCTAGGGAACACTGGGATTTCCCAGGCTGCCACAAGAACAAGACTGCTCTAGCCCAAGGGCAGAGGCATGAGCACAGCTGTGAATCTGAGCCCCAGGAATGGATGATACGTACCCCTTCACTCTGATCCTTTCAGTTTGAAGGACCTGGCCAATAGCCAAGTGAAAGAGGGCTGCATACTGGGCAAGAGATCTTGAGAGGATGATGAGTAAAGAGTGCAGTAGAGTACACAAACTAATGAGAAAAGTCCAAAATGAGCCCCAAAGATACCAAGAACTAGATCATAATGGGCTTCAGGAAGCTCTTCAATCTTCAAGCCCAGAACTTGGCAGTTTGTAAAGCAGTTTCCCCAAGATGATCACATAGTACACACCTGCTTGGGTTAAGGAGCAGGCCCAAGGTTAGAACTAAGCTAGTCTCATGGATGAGAGTGTACAATGTAGGGAGTCCCAAAGGGCCCTACGCTTAGAAGTGCTCTGCATGCTTGGTATAATGCTCTGTTCTCACCATTTTGAAATTTAATTTTTAAACGAGCAGCCCTGAATTTTTATTTTGCAATGTGTGTGTGCATGCTAAGTCACTTTAGTCATGTCCGACTCTGTGTGATCCCATGGACAGCAGCCCACCGGGCTCCTCTGTCCATGGGATTCTCTGCACAAGAATACTTTAGTGGGTTGCCATTCCCTCCTCCAGGGAATCTTCCTGACCCAGGGGTCAAACCCAAGTTTCTTGCATCTCCTGCATCAGCAGGCAGGTTTTCTTTACCACTAGCACCACCTGAGAAGCCCCTCACATACACACACATACATAAACATATTTTCAGAGTCTTTTAATCTACAGGTGTTCCCTCTCTCTTTTATTCCCTTCCATAATTTGTTTGTCAAAGGAACCAAATTCTTTGCCCTGAGGAGTTTCCCTTAGCAGCATTCCATCAATTGCATACTCATATCATAGTTTAACAGGCCCAAGTATCCTCAACATGTGTTGCACATTGGCAGTTGGATTTAGAGGTACAATCAGACTCAAGTTTGATATTTTGTGGGGAAGACTACATTGTAGGTGGGACAGCATTCTTCATCAAGAGGCACATTGTATCTTTTTGTCTGTTTTTGTATTGTCAGTACCCACTGATTCTTAATGCTTAGATTTTTGATTTATTAGAGGTTGTAAATGGTAATAATACAAGGCTATCTTACTCCTTCATTTCTTTGTTGGAATACTTCTATAAAGATACTCTTTCCCTCATCTACAGTTTGTACAAGAAAGGACTGACAAATGCTTGAATCTTTCCCTTTATTTCCCAATTTCCAAAAGAAAGTATTAACCTTCTAGCATCCTCCCAAAATTGTCATTTTAAAATATCGTTTTGAGCTTGTATATTTAGACAAATTTTATCTGTCTTAATCAATTACAGTTTCATTCTTACTGATCATGAAGTGGTCTCCTCTATGGCCAGTATGAGTCCCTTGCAGGTAGTTGGGATCCTAAGACTTTTGAACACCACCCTACTAATCTTCATTTTGCAGTATGACAAGATGTTCCATGCTTATCTGTTATGTTCCTTGCCCCACACTTGGAACAAGCTATATTCTCAAAGACCTCCATTTTTGTTTTTGCTGTTGTTTTATTTTAAGTGGGAAATGGAATTTCAAGAAGGCTCATTGCTGCTGGGCTGATTTCTAGATCATGTCAATGTTTGGTGCTAGGAATTATATACACACAAAGGTTAAAAATAAAATATCTCATAGTTCATCATGATAATTTCCATTCATATTCAAGATTACAGAGTAAGTTTATTTAACTCTTTTTTATGCACACACACATACACACATTGAATATGATTATAACATACTTGCTCGTTTCTTTTATTGTACACTATACATTTGAGCCAGAGACGGCAATGGCAACCCACTCCAGTACTCTTGCCTGGAAAATCCCATGGGCAGAGGAGCCCGGTAGGCTGCAGTCCATGGGGTCGCCAAGAGTCAGACACGACTGAAGCGACTTAGCAGCAGCAGCATACATTTGAGAAAACTCAGGGAAATAGTGAAGGACAGGGAAGCCTGGAATGCTGCAGTCCATGGGGTTGTAAAGAGTTGGACATGAGTGAGCAACTGAATAACAACAACAACGTGTTTGTCAGACCCTGGGATGATATATGCTCAAGGCTGAATTTCAGTCCCCCAAAATTCCTATGTTGAAGTCCCAACACTAGTACCTCAGAATGTGACTGGATTTTCAGATAAGATCCTTAAAGGGGTTAAGGACCCCTTAAGTTAAAGGAGGTCATTAGGATGGGCCCTAACTCAATATGACTGGTGTCCTTATGAGAAGAAGAGATTAGGACACAGACAGGCAGAGGGAAGACCACATGAGGACACAGGGAAAAGGTTGCCATCTACATGCCAAGGAGAGAGGCCTCAGAAGGAACAGATATACTCACCCCTCTCAGACTTCCAGCCTTCAGAAGTGGGAGACAATAGGTTTAAGCCCCTCAATCATTGGTATTTCATTATGGCAGCCCCAGCAGATAATAGGGAGCTTCCCTGGTAGCTCAGATGGTAAAGAATCTGCCAGCAATGCAGGAGACCCAGATTTGACCCCTGGGTCAGGAAGATCCCCCGGAGAAGGAAATGGCAACCCACTCCAGTATTCTTGCCTGGAGAATTCCATGGACTGTCCATGGAGTCACAATGAGTCAGACACGACTGAGTGACTAACACACACACAACAGACTAATGTGTCCTTCAGTGCTCCCACTTGTGTGAGGTACAGACCACAAGTATCTCACAGAGCAGGTACCTGCAATTCGGAGGGATTAAGTACCTTGCTTGGGGTCATGCAAGCTACCAAGCAGCCCAAGCCAGGACTCGGATTCAGCTTAGTCTGACACTCAAGGCTGTGCTGATATCTCAGGCAGCCTGAGTGGGTTGCGCTGAAGCTTATCCAATTCAGAACATCTGGATCTGTTTCTCTCTGCTGTCCCATAGGCTAAGGGACATCTCCTGTCCCAGGGCCCATGACCAGTACATTTCTGCCCAAGATTCCAGTTTCTCAAAGCTTCCTGGTCATTGGCACCTGTGCTCCAGGTTGAGATGATCACCCTGGATAGATCCTTTCACAGAAGAACAATGAGGCCATATTGACATTTTCTGTCCAGAATACCAAACAAAAGAGTGGACATGAAAGGCCTTTGAAAAGTGTCAGTAGCAAAGTAGCAGTCACATGGGGTCCCTAAGCCCTTCAACACTAGAAGATACTTTCCTTTAGCATTAAAGTGACTGTACCAGGAAAATGCAAATTCTGTTGCCTTCATGCGGGGGTGGGGGTGGAGTGAAATTCTCGTCTCTGTGACTCTCCCCTTTCATCCCCAAGACGGCCAAGTATCTCCCTAAGCAAAGAACTACCTACCCAGAGAAAACCATGGCTCTCCCCTGGAAGGTAAAAACAACTGCAGTTGGTTAAAAGGATGGATTTTTTTGTTAACAGTGCTTCGTCAAGGTACAATATACATACAAAACCACAGGAAAAAAATTGCACAGATATGGCAGCCTGGATGGGAGGAGAGTTTGGGGGAGAACAGATACATGTATATGCATGGTTGAGTCCATACCTGTTTACCTGAAACTATCAGAACATTGTTAATCGCCTATACCCCAATATAAAATAAAAAAGTTTTTAAAAATAAAGAGAATCAAAAAATTGCACACATCAGAAACGTAACACTTGAGAAATCTGTGATCATCATGCAGGTCAAAATGATAGTTGTGGCTATTAAGTGGAAATCCCTATCTCTCTACAACAAAATTTCCATGCATAGTGTGACAACTCTGATTGTGCCAGGTATTGGGCCCCAAGGATGCAGAGTTGAAGGTCAGTGGAGTAGATGACCTTGCTAACCTAGTAGAACCAGAGTGATGACAAGAGATCAGGGGCTAGGGAAACACAGAAAGGAGCATAGATCCAAATCAAGCCATCATGAAAGATTCCCTTTGAGTATGTGACAGATAAGCTGGATCATGTAGAATGACAATGAGTCTGCTGGGGAAGAGAAGAAATAAGTGGACATTGTAGACATAAGAGTATGTGGAGGCTTAAGGGTATCAAGCAGTTTAGGAGAAAGACTTCAGGGTAAATACAGCATAGGATGGCTGACTTGGGGTCAGAAGCAAGATATAATTATACAGAAATGAAAGCAAGGTTCTTGTGTGACTTAGAAGCTGTTTCTGAAGTCAGAACAGTTAGTGCCTAATGTTCATGTCAGATTTTATTGCTGTGGTCAAAGGCTGTTACACAATACACAGGGCAAAGAGGAGGGACTGCAGGATTCTCACAGCAACATTCAGAATAAATGTGAGTCTCTGCCTGACAAGTGATATTGTAGAGCAAGTTATATAAATGGAATTACTCATCTAATCGATCACAGACAAATTGATCAAGGTATCTAAAATCAGCTCAGCACTGATGTTTAAAATGGTCAAAGATGTTTAAACTCAACAAACCCAAATGCATGTTTCACCTCATTGTCCCAGCATATCATTTTCTCCTTCTTTAATCATTTGTTTTATGTTGTCACCAGAACATATCTTTTCAAGTGTCCTTAAATCCTTTCCGAAAAAAAGAAATATAAACACCTAGATAGCCACATACATATGTACATCAAAAACGGTCCATCCTTTCCCAGCATCTCTGACACAAACCAAACTGTTATATACACTCAAGTCTGTTTCAAGACCATTTCTTCTGTTCCAATAATCATTTTTTTCCCTGGTCTTATACCACACTGGTTTTATTTACTATGGTTATTTCCCTTTAAATGTTCAAACATTCTTAACTCTCTCCCATTAAAAACAAAATAATTAAAGTTCATTCCCGTGACACTTCCACATGACCACTAGGTACTATCCTTCTCTTCTTATCCTTTTATAGTCAACTTTCTCAAAAATGTTCTACATACATTTCTCTACTTACCACATTTCATCCTAGGCCCCCACATTTTGGTTTCCAGAAATCTTGCTAAGGTCTGTCTCCTGACACACCCTCCCCTTGCTTTTATGACATTTCATTCCCTTAAATTTTCTGCAGTCACTTTCCTTATTTTCAGTCTCTTTACTTTGCCTCTCCTCCTCTTTCCATTTCTTAAACACCGAAGCTCTCAGGACTTTGGTCCTGGGCAGCCTTCTCTTAGCATGCACACTACACAGTCACCCTAGGAGGGCTCCCTACATCTATATTATCTATTTTATTGCTGTGGTCAAAGGCTGTTGCACAATACACAGGGCAAAGAGCAGGGACTGCAGGATTCTCACAGCAACATTCAGAATAAATGTGAGGCGATTCTACATGTTCATCAAAAACCATTTCTTTTTCCTACTTTACTTGTGGCTGGGATACATTTCCCAGAATCCCTTCTGATTCAGTGTAGACACGTGACTGATTTCTCACCAAATGAATGTAGGGGAAAGAGACTATGAAACTTGCAGGTCTGGCCACTCAAATCTCACATGTGGTCCTCCAAGATCTGTCTCTTTACTCATCTTCCAGCCATGTACAAAGAAGTCAGTGGAGATTTTGAAGTGCCTAGGGGCCTTTGGAGCTACTGGACAGAAGGAAGCTTGGTCCCTGATATCCTGTATGGAGTCAAGCCTAGGCAGCATCCAAGCCATTTCCAGTGATTTGAACTATGACATGAGTGAAAAATAATCCTTTCTTGAGCTAGCTCACTGAGACACAGAGATTGCTTGATACAACAGTTAACTCTCATTAACTGATATACCATCTTTATGCTGATGCTGCTAAGTCACTTCAGTCGTGTCTGACTCTGTGCGACCCCATAGACGGCAGCCCACCAGGCTCCCCATCCCTGGGATTCTCCAGGCAAGAACACTGGAGTGGGTTGCCATTTCCTTCTCCAATGCATGAAAGTGAAAAGTGAAAGTAAAGTCGCTCAGTCGTGTCCGACTCTTCGCGACCCCATGGACTGCAGCCCACCAGGCTCCTCTGCCCATGGGATTTTCCAGGCAAGAGTACTGGAGTGGGATGCCATTAACCACAACAAAATATATGAATTTCAGGCTTGTATTGATACTTCTTATTGTGCATCAAATAATTGACAATTGACAGTGGTTGCCCAAATGAGAAGACAATTTTTTAAGTTTATTAGTCATTTATTTTTCATGCAACAAGTATCTATTGAGTACCTACTGTGCACAAGGCACTGTACTAGGCTCTACATTTGCAATGATGAACAAACACAGGTCCAGGCCTCACTTAAGAACTGTTCAGGTTGCTTTACTGCAGTGAAATATACATAACATAACATTTGTCATTTAAACTGTTAATAAGTGTACAATTTCATGACATAAATAGTTACCATTGCAACTACCTATACTCAAAAACTTCATCATCGCAAATGAAAACTCTGTCCCCGTTAAATAATCTCTCTCCCTCCTCTCCCCTCAGCCCCTGGTAACTTGTATTCTATTTTTTCATGCTTGTGCTCAGTCACGTCAGTCATGTCTGACTCTTTGCAACCATATGGACTGTGGTGTGGCAGCCTCCTCTGTCCGTGAGATTCTCCAGGCAAGAATACTAGAGTGAGTTGCCACGCCCTCCTCCAGGGAATCTTTCTGACACAGGGATCAAAGCTGCATCTCCTGTATTGCAGGTGGATTCTTTACCACTGAGCCACCAAGGAAGCCCATTCTACTTTCTATCTCTATGTATTTGTCTATTCTAGGTACATGATACAAGTGGGCAAACACAGTATTTGTCTTTCTGTATCTGATTTTTCTCCCTAAACAAAATGTTTTCAGAGTCCATCCATATTATAGCATATATCAAATTTTCATTCCTTTTTACAGCTGAACAATATTCCATTGTATTATATAAACCATGTTTTGTTTATCCATTCATCTGTTGATGGACACTTGAGTTTCCACCTTTTGGTTATTATAAATAATGTTGCTATGAACATGAATGTGCAAACTCTTTTTAGGTCTGTACTTTCAGTTCTTTTTGTGATACATTTAAGAGTGGAATTGTTGGGTCATACAGCAGTTTAATGTCTAATCTTCTGATAAATCACCAAACTGTTTTCCAAAATATCTGCACCATTTTATACTCCTACCAGCAATGAACCAGGGTTCCAATGTTTTCACATCCTCCCCAACATTTATTTTCCATTTTTTCTGGCCATCCTAGTATGTGTGAAGTGTTATTTACTAATATTTTTAAATAGAAAAGTCATATAAGATTTATACAATCTTGTTTTAAGAAATTCAAGCCCAAAGCACGTTAAAAGGAAGAAGTCCATTTCACTATAGCCCCCTCCTTCTTCTCCCCAGAGAAAACCAGTGTTAAAAGTTTGGTGTGCATCCTTTCAAAACTTGTTCTCTGTATTTATATTCTTATATAGGCATGAATGTAAAATTATATATAATGAATATACACATTATGTAATTAATATCAATTTCCACCCCTTCCACTGTTCTTTCTGTTAGAGAAATTCCACCCCTGAAATCTTACCTTATAGTTTACCCCACTGGTTATAATGTGGTCATTGATGTCTTGGAAGAATAAGCTATATTGACTAGTTTTATCACTAGCAGCAGAATTTTAGTATTTTTCTCATGGAGAAGGAAATGGCAACCCATTCCAATATTCTTGCCTGGAAAATCCCATGGATGGAGAAGCCTGGTAGGCTACAGTCCTTGGGGTCGCAAAGACTGAGTGACTTCATTTTCACTTTCATGCAGAACATATCACCTAGGAAGTCTTGGGTCTGTTTTGGAATGACCTTACCCTATCACATATACTAACAATTCTTTATGCTCTTTTCCCTCTTTGAAATTGCTTCCTTTGTCTGGGGGAGGAGGGAAGAAGAATCAGAAAGAATTTCTCCCTCTTAAAGAAAACAAATGTCCAACAGTTTCAAATGGGTAACAGGTAGTGTTTGAGAAGACATTGCCCTCTGCTGGCTGTATTAGTTGAGGTTCTCCAGAATAGAAGGTTTTATATATATAAATCATCTCTTATTGGTTTCGTTTTACATGAATATACATATGCATGTATATATATATAGAGAGAAAGAAAGATAAAAAGACAGACAGGGACAGATTAGCTGGCAGGATTACAGAGGCTGACTTGTCTCAAGATCTGCAGGGTGAGTTAGCAAGCTGGAGACTCAGGAGAGCTGATGGCATAAGTTTCAGTCTGAGTGTGAAGATCTAGAAATGAGGACAGCCAGTGGTGTGGTTCCAGTATGAAAGCTGGCAGACTCAAGACCCAGGAAGAGCCAGAGTTCCAGTTCAAAGAAGAGATTCTTTCTCTGTGACTCAGTGGAATTGTCAGCCTTTTTTGCTCTACTCATGCCTTCCACTGATTGAATGAGACCCAACCACATTAAGGAGAGCAATCTGCTTTTCTTAGTCCATAGATGTAAATGTTAATCTCATCCAAAAACATCATCATAGAAACACCCAAAATAATGTTTGACACCCTATGATTCAGTCAAGTTGACACAAAAAATTAATAGTTGGACTGGTCATATGAACTGCTTTGGAGACCAAACCCATAGCAGAAAGCTGTGGTGTATTTAAGCGATTTCCTTGATAGGTGTTATAAAAAATCAAAATTTTAAGTAAGAAATTAAGAATAGAAAAACATGTTAATCAACCCAGAGAGAAAAAGAATAGGCTCAACCATCTAGTTTTCACTTAAAAGTATTTAAGCTAATTGAAACAAGGAGCATGTTGTCTTAGACAGCAGAGTCCCAGAAACTCTGAGCTTGAGTCTTGGCTGCAGTGCTTAACCTTTCTGAGCCTCAGGTATTTTATCTGTAATATGGGGTAATAATAGTTCCTGCCCAATGCTGATGATTCAAAGATCAAGATTGCCCCCAATTCTTTATGGATTAGAAAGGACTAAGAGTTTGGGAAATCGTGGGTCTGGGAATTATAGACCACTGTCTGTAGAATGATTGATTAAACCTGACTATGGATGAGGAAATGACCAGAATTTGGGAGAAAAATAATAATGACATTTTGAGGTTTATAACAATGACAGTCAAGCGTGGGTGGACATCAAACATGAACTTAGATTAGAGGAACTGAGAAAACAGACTCCAGAAAGAAAAAGGCAGGAAGCAAAATAGCACACAACACAATTTGCAGCACTACTGCTAAAGACTCTAGAAGGGAAGATGACTCTGAAAAAGGAGGATTGTAAAAAGAGGAAATCTGCCTTCATTACTTCAAATTCCACAGCAAATACTATCCCAGAAATTTCCCAATCTCAGATAATCCAAATGAGACTTTTAAAAGTCAGCCACGTGGCTATGCAGGGAAATGAGCTCATATTACAGAAAGATATATACTTCCACCCTTGCTCCTATACGCAATTCTCAACACAGCTACCAGTGTGATACTTCTCAGTACAATGCAGGTTATCTTCCTGCTCAGTTCTCAGTGATGACAGTCCACCGTCTGCAAAATATAACCCTTACTTGTGGGGCCCTAAATGGGAAACCTTGAAAAAAGAAGGGCTAGCTTTGTGGTTTAGAGCTAAGATGGCGCCTGGCCGAAGACATGAGGGCGTGGCCTAAGTTGTTTGCCAAAACTTTTCATTGGCTCTCTTGATTTCCGTGCACATGGACAGCGGGTGATCACCATAGACTCTTGCTACATGAAGCGCATGACGACTTGACCTTTAATGTGATTGGTGCAACTATGGTATATTAAGATTTGACCTTTAACGTGATTGGTGCAACTATGGCATATTACAATTTGACCTTTAATGTGATTGGTCCAACCCTCGCAAAACCCCCTTGCTTGCCTATATAAACCAAGAGTTTGTGGCAATAAAGCGGAACTGCTTAGACGGAATCCCTGTCGTGTCTGATTGTCTCTCGCTCGCCGAGGGACTGGGTTGGCGGACAGCCTCCTCGGGACCCCTCGGCTTTGCTGAGGGAATTTCCACTGCCTCTCTCTTTCTGCGGAGTGCCCCCCGCACTTATGGGGTTTATGAGGCCTTTCCTTACCCAACCCCTGCCTTCTGCAACCTGACATTTTTCGCTTTGTTCATTTTGCTGCAGCCACATGGACCTCCTCACTGTTCCACGGGTCTTTGTACTTGTCATTCTCTCTGCTGCAGTACTCTTTCCCCAGATCTCATGGCTTCAGGTTTTTGCTTGAATGTCATCTCCACAGTCAATCCTACAGGAAATCACCCTGAATATTTATTGGAGGGACTGATGCTGAAGCTGAAGATCCAATACATTTGGCTACCTGATGCAAGGAGCTGACTCATTGGAAAAGACCCTGATGCTGGGAAAGACTGAAGGCAGGAGGAGAAGGGGATGACAGAGGATGAGATGCTTGGATGGCATCACCCACTCGATGGACCTGAGTTTGAGCAAGCTCAGGGAGATGGTGAAGGACAGGGTAGCCTGGTGTGCTGCAGTCCATGAGGTTGCAAAGAGTCAGACACAATTGAGCAACTGAACAACAACATCTGCACAGAGTCCTTCCCTAACCATCCTGTCTAAAATAGCAGCCTTCCATCCTTTTCTATCTTTTCTCGCTTTATTTTATTGAGATTGTTTTTCTGTCTCCTTCATCAGAATGTAAATCCCATGCGTCTGTATTTTGTTTACTTAAGGGCCTGAGTCAAAATAGATGCTCATTATTGCTGAATAAATGACATGCTGTGCTGTGCTGTGCTTAGTCACTCAGTTGTGTCCGACTCTTTGCAACCCCCATGGACTAAAGCCCACCAGGCTCCTCTGTTCATGGGGATTCTCCAGGCAAGAATACTGGAGTGGGTTGCCATGCCCTCCTCCAGGACCTTTCCACCCAGAGATCAAACCCAGGTCTCCCACACTGCATGCACATTCTTTACCAACTGAGCCACCAGGAAAGCCCAAGAACACTGGAGTGGGTAGCCTATCCCTTCTCCAGCAGCTACCAGGGAAGTGAAAAATGATAAATAATTTGAAAAGACAGAATGAAAGAAAAGAGATACTGCTTGATTTTTTTAAATAAAAGCAATGGTATGAATCCCAAAGAACCATTTCAGGAAGGCTAAACCTGAAAATGGATTGAAGGTTTCAAAAATTGCTGAAGATAAATAAGTAAAAGGCCTTTTAATCAGCACGGCAAAAGAAAAACTTCTTAAAGAAAATAAATCATCTTTTGTTAGTATTTTCCTTCAAGAAGATTGACTTTCAAGCTAATAAAGGCTAAAAGGGTTGGGAGAGGAGGTCTAGACAGGGACAGAGACCACATGTAAGAGATTCCCAGACCCCAGGGTGGCAAGAAAGCATCAGTCTCAGGCTCTGCATGGAAATGATGCTGGGGCTCATCCATGTAAATACCGGGCAGAGCCAGGGAAGAGGCAGATTTCAGGGAATACCTGTGTGGACAGAGGACCACAAATCAGGTCTCACACACTATAACTATTACTACTACTACACAATTAAGGATTAAATATTCCAATATATATAAAGAGCTTAGAACAGTGTATAGCACATGGTATGGAGTCAAAAAACATTTGGTGAATGAAGAAATTCAACATAATGTTACAGGTTTATGTATTTCCCTCCACACAACAAATGGCAATGCCCAATTTTGAGGCAGTGTGTCAGAAACTCTTTAGTTCTGATGAAAGTTGCCCATCTGCCTGTACCTACAAATCATGAATGCTATTTAAGAGGTTTAAGAACCTCCTTGGGGTAATTCATGGACCTCTGAAGCAAAAGTGTCCCAGGTTAGGAATTCTTGTTCTAAAGGTATCTCCATAAATTGTACCATAAATGCTGTAACTATCAAACCCTATAGTTGAGGATTTTAGCCAAATTCTGAATTTCCTTGTTCACCAAATGTTTTTTGAATGTCTACTATGTGCAATGTATTGTTCTAAGCTCTTTAGATCTATTGGATTATTTAATCCTTACAAGTGCCCTTGAGGTAGATTCTATTAATAAACCCTCTCTGAGCCTTCCTAAACTGTTGTTGGGAGTGTAAATTGGTGCAGCCACTATGGAAAATAGTATAGAGGTCCATTAAAGAATTAAAAATGGAACTACCATGTGATTCAGTAATCTCAATCCTGGGTATATATCTGGAGAAAAGTATAATTTGAAAAGGTACTTGCACCCCAATGTTCATGGCAGCACTATTTACAACAGCCAGGACATGGAAGCAACCTAAATGCCCATCAACAGAGGAATGAATAAAGAAGATATGGTATACATATATGGAGTATTACTCAGCCAATAAAAAGGAACAAAATTGTGTCATTTGTAGAGACATGGATGGAGCTAGAGACTGTCATACAGACTGAAGTAAGTCAGAAAGAGAAAGATAAACATCATACAATATCACTCACACAGGGATTCAAATTTTTAAAAAATAATATAAATGAACTTATTTACAAAACAGAAACAGACTCACAGATTTTGAAAATAAACTTATGGTTACCAAAGGGGAAACATGGAGCAAAGGGTAAATCAGGAATTTGAGATTGACATATACACACTACTACATATAAAACAGATCACCAACAAGGACTTGTGTTAAGCACAGAGAACTCTACTCAATATTCTGTAAGAATCTATGTAGGAAAAGAATATGAAAAAGAATGAATACATGTATATGTATAACTGAATCACCTTGCTCTACACCTGAAACTGAAACACCTGAAACAACATTGTAAATCAACTATACTCCAATAAAATAAAAACCTTTGACAGATGAAACCAGTGAAGTACTGATGCTCTAGATAACTTGCCAGAGGTCACATAATGGAATTTCACTTGTCCAGCTCCAGAGACATTTCCCCACTACTTCACAGTACCCATCATGAGGTTTGTGTCTGTTCTCCAGAGAGCCAGATTCATCCTGAAAGCATTGCTCTTAAACTCTAGATACCAGGTGAGAATCAACAACCCCAACAACATCTGAAATTCTGTCACACTGTCTCTGGTCATTCATTTTTCCAATGCTTTTCAGGCTGTTTGTAATCATTCGACCTATTTCTATGAGGGATTACACAAATATTCATCCATGTACAACATCTCCCAACAAGCTTACACTCTAAATTAAAGGGGGGGGGTGCATTTCTGCAGGTGGGGGGTGAGGCTGCATACCTCTATGTCCAATTTCTGTTTCCTTGACACCACCATGTGCACTTCTGGTAAAGATACTCGGAGGAATAAAGGAAGTTTTTCAGTGAGAGAGACACATATGAGTTTGCTGGGGCTGAAACAACAAAGTCCCACAGATTCTGGGCCTTAAACAATAGATGTTTATTGTCTCCCAGTTCTGGAACCTAGAAGTGTAAAATCAAAGCTTTGGCAGAACTGCTTCTGTCTAAGGCTGTGAGGAAAGGATCTAGTCCATGCTTCTCATTAGCTTACAGATAATTGTCTCTGTCTCATTGGCTTCCCTCTATGCATGCCTGCATACAAATTTCCAAATTTCCCCTTTCCAGTCAGATTGGATGGGGGCCCACCTTAGAGATATCTCCAAATATAGTCACATTCTGAGGTCCTGAGGGCTACGACTGCAACATATCTTTTAAGGAAAGACAATTCAGGCCATAAGAAGGCACAATGAATAGAAAAAAGCCACAGAATGTTGGAATCCTCAATCAGTTAATAAACCCTTGCTACAGGATCAACAACACTGGCAAATGAGGAGGACTGATCGTGAATAGAGCATCTTACTGGGCACAAAGCATGGCTACGAAGAAGTCAAAAGCACATTTGTACCCTTCCCTTGAGAAATGTTCAGTGTAGCTGGGATCTCAATAAGGCCATGTAGTAGATAAACAATTTTCCCCTGCAAACACTCAGAAATGCAAACATGTCATTTTATTCTCTTTTAATTAAATTTACTCAAGTATCCAACCAGACAAGCTATCATTCCATCAGTGTTCACATCTGGTAGCTTTTCTGAGGGGTCCACAGCCCTGCCAGGATTCTAGACACTGTGGCATCCTCTCCATCACACTCCAAGGCTGGGTGGAACCACAGCCCTCTCAAGGCACCTGAGAACATCTAGCTTAAATCACTGGGCTCCACATAACGTTCCTTGGAGCCTCTCTGTCCTGGGACTCCACCTAGTGGCAAGGGACATATCTGCAAGGCTGTTGTCTAAGAGTTTTATCTAGGAAGCAGCCCACAAGTCCTCCTAAATTCAGTTCAGTTCAGTCACTCAGTTGTGTCCCCACTCTTTGCGACCCCATGGACTGCAGCACACCAGGATTTCCTTTCACCCCCTTCTCCTGCCTTCAATCTTTCCCAGCATCAGGGTCTCTTCCAATGAGTCAGCTCTTCGCATTAGGTGGCCAGAGTATTGGAGCTTCAGCATCTGTCCTTCCAATGAATATTCAGGGCTGATTTCCTTTATGATTGACTGGTTGGATCTCCTTGCAGTCCAAAAGACTCTCAAGAGTCTTCTTCAACACCACAGTTCCAAAGCACCAATGTAGGAACCCCTGCTCCCTCCTCTTCCCTCTTTCCCCTCCCTGCAGCTCTTAAACAGCTCTCTAGTCCATCCTCCTGTGAACTGGTCTCTGTCAAAATCTTGTATCATGAAAATTCCACACCCACTCTCCCACAGCTCTCTGGTCCAACACGAACTGAGCTCTGTGCCCTATCCCTCCCCATCACCTCTGATCGCACTCTAGTTCTCTGTTCCAGCTGAACATGATTTCATACCTTCCCCTCAGCACCTCCAAGCTCCTACAGCCCTGATCCATGTGCACAGAAACCAACCCTTGCTCCCTCTCCCTCTCCTTTCACCTCCCATCACTTTATCCTACTCACATGGATGGACCTCAGTCCCTTACTTCCCAGTCTCCCTGGAGTCCCCAATATCTTCGTGACCCATCCCCAGTTGACTTGACCTCTGCTACCCCTCCCAGTCTACTCTGTCCTAGTGCCCCTACGTCTCTCTGGTCCACTCACAGGACAGACCCCTGTTCCCTCTCTTTCTCTGCCCATCCCCACTATCCCCCTCCAGCTCTGCAGATCATCCTCAGGAACTGAGCCACCTTGTCCCTCCCTTCCTATCCACCCCCATACTGCCCAGAGTTTACCCAACCACTCCCCCTACACCTCTTGGGCCAGCCTCGTATCAACTAACCTCTACTCCCTTCTCTTTTCACTGGCCTCACCTACCATCCCCTCCAGCTAACTGACCCCAGGCTCCTCTCTGTTCACAGCTCCCTACCCCCTTGCAGCTCTCTTCTGCCATGAACTGGCCTCAGATCCTTCTCTGTCCCCATCTTTCTGACCCTCCACTGAGCAACTGCACAGATTTGGTAAGAACATTATGTGTGTCCTTATCCTTAGGGCTTCTCTGGTGGCTCAGAGGTAAAGCCTCTGCCTGCAATGCAGGAGACCCGGGTTTGATCCCTGGATCAGGAAGATCCCCTGGAGAAGGAAATGGCAAGCCATTCTAGTACTCTTGCCTGGAAAATTCTGTGGGCTACAATCCATGGAGTCGCAAAGAGTCAGACATGACTGAGCAACTTCACTTTCAGTATCCTTTGGGATAACATGTTACTTGCCACTCTCCCTTCCTCCAAGAAATTCTGACTTTATTTCATTTAGGATAACATTAGACAGGAGATAAGAATGTTTCCAGGGTGACAGTTAACAGTGAAATGGCAAGTGGGGCCTACTTTTTTCACTCCTTTCCAATACTGTATGTCTTTTATCAGATCATATGCCTGTTATTAAAAAACATCAATATGACGAAGGTCAAATCCTCACAGGAAATGTTGTCAACTCAACTGTGGGGACAGTAATTAAAAAGCTTCACGGACCCACATTTAACAAAAAGCTTGTGACAAACACAACAAAAGAATGAGTGAGAATGAATACTTCTGAAATGCCTCCTTCCCAGACACTGTAAATCCAGGCCTTTGTTGTTAAGTTTTCATTGAACCCCCCAGTGATTTTGAGTTAAGCAGAACTCTTCTCCCTACAGACAAGAAGCCTGGGGTGCCCAGAGAAGTAGCCTACAGCAAATTACACAGCCAGGAAGAGGTGAAGCCCACGTGAGAACCCTGCTTCAAGGCTCCCCCACCTCAGTGTTTCTCAAGGAGTAGTCCCTCCGGGATGCTACTGTGCAGAGACAAGGCCTGGGGTCACTCTTTTTTTTTTTTTTTTTTTTGGGGTCACTCTTTAACACACAGCACACATAGGGTTGCTAGTTCAAATATAGGACATCCAGGTAAATTGATCTAATTTCAGATCAATGATGAATAAACAACAAAATGGCCAAATGGGATATACTTATACTAAAAAAAAAATTGATCAGAAATTCAAACTGACCTAGGTGTCCTCTTTTTATTGGCTAAATCAGGCAACCCTCTCTAGGATTAGAAATTCAAACTGACCTAGGTGTCTTTTTATTGGCTAAATCAGGCAACCCTCTCCAGGATTAAGGATGCCCTACCAAAAGTCTGAAACCCATGTACGGGTGAATGTTGGTCATTTTTCATTCCTCCTCATCCCTTCTTGCTCCCCACCTTCTGTCTGGGGCAGAGACTTTAATGGCATCTGCCAGGATTTCTCTTGTAGTTCATCCCAATAGGGCCAAGAAGGAGCTGGACAAGGTCACTGGACCCAATCCACACCGAGATTCTGAGACACCATCCAGCAAATCAACTGACAAGAGGCTGGCTAAGCTCTACCTACTGTCATAATCACCTGGCTCTCACCAATTTGCCCTAAGCACAAATTACCAGTAAGACCCTTTTCCAGCTGTACACTTGGCCAAAACTATTTTTAGGACATCATTTAGGCTGATGAAAAATGATCAACTAATTTCACAAACTGACAGGTTCCCAAGGCAAAAACCAATTCATGTCAGTAGGAAAGGGTTATTTTGTTTTCTGTTCTCGGGCTGGCAAGGAGTTTGGGATCTACCAGGCTACCTTCGACAAAATGATTTAGAAGCTGAACTCATAATCAAGGCTAAAGAACTCATCCTTAGAGAATAAGAGCTCAAATAAGAAAGGCTTTATTTGAAGATAAAACAAATAGCCCATACATACACACACATCCAAATGCAAGGAAGAGTTCACTGGGTTTTATAAAAGAGAAAGCTGTACTCAGGTGTCAATTAAAATTGGAACCATTGAAGAGATGCTCTCTGCTTGTGGTGACATGGGTACAATGTGTGCTTGAGAAGTTGTTTGGCAGTGGCATAAATGTGGGAATGCAGGACAAGAGTTAAGCAATACAAGGCAGAATGGCAGGTGGGTGAAAGCTCAAAGACCCTTTTCTCCATTCTAACATGCTTTTGTTCTGCCCTGGGGAATTAAAGCAGTCACCCAGTAACCTTACAAACAACCTCAATTTCAAAGAACACTTTCAAAAGTTGAAAATAGATTTAGAGTTGTTACTAAAGTTATATCGAGACGTCAGTGGGGAAAAAAAAATAATTTACATTTTCAAAAACCAGGCTTCACACAACGGCAGGCACTAAACCGAGTTCCCTGTGCTCATGGTAGAAAAGCTGAGACTGATTTTAATAAAGGCTCGTCTTCTTCATAATGCGCAGGAACTCCTGCTCATTGACTTCTCCGTCTCCATCTCGATCAGCTTCATCAATCATTTCCTGCAGGACAGGAAGGATTTCATTTAGAGCAATTCATAAATGTAACGAAAGTGTGACTAAGTAATTAGCTTTCATAATGATGCACGAATAGACAATGTGGTCCACCTGCTGCAAATGGGCTGACTTTTATATTAAGCTTGGTTCCTGAAAAGTCATTTGAAAACCAAGTCATACTTTGCCACATGTGCATCGCCTAGAAAGCAGCTCAAAAGCTGCCCTGACTAGGGAAATTCCTAAAACCTAAAACTATCCATGGGTATATTTTTCTGGGAGCAGCATCCATAGGTTTGTCTCACTAGGAAAAGAGAAATTAAGTAGTCAGCAGAGTGACAAGAGAACACTCATTTTTCTTCAAATATAACCAGAGAAAATGGAACTCAAAAAAGTCACATGGGGCTCCAGGCTGAGTATCACAAACCTGCAGCTCCTCGTCAGAGAGGTTCTCACCCAACTCCTTGGCCACACGTTTGAGGTTTTTGAATGATATCTTCCCAGTCTCATCATCATCAAAGAGCTTGAAGGCTTTCAAGATTTCTTCTTTGGTATCCTTCTCAGACTTAAGCAGCAGAACATAAAACACATGACAACAGGGAGATACTCGTGATTCATATTGACTTGTGCCCTGCAGCCCCACCACTGCCCATCCCCTCTGCCCTGCCTGGATGTCACATGGATCTTGGTGACAGCCTCCATGACTACACGTGCTGGGTCACAGAAGATCACACAGCAACCAGAGCAGAAAAAGAAAATAAACAATGAAATTATTACAAACCCAGAGGCTAAAACGGAAATGTAAAGGTTTGCATTTAGAACATTTTCTGTACAAACCAAAGAGAAAGTAGATTTGTTTTTAAATTATGGGAACAGAAGGTGGAGTTAGACTCAGGGGAAATATACTGTTTAAGCTGCTAGAAGAGGAATCTTCTTGGTGGTGATGGAGGGGAAGGAAGGAAATAAAAGGCTATTTCACTTGTTATGAGATCACAAAGTGTTATTGGGATCCCCAGTACTCTAACAGAAGAAAAGAGTAAAATTTCTTCGAGCTCCAACTTCAAATATTCCTGAAAGGTAGCTAAAGATAGTGAGAGCTCCTAATAAGAGCAATCTGGGAACCAACTCTGAATGCAGGACAGCTTTACTAGGTTATTACAGAATGTTAAACTTCCTGAACTCTTAAATCAGTCCCTGAAGAAAAATATAGATGTGATTAGATGATTTCAAAGCAACAGGATTATTAAAGGAGGAACACGCCTGTGCATTGGGAGGCTCACCTGACACATTGATGGAGCTACTTTTCCACAGGTCAGTAGAATGTAGATGAGCCAAACTAAGGAGGAGCCAGGAGGCCAAAGAGAAATGGACCAAAGGGAACACCTTTCTTATGTGAGACACTCAGGGGACTGAGGGTGACAGGTGAGGTGACATCTTAGCATCTCTCTGGACCATTTGGAGACTAGAGAATGGGTGAATTCAACCTTGGAAGTGGTGAAAGACCAAATCCTCACTGCGGTAAAAAACATAGCCTCAGGCTGAGGCTATCCAGAATACTAACAAATGGGAGAGGAAAGAATTTCAAACTTTATAAAGTTCAGGGACTTTGCCTTGTCAAAATGCGTAATATTACTGGTACTATTAAAGGTTTTACTGCTTGTGCTTATCACACTGACATACTTGTTGGAGAAAGAGTAAAAAAAGTGACAGCCCATCCCCTCTTCTCTGCCAGGATGTCACATGGTCTCGGTGACAGCCTCCATGACTACAGGTACTGGGTCACAGAAGATCCCACTTTTACTTCTTTGCAGAGGGTAAAATGACTTTGACTTTGTGGCCTTGAAAAAAAGTCAAGTAGACCCTAAACATCCTAGTTCTCAGTCACAGCTACTCTCTTTTATCAGCTGAACTCTCCAGTCTGCATTAACATTTTTTCAGTGAAGACATTTTCATATCTAGATTCAAATTTGTCCACCATTATTGGTGGAAAATATGCTGATCATCTTAGCTAACTTACCATTTTCTGAGTCATCACAGTTAAAAAGTCACTAAAGTTCATTTTTCCTGTCCCTTCCTTATCAATTTCGCTTATCATTTTCTTGATCTCTTCTTTTTTCGGTTCAAAGCCCAGGGCCCTCATTGCCACCTACAATGAAAATAGGATCATCTTAACATGCACATCTAAACCCGGGAGCAGAACCAATGACAGTGCTGACAGCAGTAAGCCAGCCTCTGCTACAATCCTGTTAAAATGAACAGGAATCACTATAACATTAAGCAAATTGATATGTGCAACTTAATTTTATTTAATAATTCTTGAGGTAAATAAAGACAGGAAAACACAGCACAGAAGACAAAGAGGCAGAGGAAATTCGAGGCAGCAGAGCAGGAATATACAGAGCTTGCCTTAAGTTCCTTAACATCAATTGTCCCAGTTCCGTCAGCATCAAAGAGATCGAAGGCTTCTCGAATTTCCTGTTTCTGCTCTTCGGTAAGCTCAGGTTTAGGACTCATCCTTTTTCGCTGGGTAGTTGATGCCATGTTTGCCTTCTTAAAGTTAGAGGCCTTTATAAGTTTTACAAACACAGAAGCAAAATATTATGTAATAGAGTCCACATTTTACCAAAAAAAACAGCTACAACCACATCATTTAAAATAGTGTATACCAACAGATTTCAAAACTTAACAGGAGAGATATCAGGGTTTACTGGAAAGAGCAATGAATCTTTCTATGCACGGTCTGTCCCTCCTTCTTTACTATTGTTTGTATAAGCAAGGAGATCCCTTGTTCTTTTGGACCTCTTATTGAAAATCATCCCCAAAGAGAGCTAGTCAAGGAGCTGACTGGGGACAACTGCATACGGATAATCAGTTCTCCCAATTTGAGGATCCTTAATTTTAAAAAGGTCCTAGAACGCTGCTCTGCTTTGCTCTAATTTCTCCAATTTTCTGATTACTTCTAGATTTGGCCAAATATTACTAAGGTAAGATGTATATTCTGTCAATATAGAATAATAAAATTCAATTCTCTTAGTACACCTGCTGCTGCTGCTGCTAAGTCGCTTCAGTCGTGTCAGACTCTGTGAGACTCCATGGACTGCAGGCCTATCAGGCTCCTCCGTCCATGGGATTTTCCAGGCAAGAGTACTGGAGTGGGGGGCCATTGCCTTCTCCGTAGTACACCTGAGCCTTCTCCAAGAAGCTCAAAGTGTTTCCCTAAGTCCCTATATTTAACGTTTTAAATACACATTAACAACCAAACATTATAAACTCTCCCTCCCCCCCGCCCCATCTCCGTGCGTAAACTTTTGGCAGAGGCGGCCAGGAGGCCACACTGTGAGACTCCGAGTCTTTTTTGCCCAGGGACGGTCTCCGGAGGGGCTGGAAAAGGCCAGGGGAACCCGTGGGGGCGGGGGAGGGCAGCTGTGGCTGAAGGGGAGACGGTGGCGAATCACAGGCCCAGCAGGACGGCAGGCATCCCTACCCTACCCTTCGGCAAAAGCTCTCAGAGAAGCCAAGAACCGCGCAGGAGAGGCGGCGGGGCCCTGCAAGGCCTGAGAAGGGCTCAGCCTCTGAACGCGGGGCTCGAGACCGAAGCAAGCACTCACCATCCCGGATGGATTCCACTTCCCGTTGTTACGGCAACCGACGTACACACCGACTCTGCGCAGTTCCCACCGCCCCGCGCGCGTGGCCTCGCTCCCCATTGGCGGACCGCTAGCCGCCGCTCCCCATTGGCCCAGGGCTGGGGTGGGTGGGGCTAACCCGACGAACACTCGGCCCAGGGCGGGGCGCAGTACCCTCGCGGCCCGGCCTCATTGGGCAGGACTATACCGCGAGCGCAGATTAGCGGAGCCAGCACCGAACCAAGCCAATCCGCTTGGTGGAGGAGCCTCGGCAGATCGTCGCCTCACGCGGGCGGGGAGAAAAAGGTGGCTACCGGCAGCTCCAGCTCTAAGGGTGCAGGCTGTGGACACGCTGGGGCTAAGCAGCGGGGCGCCTACGGACCGGTAAGGGTTGCGACCTCACCCTTGTGTCGGCGACAGGACTAGAAGGCAAGGGGTTGGGTGGGACGATCCGGGACGGGGACTTCCTGGTCTGACCTGAGACTTGAGTTAGGGTCCGAGGGGCCAGAAAAGACCTAAGCTTTCGTGTTGGAGCAGACGCTGTACCCACGGGGCATCTGAGATCCAAAAAATGGAAGGGACGTGCCGAGCCTTGTTGCAGAGGTTCGAACGTCTGGGGCTTGAAGCCTAATCCAGCCGAGGCTCTTTCTCTGAGCGTGTGCGTTCAAGAGCACTCCCCATCCCCAAAGTAGGTTCCAAGACAGGATCGTTTTAGTTCTTACCTGACTAAAAGCAGCCCGGGAAGGTGACCTGGGGGCCTGAGAACGGACTTTGAAGGGAGTGAAGGAAGCATGAGTGCTCGTGAGAGGGCAGGTCTCTCAGCGCTTACCTGCATCCCGTCTGGGCGTTGGCACAATATTTAGGGAGACAGCGAACCAGAGCAGATGTTTCTCAGGCTGAAAAAAAGCCTGAGGTTTATTGACATTTATTAAACGAAAGTGTTCTCTGACCTGCCCTTTACCCTCTTGGAGCATAAACCAGGTTCACAACCTTTAGGTCATATTTGACTCTTCGTGCCCCTTTCCCATTTACCAGCCTTCAAGTTCTATCCCTTTTTTCCACCTCTGCTGCTCCTCTCCCACTTAAGGCCTTCAGCAGCAACCACTCTGAGTGCAGGGCAGAGTTCTGACCGTCATCTGCAAGGCCCTTCCTTATGGGCTTCCTCTTCCCTGGCTCCCTTCAGCCCCTGAATGGATTCAGATGTGCAGACTCACGCCTGCCTTCAAACTTTTGCTCTACCTGCCCCTTATGCATGCTTCCTCCACTTCTTTTCCTCCTGTAGGTCTTTGTTCTACTATCACCTTTCTCAGTAAACCCCCACTGAGCACCCTGTTTAGCATTGCAGCCCCCAGGACACCCAAACTCCGCACCTTGCTCTACATTTATCCTGAAAAATGAAATATTTCCTGCCATGTCAATAAACAAAGGATGTCATGGGTTGGTGAACAGTGAGGGAATTTAGGAAAGAAAGAATACCTGCCATCTAGCAGCCATCAGACTGCAGCCACCCTATGGTGAGCCTTAAGGAAACAGGAAACCAGCCCCAGATATGTTGAGATGCAAATCGAAAGAATGATTTCAGTGAGCCCAGACTCTTTCATGTCTTGCATATTCCCATACACAGAAAGGCACTAAATTCCTTAACTTGAGATGTCTAGTTTTCTTTCATTAACAATAATCTTTTGTTATTCAGACTACCTGCTGTTTGTTGCAGAACTTTTATATAACCTGGCTACCCTTCTCGCCTCCTAGGACCAGTTCTCTCAGCGTTACTTGAGATGCTGTCCTGAGGCTTGAAGTCCTAAATATTCCCACCAAATAAAACATAACTCTCAGCTTTTAGATTGTGAGTATTTTTTGAGTCCACAATCCCATACTGCTTGTCACTGTGTATTTTACTTGTTTATTTTGCTCTTTACTGCCCATCCACTAGAAGAGAATCTGTGAGTGCAGGCATCTCTGTTTTATTCACTGCTGACACTCCAGGACATGGAACAGTGAGGGGACACACATTAGGTACTCAGTAAATCTTGGTTGAACAAGTGGTGAGTGGTCCCCCTGTTTCCTGCTTCTCACCTGTCTAGTCCACCCTGCTTCACCAGGTTAATCTGACTGAACAGTTCTGGTCAGGTCACCCCCATGCTCTTAAACCCTCAGAGGTTTCTCATGACTGCAGACTGAAGTCCAGACTCAGCCTGGCATCTGAGCCTCCTGCCCAGTTTTGCCCCGTTGGACCTTCCAACTCTGTGTCATTCCACAGCCTGTTTCCCAGTGGGTCTGCAGGGTGACAGCCTGGCAGTGTAGGAGCAATCACAACTTCTGCCTTGGCCTTGTACCAGCAGTGTGACTTTGGGCAAGTCACTTGACCTCTCCAAGCCTCTGTTTCTTACCTGTTGAATGAGACCAGTACTGTGTTGCCAACTGGTTGCTTTTGGGATCTTAGTGGTATAATATACAGTTAGTCCTTCATATCTGCAGGTTCCATATCCATGGATTCAATTGTTGTAACCATGCATTCCAGGAAACAAACTCACTCAGAAGGACAATGTAGCTAGTGGAGTGCAGTTTATTACACCAGTGGGCCCAAGGCAGAGTCTCCTCTTAGCCAAGGACCCCCACCAGTTTTTGTGAAAACCTTATATACCCTGATTGTACGTGCTCAAACCCACCTCCCCAAATTCTCTGAAACTAGTCTGAACAAAGGAAAAGAAATATACAATCAAAGTTAACCCGTGATTCTATGCCTGTGCCTTAAACCCGTGATTCGTATGCCTTAAGCCTAGGTAGTTAACAGTGGACAATTATCAGTAAGCCTGTGGTCATACCCCAATAAGCATAATAGAATTTATGATTATATTCGGTTACACAGACAATTAGGGTATTCTTTTAGGTGATGGAGAGTCTGGGTATGAGCCCTGGGACTCTTCCATCCTTCCATAGATACTGGGCATATAGCTCAAAGTCCATAGTTCGGCCCAAGATGGAGTCCTGCTTTCAAGATGGAGCCTGTTCTGTTTCCTCCTTCACAACCATCCATGGGTTGAAAATATTGGGGAAAAAAATTCCAGAAAGTTTCAAAAGCAAAAATCAAATTTGCTTCATAGGCAACAATTTATATGGCATTAACATAGTATTTACAGCTATTTACATAGCATTGACATTGTATTAGGAGTAATCTAGAGATTGTTTGAACTATATGAGAGAATGTGCATCGGTTATATGCAAATACTGTGTCACTTTATTTAAGAGACATTAAGTCTCCTTGGATTTCGGTGTCTGCGGGGGCTCCTGGAACCAATGCCCCATGGATACTGAGGAACTGCTGTGCTCATCTGTAAAAGCTTCTGAAATTTAGCCAGTTTTCAGGCATTGTTAATTCTTTTATCTGATTCACTCTTGTCATTCTCCTTATATGACACATGCAGAGCCTCAGACTCTGTGTTAAGTCTTCTCCACACTGTAGCCAGAGTGATCGGACACTCACCCTTGATTTCAACTTCCAAAGCCTCCCGCATCTCCCATAGGATGACTCCTTAGACACACAGCACCTGCAGGTTCTGAACTTTGCCCCCAATCTGACTTCAATCTCACTTTGTCACAACTTGTCGCAGAACAGGCTGGCCGTGCCAACGCCTCATGCTTCCCACCCCTGGCCTTGGAATATCAGGACACCCACCTCTTCTTTGACTCACGCCTCCAGGGTTTTAGAACTTGACTCAGGGATTGCCTCCCTGCCTGGGCTTACTCTCATCAGAACTCACAGGCACTTCTGCAGTGTTCTGCTAAGCCTGTGTCCCACCCCAGATGCTGGGCTCCCTGAAGGTTGGTGCTGTGCCTTCTGCAGGTTGTATTTGGCAGTGGCCTTGTAAAGGTGGAGGAGTGAGCTGGCACCAGAGTGCTTTTCTACAACATTTTTTTTTACAAGTTGCAGCTCCCTTTTTAATCCTTGGGGCATGTACCTACAGCCACTGAGGTCAGCAGGATTCCTGCTCTATGGTTGAGGCCTCTCAGACCAGCTGCTGCAGCACAATTCCACCCATATTCCATTCTGGACTCCTTGCTGGCCCTCCAGGGGCTCACCTCCACCAAGCCAAGACGGACATGGGGCAGGGGCTGGGGGGAATGAGGAGCCTACAGCTGTGTACAGTGTTAGAATGAAAGCAGAAACCAATGCTGAGGTGCTGAGGAAGCTGCTAGTCTTGCCTGGAGAGGGGGAGGAAGTTTCCCAGAGGTGACAACTGAGCAAGGCCTTGAAGGCTGCAGAGCTGCTCACCATGGAGAGGACAGGGAGCAGCACCTCCAGGTAGAGGAACAGCATAAGCTGAAGCTCTCAGACAGGCTGCTGATTTTGTCAGCAGATTCAAAGCCAGGGCCTTTCTGTCCTAAAAGTCAACAGACTAGTGGAGAGATGAATGAGTGACAAAAAGGGCAAGATGGAGCTGATTGAGTCCTTTGGAGAAGTAAGGGGAAGCTTTCAATCCTTTTGGCCTTTTTTTTGTGCAGACAGACGTCTTCTTGCCACAGAGGAGGGTATCGAGCTTATGGCAGCCACATTGGAGCCTCCTGCACTGACCAAGCACAGGAGCAGGCCAGGCCCTGACTACCCCAGCGCTCTCCTCTGAGCTGCTCTGGGTTTCCCCTTTACAAAGAGCCTGGTCTCTCATGTTTGTGAAGGAAAGAGCACTTGTCTCTCTCTCTTCCTGGTTGGAAATGGACAGACTCTCCTGTCCTTTTGTCTCCAGGACTCGGTGGCTGGGGACTGGCCCCGGCAGGAAGGCAGCCATGGGCTTACTCCCTTCTCTCTGTATTTATTCCTAGAAGTAGAGCCAGGTGCTTGGATTTCACTCTTAAAAGGTGAGTCTCTTTTCGTAGATGCCTTTTAGCCTAAGACCTTGTCCCAGTGTGTCTAGAGGAATAAAGGCATACATACTGGTTTTAATTCTGAGATCTGCAATTTTAAAGGATGGTTTTAATTCAGAGACCTGCAATTTTAAAAGAAAAAGACTTGAGGCTTTTGTGTGATCTGTAACAATCCCAGCCCCTAGAATGTTGCTCTTTAGGTTATTTTCCCATTCACAGTATTCTTGTGAATATATTTATAATAAAGTAGACAGAACTGAAAATTTGCCATTTTAAACATTTTTGAGTATACAGTTGAGTGGCATTAAGTAGGTTCACACTGTCATGCAACCATCCCAGCCATTCTTCTCCAGACCTCTTTTCATCTTGTAGAACTGAAACTCTATACTGACTTAGCATCACTCCCCAATTCCCTGCTTCCTTCCAGGCCTTGACACCCACCACTGTACTTTCTGTGTCTAAGAATTTGACTACTTTAGGGACATCATACAAGTAGACTCCTATTGTAGTTGTCCTTTTGTGTCTGGCTTTCACTTAGTATAATGTGTCCAAAGTTCTTATTTCACTTAGCATAAATTCATCTGTGTTGTAGCTTATATCAGAATGTCTCTTTTTTAATTGTTATTTTATTGTTGTAAGAACAGGGCTTCCTTGATGGTTCAGTTGGTAAAGAATCTGCCTGCAATGCAGGAGACCCTGGTTTAATTCCTGGGTCGGGAAGATCCACTGGAGAAGGGATAGGCTACCCACTCCAGTATTCTTGGGCTTCCCTTGTGGCTCAGCTGGTAAAGAACCTGCCTGCAGTGCAGGAGATCTGGGTTCGATCCTTGGGTTGGGAAGACCCCCTGGAGAAGGGAAAGGCTACCCACTCCAGTATTCTGACCTGGAGAATTCCATGGACTCAGTCCATGGGGTCGCAAAGAATCAGACACAACTGAGTGACTTTTACTTACAAGAACAGGTAAGATGAGATCTACCATATTAACAAATGTTTGAATGTACAATAGATTGTTGATTGTAGGTACAATGTACAGCAGACTAGAGCTTACTCATCTTGCTTAACTGAAACTTTCTATCCACTGATCAGTAGCTACCCCTCTTCCCCTCCTACAGCCAGCCCCTGGCAACCACCATTCTACTCTTAGATTTTGTGAATTTGACTATTTTAGATACTTCATATGAGTGGAATCACAGTATTTGTCTTTCTGTTACTGGCTTATTTCACTTGGTATAATGTTCTCAAAGTTCATCTGCGTCTCATATTGTGGAATTTCCTCCTTGGTTAAGGCTTCATAGTATTCTGTTGTATTTATATACCACATTTTCTTTATCCATTCAGCCATCAATGAAGACTTAGTTTCCATCCTGGCTATTGTGAATAGTGCTGCAAAGAGTTTAAGAGTACTCATATCTCTTCAAGATTCTAGCTTCAGTTCTTTTGAATATATACCCAGAATTGGAGTTGCTAGATCATATGTACTTCGGTGGTTCTATTTTAATTTTTTAAGGAACCTCCATACTGTTTCCCACAGCAGCTGCATTGTTTTTGCATTCAGTGTACAGAAGTTCCAATTTCTTCACATCCGTGCCAACACTTATCTTTCGACTTTTTGATAATAGTCATCCTGACAGTGGTGAAGCGGTATCTCACTGTAGTTTTGATTTACATTTTCCTGATGATTAAGGCCATGGAGCATTTTTTTCATGTACCTGTTGGCCATCTATATGTCTTCTTTGGAGAGGTGTCTTTTCAAGTCCTTAGCTCATTTTGTAACTGGAGGGTCATCACCATACTCTGACCAATTCCCAGGGGGTTTCTGATGGCCCCACTCTGAGTTCTTTCTATATGTGGTCAGGATAGCTTTAATTCCACCAAGGAGGAGAGCTCTATCTCCTCTTATTCTTCTTCTTCCCAGCATCCCACGCCCTGGCATCATGGAGATGAGCCTGTTTTATTGAGCTGCAACAAAGAAAAATGGCTTGATCAGATTGATACGCTTTCTGGCAGTGCCGGGACTGAAATCCGAGCCTCCATTTTGTGCATTTCTCTACTGATCGACACTAGAGAAATAGAGAGTGAAATTGAAGCGCATGAGTGCCGTGGGAAAAGCTGTGATGCCAGAGATAGTCTTTTCATTGTAACTGATGAATGGGGTTATTTAAGTGGCTTCCCATTCTGCCTCTAGTCCAAGTATATGGTAGTGAATTATGAGCCCACCCAGGCCCATCTCAGAGGACAGTCTGAATCCCAGGAATGTTCCCTGAGTGCTTCTTCCAGCAGCTGCAGCTACAGTTGAGCACTCTGAAAACTCAGGGTTGGGGGGGATGTTATCCACACAACACGCTAACAGCTAAAAGATGTTTCAGTTTATACAACATAAATGTCTGCCTCTAAATATGTTTTTAAGGAGATAAACGTTGATTGCAGACAGGGCCACATTTGGAGCGAAAATGGAACAAGCAGCTGGTGAGCCAACAGAAGACATTCCAAAAGTGAGTATTGACACAAAAAAAGGTTAACCAAAACCAGATAAGGGGAAAGTCTAGCACATACATAACAGCGTGCCATTGAAACATAGCTCTGGGTTACCCATATTAAATTAATTAGTATCGAGTAAGTGTTTCTTTATAGAAGATATGTCCTTATTTAAGGTATCAATTACTGCTCTGTAACAAACCCTATCAGAACTTAGCAGTTTAAAACAACACCCGTTTCTTTGTTCACAATTCTACAGGTTGGGCTGGGTCCAGCTTGTGGTGAGGAGTGGGGGTTCCTTCACTGGTCTGCCCTGGGCTCGCACACACAGTTGCAGTGCCAGGCAGCCTCACTCACACAAGTGGCAGTAACTACTGCCTGTCACCTAGGTGTCCTCATGTGGCCTCCAGCAGGTTAGACTGCTTCTAGGTATAATTGCAGAAGCCTTCCCAGGGCCAGCAAGGGCACTAGCAAGGCCTCTTAAACTCTAACCTCGCCAGTGTCAGAAGGGACTTGAGGGAATTGTCAGGCCTCCTGGAGACGCTTTACAAAGATCTATGAAGGGAGGGTTCATTACACTTTCAATGAACTAACACTTCAGACATGAAATCACACTGAGGTAAAATGTGTTCATATCAGATGTTACTTAATCAAAGCTTCCCAAGAGGTTGCCACAGGTCACCAGATCACATTGGTTTTAGTTCAGCTCAGAGTAAGGCCTTCTCTGTGCCTCTGTAATTGAGGATTAATCTGAGATTCTACTGCTCAGACAAACCACCAGAGGTCCTTGCTGTCTGTAATTCATTTGTGTGCATCAGGGTTTTACTGATACTCAGCAACTAAAAACAGTCTGGATTAGGATGATGGTTTTTTTCTCATCAATTGACTTTATAGAATAAAGTAAAAGTTACACATTTAAACTACTATAATAAAAAGAACAGTTTCATCCTAACTTACACATACATTCTGTGTAAGACTTCTCTGAGAAAAGGGCCCACTGCTAATGAAAAGGGAAATCAGGAAAGATTGGAAGAAACCCAGGGACCTACAATATTCTGTTATCTCCAGATCATTTTGCAATGAAATAGTTTTTCTAGATGGCTTTCTTCCCTATTCTTAAAACTGTCTCCAAGGTGTTGATTGTTTAACTCCCCGCAATAACCCATTCTTGAGTCTCACTACCTGTTTCCAATCTGGAATTTCATTTTTATTTATTAGTACATATTCCTTCTTGTCTGTTGGACCCACTTGAACTGCATCATCTTTCATGGCCATGAAAAGTAAATGATAATTTCACATAATCTCCTGTAACCGAGGACCATGGCCCCATCACAATATGACTTCTCTGGAGTAAATGCCAGCTCTGTTCTCATCGTTATAAAACTCTCTCTGGCATAGCCACTGACCCATGCTTTCCAGGCAGTATGGGTGCAACATTTCAATATAAGAATCCACATCACTCTGTCAAAGAGAGAATTACTTTAAAATCATGAAATGAAATTGTACTGGACAAACACAGCATTGTAAAGCAACTGTACTCCAATAAATGTTTTTAAAAAAGAAATTACACTAGATATGATAGCAAGGTTATTTGATTTTTCTTAAAGTAGACTGTCAACATTTTGAAGCAATTTGTAACTTTTGACTCCAAATACTATAAACAAGAGACTCTGAACTCCTTTGGAGTTATTCTAAAAAGCCGCCATTCCCTATGCAGCTGACTTAGGGAGAGCAAGAAGGGAAGGAATTGCCAAAAGGGAGATTGAGTGGAATTTGTGGATTTCATTTGCCTATGCGCTGGGCATGTGTTAGAAATTTTAGTAAAGGTATAAATAATGTAGCATGCTATGATATATGGCAGTCATCTAAGCATAGACAACAGTGGGCTTAAAAGATACTTTGGTGGGGAAGGTAGCATAGTGAGGCTGACTGTCAGGAGATTATGAATACCTGAAGAGATGATGCTGAAGCTTCAGAGCCATCTCCATTGCAGGTGGGATGCCAGGTTGAGAGGGGCAGATTTATCGAAGAGGCTCTGGCTCCCCTACAGTCTCCTGCATGTCTCAATTATATAGGTATTTAAGGAATACATAGCAGGTTGGTTGGTTGGTTTTTTAATCAGCAGAATTTCTTTAAAATCTCTGCTTTCTATCCCCAACTTTGATTTACTCTACATAAGTTCAGAGAAAATGGGGGTTTGTCATCTTAAGGAAGCCCAGATATGGTTTTAGAAAGACCCCAAGGAGGAGAGGTATAACAAGTCCTCCTCCAGGGCCCCTTGTACCCAGCTTTATCAGCGTGCACCAGCTACAGTTTTGCATCAGCTCCCTGGAGTCAAAATATTTAAGTCCTGTATGTGGTGCTCTGTCCTTCCATTATCACCAGTTAACACAGTTGGAATTTAGCCAAAAGAGTACATGGGTTGTTGTTGTTCAGTCTCTCAGTCATGCCCGACTCTTTGTGACCCCACGGACTGCAGCATGCTAGGCTTCCCTGTCCTTCACTATCACCTGGAGTTTGCTCAAACTCATGTGTACTGAGTCACTGAGGCCATCCAGCCATCTCATCCTCTGTCGTCTCCTTCTCCTCCCACCTTCAATTTTTCCCAGCATCAGGGTCTTTTCAAATGAGTCAATTCTTCACATCAGGTGGCCAAAGTATTGGAGTTTCAGCTTCAACATCAGTCCTTCCAATGAAAATTCAGGACGGATTTCCTTTAGGATGGACTGGTTGGATCTTCTTGCAGTCCAAGGGACTCTCAAGAGTCTTCTCCAGCACCACAGTCTGAAGACATTTTGCATGATGTACCTGTGTTGCAGAGCTGAAATGCAAGCATCGTAGCTTTCACCTGATGTGTCAACTTCCTCAGAGCTCAGAGAAGGGAAAGCAAAGCCCTGGGCCTGGCTGATGAACAGCTCACTGATCCTCCCTGCATCCCCACCAGGAGATCCCATCAGGCAACAGCATATTCTTAGATGGATGTGCTAAGGGGAGAAGGGTTTAGGTGATGAACCCAAAGCCACAGAGCCCAGCCCTGTAGTGGTTGGAGAGCAAAGGGGCCTTACTTTCCCCTGCAAGTATGGAAATTACTTTCTTTTTTCTGATGTTCTAAGTGCACACTGTCAATTGAGCGGATGGCATGTTTGGATTGTGTGTGTGTGTGTAGTTTGTTTTTTTCTTTAAAAGTGCCCAATGATCAGCTATCAGGAGCAAGAAGGTATCACTTTGGTGGAGGTGGGGGGCTGGGCACACCATGCGGCTTGTAAAATCCTAGTTCCCTGGTCAGGGATTGAACTCAGGCCACCACAGTGAAAGTATCAAGTCCTAACCACTGGACAGCCAGAGAACTTGCCTCAGGTCATCCAGTGTGATCAAAGTCTGCCTCAGTATAATTTGCTATCTCTTCCCTCCTTACTAATCCCAGGAGAGAAGGTTGCCATGGGTGATAAAACACCAGAATTATTTGAAACTTCCAACTTGATTCAAGAAAAGTTTCAAACTAAGAGATGGACCTGCTATTTCAGTGGCTCATGGTATGTGGATCCAGGTTCTTAGAGCTTCCAATTCTCAGCACACCCTTACCCCTTGCCATTCTTCTCTTCCTGCAGGCCAAGAGGTGCACGGTGATTGGAGGCTGTGGGTTCCTGGGTCAGCACATGGTGGAGCAGTTGCTAGCAAGAGGCTATGCTGTCAATGTATTTGATATTCGGCAAGGGTTTGACAATCCTCGTGTGCAGTTTTTCCTGGGTGACCTTTGCAGCCAACAGGTAACAGACCATTTAGCCTTGCCGATTACGCCAGGCCCCTTGAAGGGAGACTGCCAGACTTCCCCTGCTCAGAGGCCAGCCAAGTTGTTTCCAAAGGATAATTTTTTTTTGAAAAATTGTGAAGTTATATGAAAGAATTTAACACACACACCTATTGTTACTAGTGAGAATCAGTAACTGTTATTTCAGTCACTACTACTGCACTCTACACAGATAGTTCAAAAGCAACCGTGGCCAATACATAAGTGAGTGGTGGCAGCTGCGTACCAATAAAACTTTATTGACAAAAGGTCCACAGGCTGTAGTGTGCCAACTGCTTCTCCAGAGTATGTATCCAAAAGTGAAACTGCTGGGCTTTGTGTTTCTTTTTATTTTAAATAATTTTTATTTGTTCGTGTGGTTAGTTATTTATGACTGTGCTGGGTCTTCACTGCTGCTTGGGCTTTTCTCTAGTTTTGGTGAGCAGGAATTACTCCTCATTGTGATGCACATGCTTCTCATTGCACTGGCTTGTGGAACAGGGGCTCTAGGGTGCAGGCTTCAGGAGTTGCAGTTTCGGGGCTCTAGAGTGCAGGCTCAGTAGTTGAGGCCCACAGGCTTAGTTGCTCCACAGACATGTGGAATATTCCCCCAACCAGGGATTGAACCTGTATCTCCTACATAGGCAGGTGGATTCTTTGCCATTGAGCCACCAGGTACTCCCTGGACTTTGTCTTTCTGCATAATACTTGGCATAGCTGATATATTCTGTGTCAACTTAGGTATCTGTGCCCCCACCCAGAGAACATGCGCTCCATGAAGGCAGCTCCCCTTCAAACCACTCCCCCCAAATCCCATGCTATTGTTGCTGTTTTCCCCTCACTCACAAATGTTAGTTTTGCTCTGGGTGGCATTCTAGGGTTACAGTCCTCCTCCCCTACCTCCTCCCCCATTGCTCAATCTGAGGATTTTTTTTTTTTTTTTGGTTGCTCTGCAAGGGTCACAGAATCCTCATTCTTAGGCCAGGAATTGAACCCAGGCTCCCTGCCCTGGAAGCACACAGTCCCAACCACTAGACCAGCAGGGAATTGCCTCTTTTTACTTTTTTAATGTGTATACTACAAACTTAAAACTCATGTCTGTGCTTTGTATCATATTTCTAGTGAAATAAAGGGGTAAAGGCTAGATCTAATTCTGGTTTGGTTTTTTTCCTTTGGGGCATCATGGATTAATACCCCAATAGCAATAAGCACTTGTAGTACTCAGGTTTTACTTTCTATACACCATTGCCCATAAAACGAACGAGGGGTCCTTAGGAAAATATCCTATTCAGGAATCTGGGGCAGAGGTAGGTAGTACAAGGTGAGCCTGGGACATTTTTCTTACGAAGAAACTAACAAAGTACTCAAAAACTAATTTCAGTTCAGTTCAGTTCAATTCAGTCGCTCAGTCGTGTCCCACTCTTTGTGACCCCATGAATCACAGCACGCCAAGCCTCCCTGTCCATCACCATCTCCCAGAGTTCACTCAAACTCATGTCCATCGAGTCGGTGATGCCATCTAGCCATCTCATTCTCTGTCGTCCCCTTCTCCTCCTGCCCCCAATCCCTCCCAGCATCAGAGTCTTTTCCAATGATCCACTCTTTGCATGAGGTGGCCAAAGTAATGGAGTTTCAGCTTTAGCATCATTCCTTCCAAAGAACACCCAGGGCTAATCTCCTTCAGAATGAACTGGTTGGATCTCCTTGCAGTCCAAGAACTCTCAAGAGTCTTCTCCAACACCACAGTTCAAAAGCATCAATTCTTCGGCGCTCAGCTTTCTTCAGAGTCCAACTCTCAGATCCATACATGACCACTGGAAAAACCCTATAGCCTTGACTAGACGGACCAATGATGGCAAAGTAATGTCTCTGCTTTTCAATATGCTGTCTAGGTTGGTCATAACTTTTCTTCCAAGGAGTAAGCATCTTTTAATTTCATGGCTGCAGTCACCATATGCAGTGATTTTGGAGCCCCAAAAAATAAAGTCTGACATTGTTTCCACTGTTTCCCCATTTATTTCCCATGAAGTGATGGGACCAGATGCCATGATCTTCCGTTTTCTGAATGTTGAGCTTTAAGCCAACTTTTTCACTCTCCTCTTTCATCAAGAGGCTTTTTAGTTCTTCTTCACTTTCTGCCATAAGGGTGGTGTCATCTGCATATATGAGGTTATTGATATTTCTCCTGGCAATCTTGATTCCTGCTTGTGCTTCTTCCAGCCCAGTGTTTCTCATGATGTACTCTGCATAGAAGTTAAATAAGCAGGGTGACAATATACAGCCTTGCCGTACTCCTTTTCCTATTTGGAACCAGTCTTTTGTTCCATGTCCAGTTCAAACTGTTGCTTCCTGACCTGCATATAGGTTTCTCAAGTGGCAGGTCAGGTGCTCTGGTATTCCCATCTCTTTCAGAATTTTCCACAGTTTATTGGGATCCACACAGTCAAAGGCTTTGTCATAGTCAATAAAGCAGAAATAGATGTTTTTCTGGAACTCTCTTGCTTTTTGCATGATCCAGCGGATGTTGGCAATTTGATCTCTGGTTCCTCTGCCTTTTCTAAAACCAGCTTGAATATCTGGAAGTTCACGGTTCATGTACTGCTGAAGCCTCGCTTGGAGAATTTTGAACATTACTTTACTAGCGTGTGAGATGAGTGCAATTGTGTGGTAGTTTGAGCATTCTTTGACATTGCCTTTCTTTGGGATTGGAATGAAAACTGACCTTTTCCAGTCCTGTGGCCACTGCTGAGTTTTCCAAATTTGCTGGCATATTGAGCATCATCTTTCAGGATTTGAAATAGCTCAACTGGAATTCCATCAACTCCACTAGCTTTGTTCATAGTGATGCTTTCTAAGGCCCACTTGACTTCACATTCCAGGATGTCTGGCTGTAGGTGAGTGATCACACCATCATGATTATCTTGGTCATGAAGATCTTTTTTGTACAGTTCTCCTGTGTATTCTTGCCACCTCTTCTTAATATCTTCTGCTTCTGTTAGGTCCATACCATTTCTGTCCTTTATCGAGCCCATCTTTGCATGAAATGTTCCTGGTATCTCTAATTTTCTTGGAGAGATCTCTAGTCTTTCCCATTCTGTTGTTTTCCTCTATTTCTTTGCATTGATCACTGAGGAAGGCTTTCTTATCTCTTCTTGCTATTCTTTGGAACTCTGCATTCAGATGCTTATATCTTTCCTTTTCTCCTTTGCTTTTCACTTCTCTTCTTTTCACAGCTATTTGTAAGGCCTCTCCAGACAGCCATTTTGCTTTCTTGCATTTATATTCCATGGGGATGGTCTTGATCTCTGTCTCCTGTACAATGTCACGAACCTCAAGAGTCCATAGTTCATCAGGCACTCTATCAGATCTAGTCCCTTAAATCTATTTCTCACTTCCACTGTATAATCATAAGGGTTTTGATTTAGGTCATACCTGAATGGTCTAGTGGTTTTCCCTACTTTCTTCAATTTAAGTCTGAATTTGGCATAAGGAGCTCATAATCTGAGCCAGTCAGCTCCCTGTCTTGTTTTTGCTGACTGTATAGAGCTTCTCCATCTTGGGCTGCAAAGAATATAATCACTCTGATTTCGGTGTTGACCATCTGGTGATGTCCATATATAGAGTCTTCTCTTGTGTTGTTGGAAGAGGGTGTTTTCTATGACCAGTGCATTCTCTTGGCAAAATTCTGTTAGCATTTGCCCTGCTTCATTCCATATTTCAAGGCCAAATTTGCCTGTTACTCCAGGTGTTTCTTGACTTCCTACTTTTGCATTCCAGTCCCCTATAATGAAAAGAACATCTTTTTTGGGGTGTTAGTTCTAAAAGGTCTTGTAGATCTTCATAGAACCAGTCAACTTCAGCTTCTTCAGCGTTACTGGTTGGGGCATAGACTTGGATTACTGTGATATTGATTCTTTGCCTTGGAAATGAACAGAGATCATTCTGTCGTTTTTTAGATTGCATCCAAGTACTGCATTTCGGACTCTTTTGTTGACTATGATGGCTACTCCATTTCTTCTGAGGGATTCTTGCCTGCAGTAATAGATATAATGGTCATCTGAGTTAAATTCACCCATTCCCGTCCATTTTAGTTCGCTGATTCCTAGAATGTCTACGTTCACTCTTGCCATCTCCTGTTTGACCACTTCCAATTTGCCTTGATTCATGGACCTAACATTCCAGGTTCCTTTGCAATATTGCTCTTTACAGCATCGGACCTTGCTTCTATCACCAGTCACATCCACAGCTGGGTATTGTTTTTGCTTTGGCTCCATCCCTTCATTCTTTCTGGAGTTATTTCTCCACTGATCTCCAGTAGCGTATTGGGCATCTACTGACCTGGGGAGTTCTCCTTTCAGTATCCTGTCATTTTGCCTTTTCATACTGTTCATGGGGTTCTCAAGGCAAGAATACTGAAGTGGTTTGCCATTCCCTTCTCCAGTGGACTACATTCTGTCAGACCTCTCCACCATGACCCACCTGTCTTGGGTGGCCCTACAGGGCATGGCTTAGTTTCATTGAGTTAGACAAGGCTATGGTCCTAGTGTGATTAGGTTGACTAGTTTTCTGTGATTATGTTTTCAGTGTGTCTGCCCTCTGAAGCCCTCTCGTAACACCTACCATCTTACTTGGGTTTCTCTTACCTTGGACATGGGGTATCTCTTCATGGTTGCTCCAGCAAAGCACAGCCACTGTTCCTTACCTTGGACGAGGGGTATCTTCCTCACCACCGCGCCTCCTGACCTTGAATGTGGAGTAGCTCCTCTAGGCCTTCCTGCACCCGTGTAGCCACCGCTCCTTGGATGTGGAGTCACTCCTCTCGGCCACTGCCCCTGACCTCGGGCATGGGGTAGCTCCTCCTGGCCACTGGAGGTGGTGAGAGCCCTTCAAAGAGGCGTTTTCACTAAGTGCTGGGCAAAGTCCTGAGATTCCACTCCACAGGAGAGATGTTGGGTCACTTCTGACAGAGTTGATAAGGACTTCTGCTCACCACACGAAAGACCAGTACATCGGGAGGCAAGTTCCTGGGGCAGGAATAACGGCTTTAATCAGAAAGCCATCAGCCTGAGAGGTCAGGGGACTAATGCCTCAAAAAACCAGCTTTCCTCAGTCCTTTTATACAGAGGATGAGGAAGGGGTGGGCAACCACTGTGATGCTGACCAACCATTGGCAAGCCAATGAACATGTTAAAAGGCCACAGGAACCAATTTGAAGAGCTTCTGCTGGCCAAATTTGGGACATTTTGAGCCTCACAAAAGATATTAGTGGATTGTAATGAATTGAACAAGAATCCTTGCATTCATAGAATTACTGAAAAAAGATACAGAGGAATGCCAAGTAAAGAAGTAAAAATGAAAGCTAAGATTAAAAGTTCACCATTCTTATTTAGTCACTAAGCTATGTCCAACTCTTTTGCAACCCCAAGAACTGTAGCCTGCTGTGGAGGTCTTCATAGAACAGTTCAACTTCAGCATTACTAGTTGGGGCATAGACTTGGATTACTGTGATATTGAATGGTTTGCCTTGGAAATGAACAGTAGTTATGGACGCATGTGAGAGTTGGACTATAAAGAAAACTGAGCACTGAAGAATTGATGCTTTTGAACTGTGGTGTTGGAGAAGACTCTTGAGAGTCCCTAGGACTGCAAGGAGATCCAATCAGTCCATCCTAAAGGAGATCAGTCCTGGGTGTTCATTGGAAGGACTGATGTTGAAGCTGAAAGTCCAGTACTTTGGCCACCTGATGCGAAGAGCTGACTCCTTTGAAAAGACCCTGATGCTGGGCAAGATTGAGGGCAGGAGGAGAAGGGGACAACAGAGGATGAGATGGTTGGATGGCATCACCTATTCAATGGACATGAGTTTGAGTAAAGTCCTGGAGTTGGTGATGGACAGGGAGGCCTGGCGTGCTGCAGTTCATGGGGTCACAAGGAGTTGGACACAACTGAGCGACTGAACTGAACTGAACTAAAACTGTGGTGGAGGTAATGAAGATAATGGTGACCTCCTTCAAAAGGTCCCATGCAAGCACTGCTACACTCAGTGCCTCCAAACCTGCAGCAGGCCACTGCTGATCCTTGCTTCCACCAGAGACTCCTGGACACTCACAGGAATGTCTGGGCCAGTCTCTTGTGGGATCACTGCTCCTTTATCCTGGGTCCTGGTGCACAAGGTTCTATTTGTGGCCTCCCAGAGTCAGTTTCCCCAATCCTGTGTAAGTTCTGGCAGCTCTATGGTGGGTTAATGGCGACCTCCTCCAAGAGGGCTTATGCCATACTCAGGTCTGCTGCACCCAGAGACACCTGTTCTGTGGCAGTCCACTGCTGACCCATACCTCCACAGGAGACGTTCAAACACAGTTCTGTCTCAGTCTCTGTGGGGTCTCTGGTTCCTGGTGTGCACAAGGTTTGTTTGAGCCCTCTGAGTATCTCTGGCAGGTACAGTGTTTGATTCTAAATGCAGTTTTTCCTCTCCTACCGTTTTGCTAGGGCTTCTCCTTTGCCCTTGGACGTGGGGTATCTCCTCACAGCTGCTCCACCACTATGCAGCTGCCACTCCAGCACCTTTTTTCAATGCTTGACTCTGTTTGCCACTTTGCAAAAGGAATTCTTATTCTTCAGTACAGTTCAGTTCAGTCGCTCAGTCATGTCTGACTCTTTGCAACCCCATGGACTGCAGCATGCCAGGCCTCCCTGTCTGTCACCAACTCCTGGAGTTTACTCAAACTCATGTCCATTGTTGCCTGAAAAATCCCATGGACGGAGGAGCCTGGTAGGCTGCAGTCCATGGGGTTGCAAAGAGTCGGACATGACTGAGTGACTTCACTTTCACTTTTCACTTTCAAGCATTGGAGAAGGAAATGGCAACCCACTCCAGTGTTCTTGCCTGGAGAATCCCAGGGATGGTGGAGCCTGGTGGGCTGCCGTCTATGGGGTCATACAGAGTCAGACACGACTGAAGCAACTTAGCAGCAGCAGCAGCATGTCCACTGATGGGTGATGCCATCCAACCATCTCATCCTCTGTCATCCCCTTTTCCCCCTGCCTTCAGTCTTACCTAGCATCAAGGTCTTTTCAAATGAGTCAGCTCTTTGCATCAGGTGGCCAAAGTATTGGAGTTTCAGCTTCAGCCTCAGTCCTTCCAATGAATGTTCAGGACTGATTTCCTTTAGGATGGACTGGTTGGATCTCCTTGCAGTCCAAGGGACTCTCAAGAGTCTTCTCCAACACCACAGTTCAAAAGCATCAATTCTTTGGTGCTCAGCTTACTTTATACTCCAACTCTCACATCCGTCCATGACTACTGCTGATCAGATTGTCCCATCTTTCTTTTGTCAGTGGACATGTCTTCAAGTTGGCTCTGGAGTCCTTTTCATTCTTGTCTGTTTCCAGCCCCAGATCTGCAATCAACCATTTTTCTCAGGAGCTCTGCTTCCCTGTAGCAATCCATCTCCAGTTACTCTTTGTTGTATGTCTTATTTCACAGAAAGGATTACTCCTGTGTATAGGATATTTACACTGTCTGTTGAAGTATGGGACCTTCATATGGTGCAGAATCTGTATCTATGGGCTCATCTTCCCCAAGAGTTTTAACTCCAGGTGCCCTGGATTTTCCCACCCACCTGGCACCCACCATCCACCACCCATGAGGCACAAAGGCACAGATGTTGACTTTTTCTGGATCCCACAGGCTTCTCATGCCCCAAACCAATTTTTATTGGGGCAATGGTAGTGGGGAGGGAGGTGGTTAAAGGGACAGTATGGTTTCTACCTAATATACTTCTGTGTCTTTGAATCTTTTACAGTGAGAATGTATTTCTGTGTTGATTGGAGATTTATAAAAGGGCAAGACACCTTCATGCCCCAGATTGGACACTGGGAATGTAAGGAGGCTGTTTACTTGTATAAAGCAGGAGTGATTTTTTTTTTTTTGTCTTTGTTTGCTTTCTAGGACCTGTACCCAGCTCTGAAAGGTGTAAGCACAGTTTTCCACTGCGCATCGCCCCCACCATCCAGTAACAACAGGGAACTCTTTTATAGAGTGAATTACATTGGCACCAAGAATGTCATTGAAACTTGCAAAGAGGCTGGGGTTCAGGTAAGGGGAAAGCTGGAATGAGTGCTGTCAAGAACGTGTGATGGCTTTTCCCAAGTGCATGGGGGCCAGGGCTTTTGTTCACTTCCTGGGCTAACCAAGCCTGCTTCCTGAAGTGTTGCAAAGAGCCTGAAATTTCGACCTGAGAGCTGCTGAGCAAACCATATGAAGACCCTAAGCCGTATTAGTCTTTGGTTAAAGGGTGACAAAATTTAGAAATTGCTGTGTTTTTTGTTATGCTTTAAAAAACATGTTTTTAATATAAATAACATATATAAAACATAAAATTTACCATTTTAACCATTTTTAAGTGTACAGTTCAGTGGCATTAAGCACATTCACACTGCTGTCAACCACCACCATCATCCATCTGCAGAACCTTTTCATCTTCCTAAGGAAGCTGAAATTTATACCAATTAAATACTAACTCCCCCTCTCCCTGCTCCTGGCACCCATCATCCTGCTGTCTGTCTCTATGAATTTGACTCCTAAGGACCCCACACAAGTGCAATCATACAACACGTGCCCTTTTGTGTCTGACTTACTTTACTTGGCATAACACCTTCCAGGTTCATTCATGCTGTAATGGGATCAAAATTTCCTTCTTTTTTAAGCCTGAATAACAGCCTATTGGAGGGCTATGCTGCATTTTGTTTCTTCATTCATCCCTTGGTAGATTCCTGGGCTGTTTTGACTATTGTGAATCATGCTGCTGTGAACATGTGTATGCAAGTAATCTGCTCCACTTTCTGCTTTCACTTCTTTGGGGTAAATATCCAGGAGTGAAATTCCTGGATCATATAGTAATTCTGTGTTTAAGATTTTTTTAAAAAAATAAATTTATTTATTTTAATTGGAGGATAGTTATTTTACAATAGTGTGATGGTTTTTGCCATACATCGACATGAATCAGCCATGGGTGCACATGTGTCTCCCATCCTGAACCCCCCTCCCACCTCCCTCCTCACTTCATCCTTCTGAGTTGTCCCAGAACAGCGGCTTTGAGTGCCCTGCTTCATGCATCGACCTTTATTGGTCATATGTTACTTATGTTAATATACGTGTTTCAATGTTATTCTCTCAAATCATCCCCCTCGCCTTTTCGCACAGAGTCCAAAAGTCTGTTCTTTACATCTGTGTCTCTTTTGCTGCCTCGCATACAGGATCATCGTTACATATATGACTTAAGGAACTGTCATATATTTTTCCAGACGTTGCCTGTTCTTATTGTGCCAACTGATGACACCAGAAGCTAGTCAACAGCTTTCTTCTCTTGTTCGCAAGGCATCTGTGGCATATGTCACTGTCACTGCCCCAAGCATCAGGGGCTTGGCTGATAGGGGCGCTGTTTTGCTAGTGGCTGGTACCCCATTATGATGATCCAGAGAACCAGGGTTTATAACAATGCAGCAAGCTACATTATGGTGGAAATTGTACCTTCTCTGGTCTGAGGTACTAGCAGAGAGGCATCACTTAGTTCTCCAAATCTGGTTCCTCACCTATTAAGCAACATTAGTAGCCCCTGGTTACTTGTAGAGGAGTTGTGAATCAAGTGACAGTTGTGAATCAAGTGACAGTTGTGAATCTCACTCCTTACTGCTTTCTGCTGTGCCTGTATTAACTGGAGCTCTGTGAATTACACTCTGCTGTTTTTCATTCGACCATCCTGGGCATGCAGAAAAGATCTGAGAATAACATAGCGCCCATACACTCATCACAACATTGAGGTGACAGTATTACTAGTGATGCTGCAGTCCCGCCCTTACCCATCCTCAATGTCGTTGCTGTCCTTCTGCATGCTATGTGGCACAGCCAAAACAGAAATTCTAAAACTTGGTAAAAATAATATACTGAATATATCTTCCTGCAACTTGCTTTTTCTCCCCCTCAACATTATGTTGTTGTTGTTTTTACCACAAATTAGATCTTTTATATGTCACCATTAAAAATCTGCATTTTAAACAGATTCTTGAACTGGTGGCTCGTATCCATCAGCTTATTCAACTTCAGCACCTGTCTTGTCCCCAGTAGCTTTTCCAGAACTACTACCTTTACCATGTATCTCCATGAGTTTTCCCAATTCAAATTTGGGCTTCTTCAGCATTTTTACTTTTCTAACAAAGACATCATGGAGTGGATAAATAGATTGGCAAGCCATTTCTATGTCTTTTCCAATGCTATCTGGAATCAACTTATTGACCACCTCTTTCAGGTCATTTGCTTGCACCTCTCAGGTCATGATTTCTATCATTTTCTTCCAGATGGAGTAATAGCAAACAGATGGGGGGCAGCTAGTGCTCAGGCCATGCAGGGAAACTCAGGCCAATTCAGTGTTAAGCTTTGCTTCCATATGTACTGGCTATGAAAGGAAACCTCAGTGGGTGCAGTCCTCTACCAACACCTGGGAGAGTCACTCACAGCTGCCCAGCTAAGGTAAGCACCCTGCTGGTGCTGGGCTTAAGAGGTCTTCTGAATCTGATTGTTGCATTTTTTAGTACAACCCACACTAAACAGACGAAGCAAGTAACCATCAGTAGTCTTGACATCAACGTGAGCTTCAGTCATGGTCTGCCATTTTTTGACCATGGAGCACGTTTTGTCACAAGTAAGATCCATAGCATGGAAATTAGGCAGTTTTTGCCCTTAACATCCTCAGTAATTAGCTTGAATTTTTTAAACGCTACTTTGTCATTCTGCAGATCAGCAAGACTCACTTCAAAAACATGACCTTTGAGGCCATCAGATGCGATTTGGTTCCTTGAGTCATTGTGACCAGTGTTTTCGCAATATTCCTTATATTGAACATAGCTGATGTTTTCACGTCACACCAGTCTTTTTTAGAAAATGGGTCAACCACTTTCTTCTTGATTCCTTTTTTGCCTTCTTTCATAAAGCACTTGTTCTTGCCGCAGCATTATGTTTTTGAGATTTCTTTGTCTTGAAATACAGTACAGTCTGGTATAGTCACTGAAGTGGCAGGATAGCTCGGTGGGTAGCCGTGTAGGAAGTGGGGGTTTTAGGTGGTATTTAGGGAATCCCTCTCAACAGAGATGAAATGATCATTGACTGCTTTTCTTCTCAAAGGCTTAAAGTTTTACTTCCCACATTTACATCTCTAATCCACTACAAATTTCTGTCTGTATATGTTCTGAGGCAAGCAGAGGATGTTTGGGTGCTCAGCAGCATGTACTGTACCATCGTTCCTTCCCTGATGGTTAGAGCCCTATCCAGCTTGCCTCTGCGGGCCTGTTCCCGGCTCTCGTGCCTCGTGGCCCTGTCTGTGCCCAGGCCCCTGTGCCCTGCCCTAGGATGAACCTCAGTATCTAGTGTAGGACAAGTCACTCCCCAACTCTGTTCTGCTTGACTATTCCTAGCCCTTTGCTCATTCATACACATTTTAGAACCAGCTTGTCAAGTTCTTGATAAAGCCTATTGGAAATGTTAGTGTAATTGCATCAAACCTAAAACTAATTTGGGAAAGAATGGACATCTTTTCCAATATGGAGTCTTGCTATGTATTTCTCTCTCTCTTTAATGCCTTTCAGTAGACCTTTGACTTTACTTCATAAAGGTTCTGTACATCTTCTGTTAAATTTATTCCATATACCTCACTTCTGGTGATTGAAATATCTTTCATTTTCCACTGCTACTGCATAGAAACACAGTTAATTTTTGTGTATCAATTTTGTACTCTGCAATTTGCTGAAGTCTAACATTTTCTGTATGTTTGTAGTGTTTTGTATATAGACATTTCCAACACTTGCAAATAGTGATAGTTTTGTTTCTTCTTTTCAAATCAGTATATTTAATAGTTTGTTGTTTGCCTTATCCTACCATGCTGGCTAGGACTTGCAGGACCATGTTGAATAAAAGTAATAGAGATGTGATTTGTACTAATGTTGTTCAATTTAGGATGGCCTGCCCTTAACCAGATAGCTGAAAGCTGGGGACCCTCATAAGTAAAGCACCTTCCTGTCAAACAGCATTTCACCATGCCTGTGCATGTATACTGATGTGCCAAAGTTGGGAGCAGAAGTGTCTTCTGTCCCTCAGTTGTGATAAGATGAGGGAAAATGTAAAATCTACTGTTTTAGAATGTCATACCATAATGTGTCTCAAATCCTCATACCTGCAAAAGATAGTGATCTTTGCATTGTTTTAAGAAGGCCTGAAAAGGGAAGGCATCATAGTAAAGAAAGTGAATATGTGCCGTTTGATTTCCTTTCCTACATGACCTTCATGGTGTTTATATAGTGATCATTCCTGACTCATTTTTTTACATCTAATTTTCTCCTCTACTAGAAACTCATTTTAACCAGCAGTGCCAGTGTCACCTTTGAGGGTGTTGACATCAAGAATGGAACTGAAGACCGCCCTTATGCCATGAAACCCATTGACTACTACACAGAGACAAAGATCTTACAAGAGAGAGTACGTACCTGACAATTGGTTGAGTCAGTGACAAGAGTTCCATGAACATCTGCAGGATTTAGATTCTTAAGAAAAATGTTTATAAACATAGAATGTTAATATTCTGAAGCCTAACTACATAACTTGTGAAATAAAATTTGTGGATGAAATTCAGTTCTAAAGATGATAACAGAAAAAACAGTAACAGAATATGCTAATGTGGCCAGACGCTACTCTGTGTGTTTTACGGGGAATTGCTTCATTTAAGCTTCATGATGACCTCTTAAGGCAGGTACTGTGATCTTCACCAGGTTACAGAAGACAGTTGAGGACAGCTGATACACAGAGATTCAGAAGCTTCCTGAGGCCATGCAGCTCTAGAGCCTGCACTTAACCTCTGCTCCAGAAATCAGACTTTACGATAATCCAAAGTGGCAGGCAAAATTCAGCCAAACACTCAAGTGTGTTTTCATTTGAATACACCTTCCTAGTACTCTTGCACCCCCTCGTCTTTAAAAAAAAAGCAAACAATGGAAGGATCTTGCTTTATTTTAAGAGAAAGTGGTTTTCCACTTGGCAAGTCAGCTTCACTAGGGAGCTCCTGATTTTAGCAGTGGTCTGGGCCACATAACGGGGACTCTTGACATTCACCAGCTCCAGGACTAACATCCAGGAGAATTTTACCAGGTGACCACCCTACACTGTGGACCGTGGGTGTCATCAGCCACGGGCAGCTTACCTTAGCTGGGCAGCTGTGAGTGACTCTCCCAGGTGTTGGTAGTGGACCACACCCACTGAGGTTTCCTTTCATAGCCAGTACATATGGAAGCAAAGCTTAACACTGAATTGGCCTGAGTTTCCCTGCATGGTCTGAGCACCAGCTGCAGCCCCCCCACCCCCCGCCCCATCTGTTTACTATTACTCCAGTTTGGAACATCCCAGAAGAGCTCATCTGCTGGGAAACCCAAGGGCCTTTCAGTGTAGAGGTGGAGGCCTTGCCATTTGCAAGCTCCAGTCCTGGGTCTGTCCCCTTGCTCCTTGGAGCACAGAGAGCCTCCCAGAGGCATTTAGAGGCTTACCTTATTTCCAGCAGAGTACCCAACGAGTCAACACAAGTGAGACCCCTTTGGGTAACTCCGATCATTGTGAACAGTCGGCAAGTAATTTGAACTTGCTCGGACCGAAACATGAGCAAGGATTTTGCCACCATAGAGTAGAAACCCTCAGTGAGGCGGTAGAATGAGTTGACATGAGCCATCTCATTTCATCACGATCTCCATTTTTAGCAACAACCTAACAGATCTTTGGGAACTTTTGTTCCTTTTGAGACAAACTCTGTTTCTCTACTTTAAGGCCAATCCTTTCTATTGGATCTTACTGGCTTTGACACAGCTCTCTGTCCTGTGTCTTCAGATGTGGGTGTTGGGGTAGAGAAAGGGACAGAGAAATAGTCTAGAATTCTTCAGTGTCTGCAACCCACAGACTCCCTTTGCTCTCTTGCAGGTAGTCCTGGGTGCCCATGATCCCGAGAAGAATTTCCTGACCACAGCCATCCGCCCTCATGGCATTTTTGGCCCAAGGGACCCCCAGTTGGTCCCCATTCTCATCGAGGCAGCCAAGAAAGGCAAGATGAAGTTCGTGATTGGGTAAGTTGGCCCCATGCCGCCCTCCATGCCCACCGGCCCCTGAAACGAGGGTCAGTCACCATCGGCCCTTTTCTCCTGTGGCCTTGTCTTCTGCCTGTTGTCCGTTTCCTGTGGCTGCCACAGGAAATGAGATGGAGAATAACAAAAATGGATTCACTTCCTGTGCTGGAGGCCAGGACTCCAAAATCCAGATGTTGGTGGGGTTGGCTCCCTGTGGAGGCTCTGAGGGGGTCTGTTCCAGGCCTTGCTCCCAGCCTCACATGGCTGCCAGCAACCCTTGGCTCATAGACATGTCACTTCAATCTCAGCCTCCATCTTCACATGACATGCTTTTCTCTGCATGTCTTTCCCAAAAGATCCCTCCTCTTATAAGGACACCAGTCATTAGGTTTAAGGCCCACCCTACTCTAGCACAACCTTGTCTTAACTAATTATATATTCAAAGACCTCATCTCCAGATAAGGTAGTCACAGGTTCCAGGGAGACATGGATTTCTGCCCCATGAACCCTCTCAGGCAGGCTGGAAAAATATTTGTGTCCGTATTGGGAAATTCAGGAAACTGGCTCAGAGGGGAAACAATTGTCCCAGGGTCAAGGGCTAGGCCCTCCACTTTCCTTGCATCTAGGAAGGCAAGAGGAGGTGTTAACATTCCTCCTCTGGGCCTCTGCAGGTGATGAGAGTGGTTTGTGTCCCAAGTACATCTTTCCTTCCCTCCTTCCTTCTATTCATCCATCCATCCATCCTTCCGTCATTCTCTTTTCTTCCTTTCTTTCCCCCCTTATTCCTCTGTTTTGCCACCTTGCCTCCCTGCCTCTCGCTCAGCCACCCTGCCACAGGACTAGAAAGAGTTAGTAGAGAAATCTTGAGGCCAGAGCAATGCATTAGCCCACAGTGCCCTGGAGGGAGTTGAGAGCTGCTGTCCAAACTGGAGCCCAGAGAAGACACCACTAGCATAGGCCATGCCAGGATGGGGCAGGCAGGGCTAGGGGCTTTCAGATTCATGGGTTGGCCCCTAAATATCCCTCTGGCCCTGAAGGCCCAGGAGCCCTGGCCTCCAGCACATCTTCATGGATGCCCAGGTGTACCTGGGCTGGCATTGCTAAGGTGGGTCGCAGCCCTGAGTCCACACCTAGGGGCTCTGCCAGGTGTGCAGCTGAGTGCTCCAGGCACAGGGGACTCATTCCTTGTGCACCTGCAGGAACGGGAAGAACTTGGTAGACTTTACCTTTGTGGAGAACGTGGTCCACGGACACATCCTGGCTGCAGAGCACCTCTCCCGGGACACCGCCTTGGGTGGGAAGGTAATTCACCTGCTTCCACCTGCTCAACAGTGGCTGGCCTTCCTGCTCCTGTGTGTCCCTGTGATGCCGTCTGCTGGCACACTGCTTCTTTGACCCTGCTTCCTGGCAGACCTACCTTAGGATCCCACTGGGCCATGGTCAAGCCCTCTGACAAGGGATGGTCAGCTCTTGCACAGAGATGGGAGAGCACACTCCTTGGTCCCCCTTCCTTGTTTCTCACTCCCACTTTTGGAATCCCCTCCCCATTGGGGTCTCATTTTTCTCTCCTGGGTTTCGGCCCTTTTCTGACTCAGAACTCTCAACATGGCGGGAGGAGAGAGCACATTTGAGATAGGTCATATGACCCATTCATAGCATCTGAAGATAAGATCCTTTACCATGATTAACACAGTTATTAAAACAACCAGCGTACCTTCCCAAGTACAGTCTAAGCTTCACTTGAAATCCTAGCCCACAGCTAAACTTTCATTACCTTCCCCACTACGCCGGAAAGTTGCCTGTAGCTGCAAACCCAAAAGGCCTGTCACTCACTGGCTGACATTGAGGACCATGCAGACCTGAGGACCATGAGAAATGCTGCAGTCTGTGTGGGCTTAATCTCCACCTTACTTTTAAGCTTCCCTGCGAAGGAACTGGGGTGGGCAGGCAGGGAGCGGCCTCTGGCTTCTCAAAATATTGGTCTTGGCTGAGCCAGCAGGCTGCAGCTGAGCTCCAAGCATGGCCCGCTACCCACACTGCTGGGAAGCAGTTCCTAATTTCTGTTCTCTCTGCAGGCTTTTCACATTACCAACGACGAGCCCATCCCCTTCTGGACTTTCCTGTCCCGAATCCTGACAGGCCTCAATTACGAGGCCCCCACGTACCACATCCCCTACTGGCTGGCCTACTATCTAGCCCTCCTTGTGTCCCTCCTGGTGATGGTGATCAGTCCTGTCATCCAGCTTCAGCCCACTTTCACACCCATGCGGGTCGCACTGGCTGGCACGTTCCACTACTACAGCTGCGAGAAAGCCAAAAAACTCATGGGCTACCGGCCGCTGGTCACCATGGATGATGCTGTGGACAAGACCGTGCGGAGCTTTCATCACCTGCGCAAGGTCATGTGAGGTGCCCCCAGCCCTGGCCCTTCGATGCATTCCCTAGCTGATAACTCTCTCCCCAGAGACCAATAAACTAACCTCCTTCCAGTGATTTTCTTCTTAGCTTAGGTCTCCCCCAGCCAGTTTGATGACAGCACATCCAGCCTTCCATGACCAAGAGGACAGTTAAATTAGCAGACACATCTTCGTGGGACCGGATATCGATTTCTTAAAACAGGGCAGCAGCTTCCTATTCGAAGTGTTTTGTGTTCTCTCCGCCCCTGGGTTCCTTAATCATTCCAGTGTCCCCTGTGCATAACCAAAGAAGCTGTAGGGAAGAAACAGCCATTTGCTGATTGAGGAGGGGGTCCTAGATTTATTTCCATGCAGACTGTTCAAGGAGCCACAGATGACAAATACCCTAGAGAAAAGCAGAAGTTATGTGAGGCATCAAATGTACATTTCAAAGAGACACAGAGTTGAGAGAAAAAGCTTAGAAAGCTAGAACAACTATAAACCCCCAATCCCCATGGGGGAAAGACTGCTGGTTGTTCACCTCCTTGCATGCTCCCGAGTTCTCTCTCAGGTACAGCTGCTGTGCCTGCTTGCGTTATTTTTCATAAAGCATTCTTTTGTGTACACCTTTCTTATCATCCACAGAACCTTCTTATCCTTTTAATGGCAAGGTGGGACACAGGGCAGGTGGACAGGAAGCCATGGGAAAGGTCAGAGAGAAGAGCCTCTCCTTTATCTGCTTGGAGATGATACAGAAAGGGCTATTTCCTCACAGCTCATGCTCACAGAACCCTTTAGGACAGTTCCCAAAAATCAGCACATAATCAGCGTTCTTTATTTTCTGTTGTTCTTACAGAACCCGGTTTCTTCTTAGACTCATTGAAATGTAATCTTAAAGACATCTGTTTTGTTTTGTTTTGTTTTTCCCTCTACCTCTGTCCAAGGGTGGGGAGGCACTTGGGGAGATTGGAATAAACTGAAGGTATTGTACATGCCGTGCAGTGTGTGATACAAACTTCATCCAAACCTAGGGGGAAACTGAACTGCTTGGGTGAGGGAACACAGACAGAAATAAGACAGATCTTTGGCCTAAGGCACTTAGAATAGAGGAGTTAAGATACATTCAGAAGGCCCTGTAATACAAGGCAGGAAATAAAACCAGGTGGTGTAAGTTCTGAGGAGGGATACATGGCGTCCAGCCAAGACCGTGTAGGTTAAAGAGTCACTGGGTACAGGACCCTAGATGGTGTTTCAAGGTAAAAGGTTGGGTTCACGGGCATTGGTTTGTCACAGTTTCATTAGCAGTGTGTTGTGTCTCTGAAGTATGGAAGTGTCCTGTGACTTGGAGGAACATGGAGCGGGAGTTTGAAAGTGAAAGTTGCTCAGTCGTGTCTGACTCTTTGCAACCCCATGGACTATACAATCCATGGAATTCTCCAGGCCAGAATACTGAAGTGGGTAGCCTTTCCCTTCTCCAGGGGATCTTCCCAACCCAGGGATCGAACCCAGGTCTAATGCATTGCAGGAAGATTATTTACCAGCTGAGCCACCAGGGAAGCCCAAGAATACTGGAGTGGGTAGCCTATCCTTTCTCCAGCGGATCTTCCCGACTCAGGAATCAAAATGGGTCCCCTGCATTGTAGGCAGATTCTTTATGAACTGAGCTGTCAGGGAGGCCCTAGTAGAAGTTTGGTCAAGCTAAAGAGGTTGGGTAAACTTTATCTTATCAGCCTGGGAAATCATTGACAGTTCAAGCAGTGGGGTAAGAAGCCACCAACATTCTAGCCACCCTAAAAAGAGCCTAGGAGTCCAGATAGGAAGTAACACTTCAAGCAGTGATGCAGCCATCCGTGGAACTAGAAATGGAGTCTTGGTGGAAGGCCCTGAAAAGGAGTCAGCTTGCTGTAGGATTCTTCTGCTGGGTGAGAGGGAGGAGAAGGCCAGAGCACAGAATGGAAGACTCTACTTTTGGAGCCACTGGAAGGAAGGTTGCAGGCCAGGAAGACTGAAGGTGGTGGACCTCACTGAGGAGCACCGAGGACCAAAATGCTCTGGGCCCCCACCTGTTTGGGGAAAGTGTGACCACCAGGGAACCATGGGCTCCGCACACCCCTGGGGACTTGTCAGAAAGTGGGGGCCCACCAAAGAACTGATTCTGTTTCACAAGCCCCGGCTTTGGTTCTGAACCACTGAAGTGGTCTCCCAGCAGGTCAGTGAGTCCAGCTAGAACCTCACCTCAGCCCCTGTAAGGCTGAACATGCCCACCTCACCATCCTGTTTTCTTTCCTGCCACCATAGCCTTGGAGCACACATCCCCAAAATGACCCCTGGGTAACTGACCCAGTCTGTGCCTCTCCCTCGTGGCACCTGTCTGCAGAATCAGGCCTGAGGGAAGGCCCTTGTTTCCAAGTTTGGGAAGAGCTACAGACCCAGTGCCGCATGTCCATTGGAGAGCTCTCTCATTTCAGGCCCTCTCCCCTCCCCAGCCAGGCTGACCTAGTTCTGCCCCTGGCCCATCCATACCTGGGTCAGATACACTGGGACAGCTGAGCTGATCTGTCTGCCCGCTTTGGTCCAGACTCTACACCCATCCAGGTGTCCTCCCCTAAAACAGATCTACACCCTGTCTGTCTGCTGCCAAAACACTTTAGTGGGGCCCAGTTTTCTCCTGAATCCATTCTGCGACCTATCCATAACAGCCTGTGCCCAGCCCACCTTGCCAGCGTCTCCCCCTGGCTTGACACCTGCCATGCTGCAGCCAATCTCTGCCCCTGTCATGCATGCTACCCTGATTCTGCTGACTGGAAATTGTCTTTCCTCTGCTCTCCCCACCCAGGCCAAGAGCTCCTTGCAGGCAGAGCCAACTAGTGTCCCCACAGTGGAGAGCAGAGCTCAGGAAACGAGTCACCACCTACCTGGCCTGGCATCCTAGAATGACAGCTGCAAGCAAAGGAAGCAGCCCAAAGAATGGGGAACAGGGCAGCCAGCGGGCCTAGTTGAAGCAGAGGTTCCAGGCCTGGCATTCTTGTGTGGATTCGGGAGGTCTTGTGAACCCCATAAATTGGACGCAGCCTTCTGGGCATCTGTGAGTGTGTGTCTTTTGGCAGGTGAGGCACATAGCCATCATCAGCTTTTGAAACATGTCTGTGACCCAACACAGAATTCGAGCCAGTGGGGAAGGGGGCCAACAGCTGTAGAGAAGCCTGATTTGGACAGAGGGTCCAAAGTGGACAAGCCAAGGGGGCAGAGGCCAGAGTGTGTGCCTGGGACAGGGGCTGCCTATGGCCAGCTCCACCATCTGTGGGGTCCCTGACTCCAAACTGGGGAAAGACTGGAACCAAGGCAGAGGCTGGCTCGGCAGACAGTGCAGGAATGGTTCAGGCCTTTGGCCACAACCCTCCAAACTTTGGTGTGCATTTCTACCTGCTGACAGGAGCTCTCGGCCTCTTCTCTGCTTGCTGGGTGAGACAGCCTGGTGTTAGAAGCTGTCCCTTCTACTGAACTGAAATGCCTCTCTCTGTGACCTCCCCCACCTTCTGTCCCTCCACCAACTCCAGAAGGTTAGGCTTGCAGCTCCTTGTGCTCCTGAGCACCACTCCCCTGCACAACTGGGCCTGCAGCCTCTGCTTTCAACCCTCACCTCTAACATCATTTTCTTCCCCATGAAGATGTCTCTCTTCTGGCTTCCCACAGAGCCTGCCCTACATGCCATCAAAGCCCTTCCTCAATCATACAGTACTCATGGCCTTAGCTGCCCATTCTCTTCTGAGCCAGGGGCCAGGGGCTTTTGATGCATTTCTCTGTCCCTGAAGTCCTGGGTGGTGCTTACTTCTGAGAAAAGTGAAAGCCACTCAGTAGAGTCCAACTCTTTGTATAGTCCATGGAATACTCCAGGCAAGAATACTGGAGTGGGTAGCCTATCCCTTCTCCAGGGAATCTTCCTGACCCAGGCATCAAACCGGGGTCTCCTGCACTGCAGGCAGATTCTTTACCAACTGAGCTATGAGGGAACCATAGCTGAGAAGGTGATCAGTAATTGTTACTAGACTCATGGGCATTGAGATGAGAAAGGCGGTAATACCCACATTGACCACCTGGGGAAGCCTCAGGCAAGGGCACTGAGCACTGCTCCCAGTTCCCCAGGCCAGTGCACCCAACATTACGCTGTAGATTCAAGGGACACAGGTTCTCATCTCAGGCTTTCCAAAGTGAAGGGCCCAATGAACACAAATAGATGTTTAGGAATGGAGACACTACAACCTTCCATCACCAGCATCCACCTCTTTTCACAAGCATTGCCTAGTTGATGGTCTCAGTTCAGTTCAGTTCAGTCACTCAGTCATGTCCGACTCTTTGTGACCCCATGAACTGCAGCATGCCAGGCCTCCCTGTCTGTCACCAACTCCTGGAGTTCACTCAGACTCACGTCCATCGAGTTGGTGATGTCATCCAGCTATCTCATCGTCTGTCATCCCCTTCTCCTCCTGCCCTCAATCCTTTCCAGCATCAGAGTCTTTTCCAATGATTCAACTCTTCGCATGAGGTGGCCAGAGTACTGGAGTTCCAGCTTCAGCATCATTCCTTCCAAAGAACACCCAGGACTGATCTTTAGGATGGACTGGTTGGATCTCCTTGCAGTCCAAGGGACTCTCAAGAGTCTTCTCTAACACCACAGTTCAAAACCATCAATTCTTTGGCACTCAGCTTTCTTCAGAGTCCAACTCTCACATCCATACATGACTACTGGGAAAACCATAGCCTTGACTAGACAGACTTTTGTTGGCAAAGTAATGTCTCTGCTTTTGAATATGCTATCTAGGTTGGTCATAACTTTCCGTCCAAGGAGTAAGCGTCTTTTAATTTCATGGTTGCAATCACCATCTGCAGTGATTTTGGAGCCCCCCAAAATAAAGTCTGACACTGTTTCCACCGTTTCCCCATCTATTTCCCATGAAGTGATGGGACCAGATGCCATGATCTTCATTTTCTGAATGTTGAGCTTTAAGCCAACTTTTTCACTCTCCTCTTTCACTGTCATCAAGAGGCTTTTTAGTTCCTCTTCACTTTTGTCATCTGCATATCTGAGGTTATTGATATTTTTCCCGGCAATCTTGATTCTTGCTTGTGCTTCTTCCAGCCCAGCGTTTCTCATGATGTACTCTGCATAGAAGTTAAATAAGCAGGGTGACAATATACAGCCTTGCCGTACTCCTTTTCCTATTTGGAACCAGTCTGTTGTTCCATGTCCAGTTCTAACTGTTGCTTCCTGACCTGCATATAGGTTTCTCAAGAGGCAAGTTAGGTGGTCTGGTATTCCCATCTCTTTCAGAATTATCTGCAGTTTCTTGTGATCCACACAGTCAAAGGCTTTGGCATAGTCAATAAAGCAGAAATAAATGTTTTTCTGGAACTCTCTTGCTTTTTCAATGATCCAGCGGATGTTGGCTACTTGATCTCTGGTTCCTCTGCCTTTCCTAAAACCATCTTGAATATCAGGAAGTTCACAGTTCACGTATTGCTGAAGCCTGGCTTGGGGAATTTTGAACATTACTTTACTAGTGTGTGAGATGAGTGCAATTGTGCGGTAGTTTGAGCGTTCTTTGACATTGCCTTTCTTTGGGATTGGAATGAAAACTGACCTTTCCCAGTCCTGTGGCCGCTGCTGAGTTTTCCAAATTTGCTGGCATATTGAGTGCAGCACCTCAACAGCATCATCTTTCAGGAGCTGAAATAGCTCAACTGGAATTCCATCAACTCCACTAGCTTTGTTCGTAGTGATGCTTTCTAAGGCCCACTTGACTTTACATTCCAGGATGTCTGGCTCTAGGTGAGTGATCACACCATCATGATTATCTTGGTCGTGAAGATCTATTTTGTACAGTTCTTCTGTGTATTCTTGCCACCTCTTCTTAATATCTTCTGCTTCTGTTAGGTGCATACCATTTCTGTCCTTTATTGAGCCCATCTTTGCCTGAAATGTTCCCTTGGTATCTCTAATTTTCTTGAAGAGATCTCTAGTCTTTCCCATTCTGTTGTTTTCCTCTATTTCTTTGCATTGATTGCTGAAGAAGGCTTTCTTATCTCTTCTTGGTATTCTTTGGAACTCTGCATTCTGATGCTTATATCTTTCCTTTTCAGAGGACTCCAAATTAGACTTACCTTTGTTGGGCCTGACTCTCACTCAGCCCCAGGAGTTTTGTTCACATTAGCTCCTTCAGCCCAGAGAACTTTCTAGAGGGACCTAGGTAGGGAAGAAAAGGAGAGAAGAGTATCCCTCCTTTTGTCTTATACTGCAGCCTATCTCCCAACTCTTGCAAGATGCCTTGTCTAGCAGGTACTAGGAGATGCACAAGCCATTGGCTTTCTTCTCCATGGGGTGGAGGGGGCGTGGCAGGGGTTGGGGACCATCAATTCAGAAACTATTAACAGACTCCCTGCTAAATCCAAAGGGATACACAGTTGACCAAGACAGAGCCCTTACTCAGAGAGTCCCAATCAGATGCTCCTTTCCTCTAGAGCAGAGGTCTGCAAACTGTGAAGTCAGTGTCAAGTCTTCTTGTTATCTGCTTTGGTCAATACAGTTTTCTTGGTACACAGCTACGTTCATTTATTTACATATTGTGGCTTGAAACAATGCAAACTTATTCTCTTAGGGTTCTAGAAGTCAGAAGTTCAACATCAGTTACACTGAAACAAAGTCAAAGTGCCAACAGGGTGGTTGCTTTTGGAGGCTCTAGGGGGAAAATCTATTCTCTTGCCTATTTCAGCTTCCAGTGGCTGCCTGTAAGCTTTGACTTGTAGCTGGTTCCTCCATCTTCAAAGTGGAGGTCTCTGCTTCCATTGCCACATCTCTTTCTCCCCAACATGTAGACATCTTTGGGAGCCGTCAATCAACCTATCACAGTAGCTAATGAGGTACATGGGATTCCGAAAAGGATTACTATGGCCTGATGGTCACTGGGGCAGGAATGTCCTGGTCCTCTAAGGTTTGCCAAAACCAGTCAAGCATGAGGTTCTATCTGAATGCAAGGACAAGACAGTGAGACAACTCACTTAAACAGTGGCCAGGGAGAGTTGAAGCCCTGTGGGTAGATGCACACAGAAGGTGCTGAGCAGGCCATTGAAGCAGAGAAGGTACTAGGCCCTGGTATGTGGCAGGCCTCCATCTGGAAGAGGGGGCCAAAGGGCAGACAAGTCCTGACAGGCTCAGCAGCCATGAATCCAGGGTGCGGCAGCTCCCGCAGAGCTTGGAGAGAGAGGCGAGGCCCTTGGTAAAATGCCAAAGGGCTGCCTACCTAACACTCTAACCTGCCTCTGATGGGCCAAGAGCTTTGAGCAAACTGCTAGGTCCCTGGAGCCCTGTCTGCCAAATACTATTCAGATCATTCACTGGGCTGGTTTGGCACCAAGTGATGGTTGTCAAACCTGTACAGAGGTCACAAGTATGACGGCACTGGCTTAGAAGATGCTGGGAAATGTAGGTGGATCTGTAGGGTGGGTTCAGAAAGGCCTGAGAATCCAATGTCCCAGGTGAACAAGTCTTTATTCAGCACTTCCTCCAGGCCCAGGACTAGGCCTCTGATCCTGGGGCTGTGCCTCATGTCCTAGTAGGGGAGGGACTGGGATATGGACATGTTCTCTGTGCCCCTTTTGGGGCTGGGATTAGTATTCAGGAGAGAGAAGCTCAGAGGCTGAGCTAAGGCCATGCAGCCAAAGGCCATCTAGCCACAGTGAACTGAGGGGGCTCCCAATATGAGCCCCGGTGGTACCGAGACCAAGCCTGTAGAGACTTGGCCCTGCAAGAGAGGCAGGGACAAGCCCCAAGGTCCCATGGCTCTGAGATGGGAGATGGCGCGCTGTGCCACTGCAGCTCAAGGGCTCCAGAGGTCCCTGTCCTGTTAACATAACTGCCAGATTACTCCCTATTCCAAATCCAGTTCTGGCTCAGACTGCTGAATGTTGAGTGGCTGTTTTCAGTGTGGAGGGTCCCAAGAGAACTTCTGACATCTACAGCCAAGCATCATTAGAGGGACTCTCCCTGGACTGGGAGACCCATGGCAGCACGTAAGGGCCCCTCCCTGGAATGCCTCCTGTCCCCTTTGCTGGCTAACTCCTACAAGTCTCTTCTGGGCCAGCAGCCTGGCCAATTGAAGCTCCCCCTGTGCCTGCTTCCTCCACCAATGGCTCTAGCCCAAGATTCCTGGCTCTTCTCCCTGTGTCCCCCTAGACTAAAGAGTCCTCCAAGACAGGGCCTGCTCAGAAGCTCCCTGTGACCCCTGTCGTGCCAGCCCCGTGGAGCCTACCTCTCCCCACCTCAGTGTGAGTGCTCCATAGAGCTGAGCTAAATGGAACTGAAGGGGAGGCAGAAACTTCCTGGGGTATCAGCCAGAGGAGGCCTCTGCTGTAGGAGGCCACAGGCATGAAAACCAAGCAACACAGTAATGAGAAAACAGGCATGACCCAGGGCTGAGGAAATTCTCCAGGACCATGTTTCATGAATCCTAGTTGGCCTAGGACTGCCTGGGAAGAGCCAGGCTCCGTGTAGCAGTCTTCTGGGGCCAGACTCCAGCACCCAGTTGGCCAAGCTTTCTCCTCTAGGATCTGTAACTGAGTGAGGGCACCTAGGTCAGCCCCTTCATTGCTCAGATAAGGGGCCAACACTCAGGGATGGTTGAGATTGGTCTAAGAAGAAAAGCCTTTTCATGAAAGGATACCTATTACAATGATAATCCCCTCCTAGAGTCTTCTGTCCAGCTCCTTGTAGAAGCCTATGCTGAGGGAAGTAGCAAGGGAGGGAAAGTCATAAGAATGAAGCACTCAAGGGCCACTGTGTTCCTCCCTAACCTCCAGTACCTCTGAACATGACCTGACATGGCAATGGGGTCTTGGTAGGGCAGGTTGAGATGAGGGCATTCAGGGGGACCCTAATGCAATAAGATGATGCCCTAATGAGGAGAGGAGAGACACAGACTGCCATGTGGGTATGGAGGCAGAGGGTGGGAGGGATGCAGCCACAAGCCAAGGAAAGCCTGGGGCCACCAGAAGCTGGAAGACGTGGGAAGGATTCTCTCCAAGAGGTTTCTGAAGGAGCATGGCCCAGCATATACCTTGATGTCAGATTTCTGGCCTCCAGAACTTTGAGAAGATAAATGTCTGTTGTTTTAAGCTCCCCTCTTACTCCCACCATGGGTGGCACTTTATTGTGGCAGCTTCAGAACACTCCTACAAACACTTTGACACCTGTCTCCTAGTAACCTCACAGCCAGTCAGGGGCAGAAACCTGGCCCATCTTCCCATTCCACTGTCCATGCTCCTGGTGCTGCCTCTCAGCTCACTGCTTCCACCCCAGTTGTGAATAAACAGCGCCCTTCAGCTTCAAAGCACTCCGGACATACTAATTAACTCTCAGTTAATTGGATGAAATAACGTGAAGCTCTAGTGACATCATCTCCATTGTGTGCCCGGATCTAGCCACAAGCGAAGTCTGGTGACTGCTGAGCTGTGAGCTTCATCTTGTGGTAACATGTTGTGCCTTTCACAACCATCCCCAGAGCAGCAGTCTGGGAGGCCCCATTCCCCGCTCAGCTCCACGGGCTTCAGAAAACGGCCAGCTGTGGGCACGCTTAGCCAATCAAGCATGGGTGACCCTAATGGTTTCTGTGATTAAGCATGTGTGTGTGTGTGTGTGTGTCTGTGTCTGTGAGGGGGGGAGAGAGAGAGAGAGAACCACACAGCCCTGAAATGTCTTATAGCCTGCAGACACTCACACGTACCTTCAAGTATCCCACAGGATGGCCCTGTAGGCCTCTGCGACCCTCAGGGCCTATGCACCTCCTGACTTGTAGAGCCCAAAGAGAATTCCCCTCACCTTTATATTCACAACCTCAGCGGCAAGCAGTACTTGAGCTGGGCAAGTAGCTGCTTGTGAGGCTATGAGTCAGGAGCCTACCCCAAGTCACAGTGGGGAGAAACTCAGACCAAGGCCCACTGGACGCAAGGAGTGGTAGGGCTGGCACTGTCCCCACTGCACTGAGGGCCCCGAGGACTAGACAGGGGGCATGCTGTGATACATGGAGTCCAGGATGGGGCTGGAGTCCTAACTTGGACTCTGCCATGGATTAACCAGGTCTCCCTGGCTCCATGCAGGCTCCCTTTTATTCCCCACCCAACAACCAGGGGCTCTGTGCACCAGGTGGTTCTGCTCTTGCCAATCCCTCACATGTGTATCCCAACAGGGTGCCCTGTGACACCATCAGTGGAAAAAAAATAAAAAGCTAATGCAGTCCAGTAACAAAGAAAGGAAGGCCATTCCTGCTAATTATCTTCCAATCCTTCAGATTATTAAAAAAAAAAAAACAACAACCCAAAACTCCAAGTTTGGTGCCTTTGTGTTTTTCTTACTTTGTATAGAAGTGAAATAGACCCTAAAATGAATATGCAGACCATACATAAATGTGCAGCTTGATGTCAGCTCACATAGAGAACATTATCTATGCAAAAGCACCCAGGTCAAGAAACAGAATCTGGCCAGCACCCCAGAAGCCTGTCTGCCAGGTCCTCTCCTAGGCACTACCTCCCTGAGGGGAACCCCTCTCTTGCTATCTAGTAGCAGACATTAGGTTTTCCCATTTTTATGTCTGACAAAAATGAAACCACACAGTATGTGCTCTTACATGTCTGGCTTCTCTCACTCAACTTCTCCTTGTGTCCTCACGTGATCTTCCTTCTGTGTGTGTCTGGGTCCTCATCTCCTCTTCTTTTAAGAAGCCATATTGGACTAGGACCCTCTGTAACTACCTCATTTTTCCTTAATTATTTCTGTAAGGATCCTCTCACCAAATACTGCATTCACCCTCTGTAAAATTTTAAAGATAAAACTACATGCAAATGAAGAATTTCTGTTCATCAGGACACACCGTTGTTTTGTGTGGTGGTCAGTCTCATTAGTTCTCAGGAAACGCAAATTAAAACTATGAGATCTAGGAGATCCAACCAATCAATCCTAAAGGAAATCAGTCCTGAATAGTCATTGGAAGGACTGATGCTGAAGCTGAAGCTCCAATATTTTGGCCACCTGATGTGAAGAACTGACTCATTGGAAAAGACCCTGATACTGGGAAAGATTGAAGGCAGGAGGAGAAGGAGATGACAGAGGATGAGATGGTTGGATGGCAACACCGACTAGATGGTCATGAGTTTGAATAGGATCTGGGAGTTGGTGATGGACAGGTAGGCCTGGTGTGCTACAGTCCATGGGGTCACAAAGAGCTGGACATGACTGAGTGACTGAACTGAACTGATCTAGAATTTTTAAAAAACAGAGAATGCCAAATGTTGTCAAGGATGAGAGGGCAACTAGAACTCTCATGCATGGCTAGAGGGAGTCTTAATGGGTACAAGAACTTTAGAAGACTATTTGACCATGTCTATTAAAGTTGAATATGTATATTTCTTTGACCCTTATTGAAGCTGCGTGTAGGGACCAGGGAAAGAGGATATAAAAGTATATCCCAACCACTATCAAGGGCTATGAGTTGAATAATGTTACTCCCAAATTCCTATCTTGACATTTTCACCCACATCCTGTTTGGAAATGAAGCAACATGCTTCTATATAACTATAGGTCAAAATATCATAATAAAAGTTGAAAATATACTGAATGTTTTGATAGGGAAAATACTACATATCAAAATTTGTGGGATACATTCAAAGTTGTGCTTAGGGGAAAATATTAACCACAAATATGCGTGGTTATAAAAGAAAAGGCTAACATTAATGAGCTAAGTATCCCTCTCAAGAAATTAGGAAAAGAAAATAACTGCCCTCCCCCCAAAAAGTGAATGAATGAAGATACAGAAATTAATGAAAAGAAAAACAATCAATACAGAGGGTGAACAAAACCAATATTTTATTGTTTGAAAAGTAGCAAAACTTTGGTGAGATTAATCAAGAAAGAAGACAGAAGGTACAGGAATGGAATGGAGACTATAATTATAAATGCTATGAACTTTAAACGGTAATAAGAAATTATGAGCAAAAACAGCAAGTTTGAAATAAAATACAATTCATAGAAATAATGCAACTTAGAAACGTCCAAATAGCCTTATAACTGTTTAACAATGGGATGAGCATTTAAAAGTTTCCCCACCCCATGATGGCTGATTTTATGTGCCAACTTGACTAGGCTATAGTACCCTGTTACTCAGTCACCCTTCTAGCTGTTGCTGTGAATGTATTTTATAAATGTGATTAAAGCCCATAATCAGTAGACTTTAAAGGAGATTATCCTGGATAATCTGAGTGGGCCTGATTCAATCCATTGAAAAGCCCTAAGAGTAGAGTTTCAGCTCCTGCCAGAAAGTTCTAGCCTGTCCTTCCTCACAGCCTGCGCTACAGATTCTAGGCTTCCTAGCCAGCCCTCAATTACTGACACTATATCTCTTTATACATCTCCTACTGATTCTGGTTGAACCCTGACTGATATACTCGCCCCTCCCCAACACAAAACTTGCAGGCAAAGATGATTTCAGTAGTGAACTCTATCAACCATCCAAAGAAACGATTCCAATCTGAAAAAACAATACTTTCCAGACACTAGGAAAAGAAGGAAGACTCCCTAATAATAGATGGAAAAGGAAAATAGACTAATTCTGCTTACAATAAACACGCAGACACACCCATACACATTCAGCAAAATATTAGCCAAGTGACCATAGTCAAAGAATCCTATATTCTGACCAAGCATGCTGGCATCTTACAGGGACAACTCATATGTCTGTAAATGATGAAATTCAATTTGAGGAGTAAGCAGCACACCAACAGTCAAACTTTCTAATGAAATGAATTTGAAATCAGTGCACATCCTTCAGTGACCTTCATGCCCCAGGACCTAAGCCTGACGAGCTGGCCTGGATCACTTCCCGAGATTTCCCCAGGCCACCTGCACACCTGCCTTGGGAGCCGCTGTACTCAATCTTTGGAGCACACCCGTGTCTCTGGAGTTGTTAAAAATGTGAATTGTCAGACCTCATCTCTAAGCTAAAAATTAGGAGCTCTGCATATAGTTCCCTGCAGCTCAAGATAGGCTCCTCTTAAGACAAACTTTAAGCCCTCATAGCTCAGTTAGTAAAAAATCCGCCTGCAGTGCAGAAGACCCTGGTTCCATTCCTGGATGGGGAAGATCCACTGGAGAATGGATAGGCTACCCACTCCAGTGCCCTTGGGCTTCCCTTGTGGCTCAGCTGGTAAAGAATCCGCCTGCAATGCAGGAGACCTGGGTTCAATCCCTGGATTGGGAAGATCCCCTGGAGAAGTGAAAGGCTATCCACTCCAGTGTTTTGGCCTGGAGAATCCCATGGACTCTATAGTCCTTGTGGTTGCAGAGAGTCGGACACAACTGAGCGACTTTCACTTCCACTGAGAGGAGAAGCAGAATCTGTCAAATATTAAAGCTGCGTCCACATGTGTGTACTGTGCCTTTGACGGCTTCCAGAGCCAGGCAGCTGTATCTCCTGGGGCAATGTCATGGGATCCAGCAGATACTTTCCTGAAGAGTTCTAGCTGCCTCAGATTGCTGTTCAGAGTCAGCCACTCGTCAACTGTGTGGCCTTGGCCAAATGACCCAAGTGTCCTGGGCCATAGCCTAAAGGGGGCCGAAAGGGTCACAGCTCCTCTGACCTCAGGTGAGACACCTAATGTGTGCTGGCAGCAGTCAGTGGGGAATGAGGGTGGGCATTTTTCAGGCAACCTGGGGGCCAGGGCAGCAGCTCTGCCCTGCTCAGACCCACAGGGAGCTGCCCCCTCAGCAAAAACAGACAACCATGGAGAACTTGGCTGGAGGCTGGTGCCCAAATTCAAGTCACTCCCTGATCTTTCTAGAAATATCCTGCTAAGAGTCAAACGCATGCTTTCTTTCAAATGTGGCATTTTGCATTGATGTTCAAACTCTGGCATAAGTAGCAGGTTGCATTAGTTTCATATATTTACAAGCTTCAGGATTCAGATAATTTGATTTCGGCCAAAGGAAGAAAGCCTCCTTAGAAACTGACAGAAAGAAGGGAGGTGAGACCCTCCCCAAGGGAATTTCTTTTCCCCAATCTGAACCCAGTGAGGTGATAGATGTGCAAGCTAGGAGTCCAGGCCCTGGAGACAACCCAGGCTCAAATCTCAGCTCCCACACTCACTAGCTGTGCAAACTTGGACCTCAGTCTCTTCATCTACAAAATGGGGATAATCATAGTATTGCCCTCAGAGGGCAGGTTTCAGAAGTGTCTTCTTTCTGCTTATTGAAATGTCAGTCTCAAACTGGATTTGACTCTCCCCTCCCTGCATCCCACCCAGTGCAGCCTCCCCGAAACCATGGCTCGTCTGAGACCCTCCTGCCACTGTATTGTCTTCAGGAAAATTAAGGGACACTGGCTCTTTCATGGAGGGGGGAGGTGTGAGCTCTTTCAAGGGTTCTTTGGGAGCATGTCCACTGTCAGTCCCCTGTCATGGATGGGTAGGCCAGCCCCTGCTGTTTCTTTCCCCAAGAGGGGAGAGGAGTAGGGGTGGGGAGGGGCTGTGGCAGTGGCTGGTGACAATGACAAGGCCTGTATGTACCTTTTGTACATGACAGTGGAGGGTACCTGGCTGCCACAGCAGGTGGATGCCCCTAGACTCTGAGGGCCCTTAATGCCTCACATTTTGTTGTCTGCCGGGGGTAGAAGAGCTCAAGCTCTTAGTGGGAACAAATCAGTCGTGTGCAAACAGCCCTGGGAGCAAGCAGGAGAGAGCCGCAGGCATCCTGTTCCCCTCTGCTCTGGCTATCTTGCTTATTCTGCTCCTGGTCACTAGATGAGCCTTGACAAATGTGACTGCTGATCTTCACAGACTCTTTCCTCATGGGAGCTCCCTTTTGGTTAAGCTGAGCAGGGCTCCTCACTGGCCTCCGTTAGTCTACACCCAACCCTTCCTATGCTGCCAGAGGATGCAATATTCTCTGTGGCCTCCAGTGGCCGTTGTGAGCTATCTCTGCCCCCACATGCTTGGCCTCTACCCTGCACAGTCCCTCTGAGCCCCAGCCCTGTACTATCCCATGTCAGTTTGTTTCCTCCACTTGACTGCCCCACAGGCCCTCAGTCTCACTACCTCCCAAACAAGTTTCATTCCCTGACCCTCAGAAGGGCACTCTTAAAGAGTGGATTCCTACCCCAACTTCCTTCCTCAATTGTTTCATGAGGCTTCTCTAATTCTTGAATAAACGATGTGTGCAAGTAACTGAAGCAAGTGGGCACCCTCTATGTGTCTCTCTCATTCCCAACCCAAGCTCCCTCTGGGCTCAGCCCATTTCTTCTTCTGTCAGTAAACACCTACCCCTCTCTTTGTGGGTGAACCCAACAGTTCAACTCCTCTGAACACTGGGAAGACAGGGCTGGTAGGGGCCTCCCTTGTTGAAGCTGTGAGGCCAGGGGAAGATCAGATGAAGTCTATCCCAGCCACATAGGAATGTTTCTGCTGCTGCAACAAACTTACATCAAAGTGGCCACAAGATGAGCTAATAGAAGATGGACAAACATGACTCCACGTTTACTTAGCTTTATGTGGAGTCTTGATTTCATAGGGAGGGCAGCGTGCCCATGCCATTTCCCTGATCTCTTCCCCTCCTCCCCCAGTTCCTGGACCAGGAGCCCCCCCTCCCAGCCCCCTCTCCACTGCATCCCCACATTATGGTTGATTCCTGGCATTTGAGATTCTTTCTGTTCCTTCTATTATTCTGGAACACAGGCTCCCTCCTCTTCCTCCCCCACCTTTTCCCCTAGGGGAATATCATAGAAGAATAAAGACATTCATCTTGAAAAAACTGTGAGTCCAACTTTTACCTCTAGGGAACAAACTTCAAAGAACCTTGATGATTGTGCCATTTTATTGACAGGAGAGTTCCTGCTTCCTTTCCTTTCTCCCTCTGTCTCTCTTTTTCCAAACACCCACAGAGCAGCCCATGTCCCTTGTGGGTGCCTCCAGGGGCCCAGACCTGTGACCCGAAGGAGCTCTCCACCACCCCAGGGAGACGTGACGTCACCTGCTGCCTCTGCCTCCTCCTTCCTTGAGGTCAGGCTTCCCTCCAGTCATCTTCTCAGGACCATCTCTTTCCCTTCCCCACTCCTGCCCCTGCCCCCAGCAATGCTCTGCCCCCTCCCCATTGGCTCCCATCCCATCCCAGTGGATCTTCCTCCCTCCAGCACTAGTTCTCGCCTCAGGACTCAGTGACTTGTTAAGCCTCTTAGGCAGCTTTGTCTTCCCCTGAGGCCTGTCCTGTATCACAGGGAAAGGGTTGGGGAAGAGGTTCAGGGAGCACCTTCTGGGATGAACTCATGCAGAGACTTTTAAGATGTAACTTTTTAATTTTTTGATTTATTTTTAATTGGATAAAAATTGTTTTACAATGTTGTGTTGGTTTCTGCTACACAACAATGCAAATCAGTCATAATTATATATATATCCCCTCCCTCTTGAGCCTCCCTCCCCTTTCCCATCCTTTAAAAAGCACAATCTAACCTGTTTTCTAAACACACCAAGTATTTACTGGGCTTCTACTTGTGAACAAGTACTGTTCTCACACAACTGTTGGGTTCGATCCCTGGGTTGGGAAGATCCCCTGGAGAAGGAAATGGCAACCCACTCCAATATTCTTGCCTGGAGAATCCCCATGGACATAGGAGCCTGGTGGGCTACAGTCCATAGGGTCGCAAAAAGTTGGACACGACTGAGAGACTTCACTTTCTTTCTTTCACACAAGTGTTAAGAGTGGCCAAAAGCAGTCATCATGCAAGGACTGCTAAGGCCGTCCCAGGTGGGGGAGGGGAGGGGAGGGGCACAGTGAACTCCCACACAGTTTGTGTGCTGTATGGCTGTTCTATTACAGAGGTAGTATATGTTCAAGAGAGTGCTGCCTCTGCCAAGCCACTCCCTGATGGTGGGACCTTGATGCCGGGACACATCCAGCTGTGACTCTGCTTTGAATTTTGAAAATGAGTGTTTGCAAAGTGGCATCTGCATTTTGTTGCTGTACTGGAGGTGATCCCATTCTGTTGACCCAACACTTACTGAGTACTTAGTAGTGCCCTGTGCCTGTCGTGAAGAGGAGGGTTATGAATGGAAGCCAGTTTCTCCTTTCTAGAGCTCATGGGCCATGGGGGAGGCAGAGGCAAACCATGTGACTGCCACATGATGTGGTCCAGGAAGAACCTGAACCACGTGTGTTGCCAAGGCAGTCCCCAACAGCTCAGAGGAGCTACCATGAGGTGAAAGCATCCATTGTTCATCCAGTCCCTGCTGTGTGAAGTCTTTTTTTGTTTTGAAAGTGTTATTCGCTCAGTCGTGTCCAACTCTTTGCAACACCATGAACTGTAGCCCTCCAGGCTCCTCCGTCCATGGCTTTTCCCAGGCAAGAATACTGGAGTGGGTAGCCATTCCTTTCTCCAGAGGATCTTTTTGTTTTAGATCAAATTAATTCATTCTTCATTCCAAGTGACCCCTGATTCTGCCATCCAAGTGTGTTGTGGATGCTCCCATGTTCAATGTTTCTACACCGTTCTCATCTTGTAGACTTTGTTTCTTCCTCAGTCTGACCTTTATAGACTGAAAAGCATTTCAGTAGAGACACAGGCTGTTCACTATTGGAGCTTGTCCCCATGCCTCGACAGTCACTCACTTCCTTGGCTGTGTTAATGGTTTCTCTGTGGGCCCTCTGAGGGGCTTTCCTGTCCTTCCAACACATACAGTGGGGGAGTCCACAGAAATACACTTTTTGGAAGTGATACATGGCTGGCCTCAAGGCAGCACCCAGAAGGAGGAAATCTCTCCTGGGCAGCCCACCAGCTGGCCCTGGCCCCACATCTTGAAAGTTCTTGGGCCAGAGGCAGCCTGGCACAACTTGAGTGGGCTCCTTGTGAAGTCACTGGGGCATCAGCATGGCTAGGTGGGCTGGGCTGGGCTGGTAGAGGCAGGGGCTGGCAGGGTTTGCTTCTGTGGTAAGAATGGATCTCTTTTCTTTTTTGTTTTTAATTAGTGTTTTTTTTTTAAATTATGAAAGTAATGCACTGCCATAAAAATTCAAAGAGTACAGAATGGAATAAAAAGAAAACTTAAAGTACGTTCCCACTCAGCCCACACAAACCCACTGCCTAGAGGAAGCCGTTCTGATCATTTTCATGTGAAACCTTCTAGATACTTTATGGCATATACAAACAGAAATATAATGATGCACTTGTTGAAAATCACTTTTTTAAACAAAAGGAAGATGCATATTTAAAAATAAATCAAGCATTGCAGAAAATACACACACAAAAAGAAAGTCAAGGTAACTCAAAATCCATCTCCTAGACATACCAAGTGTTTCCAAGGTGTTTCTCAATGCATTCAAACAATTTTATAGAAATGAACTCGCACTATACACGCTCTCATGTACCTCATGGAAACTGCTTTCTCTCTCTTGTTCAACAATATAGACATTTTCCATGTTCGTATCTAGAGACCTGTAATCATCATCTCAATCAGCTTCATATTATCCTGTTATAAACTTTGAATGTACACATGGATGGAAACCTACATTGTTACCAGCTTTTTAATATAAAAAATAATGTTGCAATAAGTGTACTTGTACTCATGTTCTCTCTCTCAACTACATGCAATTGCCACCTGAAGATAAATGCCAGTAACTCAAAACCATTGTATTGGCAACAGTAACACCTCTGCATCCATTGCATTGGCAACTGTAAGGCCTCTGACCACGTCAAGTCTTGGCCAGAATGTGGAGCACTGGGTGCTCTCGCCCACTGCTGACCCAAAGGAAAATCACTGTTCTATTGTGAGGTCAAACATGCCCATATCCTAGGACCCAGCATTTCTACTCTTGGGTATAATATACCCTAGAGCTCTGAATATCCAAGTGTGATTTCCCCACCAGTAGCATGAGCATTGGGCTTCTCTGGTGGCTCAGATGGTAGAGTCCACCTGCAATGTGGGAGACCCTAGTTTGATCCCTGGGTCAGAAAGATCCCCTGGAGAAGGGAATGGCTACCCACTCCAGTATTCTTGCCTGGAAAATTCCATGGACAGAGGAGCCTGGCAGGCTACAGTCCATGGGGTTGCAAAGAGTCAGACATGACTGAGCGACTAACACTTTCATTTATATAACATGAGCATCACCTGGGATCTTGTTAGAAATGCCAATGCACTCCTAACCAAACTGGGATCTCTAGGGGTGAGGTCCAGCTCTCTTCGTTTTAAGAAGCCCTCCAGGGGATTCTGAAGCCCACGGAAGTTTAAGAACAACTCACCTCAAGAATCTCTTGTCCATGTGGTCAGGAGATGTGTACAAGAATTCCAGAGCAGCCTTGTTCTTAATGGCACAACAATCAGAAGCTCACCAAATAGTAGAGATGAGAAGAAGTGGCCAAATATTGGTAACCCCAACTTTGGTGGGGACAGCTGTGGGAGGAACAGGTTTGGAAGGGCTGAAAAGGAGTTTGATTTGGGTCACCAAATACAATGCCTAATCAATGTGCATTGAATAGACCTTGGGATATAGGAATCTGAAATTGAGGGGAAAGTCCTGAGTTGGAGATGTAAGTTTGGGAGTTATCAGCCTTCCGATGGTATTTAAAGACACAAGATGGCAAGATGAATAGAAATCACCATAAAAAAGAATATCATTGAGAAGATTTCCAAGGACTGAGTCCTGGTAACTTCCAAAGTGAGGAGGTTGGAAAGAGTGGAGACAATGAGAAAGGGTCAATCAAGAGTAAAGCATTTCCAGAAGGAGTGATTCCTGTATCCAATGATGCTAACATATCCAGTAAAATTAGAACGAAAGTTGGCCACTGGATATAGCAAGATGGAGAGCACTAGTTTTAAAAAGAGACATTTCTGTTAAGTGCTGTCCATAAGATAGAAGGAAAGAAGAGGAGTAAGAGAAAGTGTAGGTTCTTCTCTTCATGGTTGCTACTGAGAAATGGAGGAGGGAAATAAATGAAGAGTAGCTTGCATTTTGATCAAATGATCCAACCAAGTGGAAATAATTGATGACCCAAGAAAAAGGTAGAAAAAACCTCTTAGCAGGTCAGAGTAGGTGGTAGGAGATGGGGTCAAAGGCCCAAGCCAGGACAGGTCATCCTGAGTATCAGGACAAAAGTCATAGATAATGGTGCTGGCTGGTTGGCAGATGTTTATATCCATCACATTTTATATAATATATATATATATATATACCACTTTATAGATATCAGATGATAAAAAGATGTTTTTAATTTTTGAAAAGTAAGCTTATTGAAGCAGAGTTGATTTACAATGTCGTATTAGTTTGAGGCATACAGCATGGTGATTCAATTTTTGGTTTGTTTGTTTTGGCCACACCACGTGGTTTGCAGGATCTTAGTTCCCTGACCAGGGATCGAACCCATGTCCCCTGCAGTGGCAGCACAGAGTCCTAACCACTGGACTGCCAGGGAATTCCCAAAAAGAATTTTTGAATGTTGGTATTGCTAGGTCAAAGGGAGTCCTCATAGTTCTTGTTACACATTTCTACAAAAGTTAACATTCATCCTCCCACCTCTAGGACCCTTGAGGCTAAGGGTGACCATTTTCCCACATCTCAGATAACCCTGGGTTTTGCAGATCCAATGTAACTTTAACTTCTCTGAGACTGTATTTTCATTTCCTTCGCATGTTAATGGGGCTCCCGCAAACCTTGTTTTGTGAATTGTCTGTTCCCTTCTTTGCTGGCCTATGTTTCCTATTGCTGGCTTTGAAAGGAGCCCTTTTTTATTTTTGGAAGATTAAGTCTTTTGCTGTCACATGCAGTTCAAATAAGTCTTCCCTGTTTGTCATTTGTCTAATGACAGTTATGATGGGTTTTGGCATTCAGAAGTTTTTAATTTCTCTCTTTTCTTTTATGGTTCCTGGTTTTCATGACATACTTAGAAAGGCTGTCCCCATCCCAGGATTCCTTCTAGTACTTTTATGGTTTCATTTTTTTTTTTACATGAAATTTCTGAGCCGTCTGGAGTTTATTTCAGTGCAGATTTTGAAGTAGGAAATCCAGCTTGTTTTTCCACATGACTAGTAGTTCCAATGTCATCTACTGAGTGATACAGTTTTAATCCCTGATTTGAAAAGTCAGTGTATTGTTTGATAAAATACCACATTTGACATGAACTTTTATTCCTTCTTTCATTCATTTGGCAAATATTTCGTGTGTGACCACTCAGAAGCCCTACCAGTGCTTGAGTGAACAGGCAAACATGAGACATGTTTCCTATATCCAAGAGGAAGGGAGGAGACAGAAGACAGTGATTCTGTAGGGTAATGAGTGCTGGAGCTGAAGGGCAGCCCAGGAAGAGACACTTGACTGGTCTTCATGGTTAGGGACAACTTCCTGCTAGAGGCGTGTGCGGAGTAGGAGTTAACCAGGGCAGGGGGACCTCAGTCAACACCAAGGCTTGGAGACCAAGGCTTGGAGACAGAGAACAAGGTTTCTGTGAGGATCAGCAAGAAGTCCAGTATGATGGGAATCTGGAGCTTGGAAGTTGGGAGAAGAAGCTGGAACCACAACAGGCATCAGACGTGGAGGGTGACAGGGAAAGAGGAGTCTCAGAGGGTACCCCGATTTCCAGCTTGGACAGCTGGGTGAGTGAAGTCACCAGACTGACAATACAGGGGGACAATAGATGTAATGGGGCAAGAGTGGAAGCCAGAAGACCGTGGTGGGGGCAGGGGGATCAAGGGTGATGTCTTGGACTAGGAGAGTGGTAGCAATGGAAGCGGGAAGAAGTGATCAGGCTCTGGGTATATTTTGGAAGTAGAGCCATAATAAGGACTTGCTGATTGATTGGATGTAGGAGATGAGGGCCAAGGGCCTGGGCCTTTAGGCATGCACAGCTGGGAGGTGCCACTGATGGGGACGACCTAAGAGAAGAGAAGTTTGAGGGGTGTGGAGTTTTATTTGATGTGTTTAGTTTCAGTCAACCCTTGGACATTGTAGGAGTCCCTGGCTAGATCTGAAAATTAGACTGACAAGAGAAAGGAGTACCCATTTATTTAATATAAAGTTGAGAGCCTTCATAAGAAAATGAAGACCTGAAGAAATGGTTAATTCTGTTTTTTTTTTTCTAGGTTTAATGAAGAAAGGAAAGTCATGCAAAGCCAAAGATAGGATGAAGAGTTTTGAGCAAAGTGCAGTAAATTCAGGGGAACTTAGCAAGGCCTCTTTGTTCGGATTCTTCTTGGCCTTATCCCTGTCTTAGAGATAAGGACGCTCCTTTTGTCCTGGTATCAGGAGAGCACCTCTCACCTGAGAGTCTTATGAACTGCTTCCAGGAGAAAGGTGGGAGTGTAGGGAAGGTCAGAGAGACCTTCTTGTTTCTGCCATTTTCTCAAACTCCCTCATCTTAAAATATTCAACATGCCATGTTTGCTGGTAGCATGTCTCAAACCCCATCAACATCCATGTGGTGAGTGTCTCTCAATGTAACAAGCTCTATTCTCAGCACTCTCTTACCAATGTAACCTTCACAACGACCCCAAGAGGTAGATGCTGGTATTCTCACCTCCTTCAAACAGGTGAAAACCTAGAGGTGACAAGTGACTTGCTCAAGGTCACACAGCTATTAATTGGCACAGCCAGGATTTGTACTCACACAGTCCAATTCCAGAGTTTGTGCTCCTAACCTTCAATACACTTGGGGAAGTGGAGAGTCAGGGAAACCAAGGGATGCATGTTTTTCTGGCATGAAGGAGTGATCAACTGTGGTTAAGAGGTTAAGTGAAGGCAGAGATGTGAGCACTGGGTTAGGAAACATGGAGAATCACTGGTAACCTTAACAAGAACGATTTTAAGGAAGCAGTAGGGTTGAAATCCTGATGGTAATGGGTTTATGAGGGAATGAGAAGCAGAGACAGCCCATGTAGACAACTCTTCCGTGGAGTTTTGCTCAGTAGAGGAGCAGAGAAAAGAGACACTAAGTGGAGCTAAGAGCAGGGTCAAGTGAGACGACTTTCCTTCTTCTTTTTTTTTTTAACATTGATGGATATGCTCCAAATAAAGTGGACCTTCTTATGATGCAGAAAAGAAAGGGACAATTACAAAGACGGAAGTCCTTGCAGAGGTGAGAAGGATTACGATCCAGAAATGGATAATGGCACCATTCTGCATTTATGTGACCTTTGCCAGCACCTTTATCACCTTGAGGTGGACAGGAAGAAAGCAGATGTTTAGATTTGTCCAGATCTGAGTGTCAAGTGAAGGTGACAGAGGATCTGTGGAGCAAGGAAAATTCAGATGTTAACAAAAGAGGTGTTAAACTGATGGGCCATTGACTGTATGCTGGACAGAGAGGGCCAGGAAGGGAGGAAAGAGCTAATGGATGGGAAGAAAGCAGACCAACAGACAGGAGATCCCCATGAGCCAGAAAGAGACTGACTATATGTCTCATCAGGAAGTAGAACTAATGTGAACAAGCCCCCTGGAAAGAGAGGAAACAGGGGTCAGAAAGTGGAAGCCTCGCAATACAGGCTTCAGAGGTGATAACAAGATGTAGGTTGCCCCTGTGGGAAGACGCAGCTGCAGTGGACTTGACAGGTTCTTTAGCGATGTTGGAGTTGAAGAACTGGGAGGCCTGAGGAGGAGGATGGTCTGCTGGCAGGGATGCTGAAGTCCCACACTCACTGCTCCACGTCATTGCACCCCCTTCCGATTTTCCCAGTCACCTTCTCACATGCAGTGAGATCTGGGTGGAAAAGAACAATGTGTCCTGTTCAAACACTTGCCTGAATATTCACCTGAGCCTCAAAGGAGGAGAGGTGTTCATCCAAAGACAGACTAGTCTACTCCGAGTAAGTGGCGTGTGGGAGAAGGGAATGCCCCCCCTTGGCTGAGGTTGTGGGGGGACCTCACTTAGGGGAGGGACCCCAGGCTCAGTTAAGGGGGAAGCTGAGAGCTTCCTTTTAAGGAGAAGTGATGCAGCTAGACTGCTGATGTACGACAGAACTTGCTGCGGGGATGAACTCTTGTCTATCTGTGCTGTCTGTTACAGGAGCCCATGGCCACATGGGGCTAAATGTGACTCTTGTGACTGAGGAACTAAAGCTTCAATTTTATCCTGCTGTAATACATTTAAATTGAAATAATCACGAGTAGCCAGTGGAGCTCTAGAGGTGTGCTAGTGTGGGAGCAGCAGTCCTAAAGGTCACAAGGGGGGAAGAAAGGGGCATGAAGGAGGGTACAATGCCAAGGAGCCTAAAGCCATGTGGCAAGTTCATAGTCTCCAAGTTCAAGCTGCTGTAATTCCCTTTCCTCCACGAGGAGAGGGTGGTCTGCCCAGATGGACGAGGAGGCCACTGAACTGTCCCCCTCCACCCCCAATCTCTCGAAGGCTGCTCCCCTTGAGGAAATCAAGGCAGCTAAGCACCCAGGGAGGTTTCTGGAAAAACTAAGGTGAGTCACAGTAACTTGGCTCTCCTGCATTTCCCCTTCCCAGGTGGGCACGGCCCCTAGTGAAGGCACAAATCAGCAACTCTTGGAGCTCGACAGACCTTCAGGTTGCTGTGGCCTCAGTTCCTCCCACTAGCCGTGTAGCCAAGCCAGGCTTAGCAGGGCCCCTGAGCGGGAGCATCCTCCCTTGCTAGATGGATCCAGCTATTCCAGAGGCACTTTTCCTGTGCATCCTGCATGCACCGCTAGGTCTCCCAGCCCAGGGCCCCACTCAGGTGGAGGGAACCTTCCTGTTTCTTGAGCAGGTGGTAGCTTTCACATCTTTCCTCTTCTTGGCCTGTGATCACCACGCTCAGTGGGCACCAGGCCTGCCAGATAGTCCAGGGACCTGGGCTGATTTTGGGGCAGCAGTGGAGCCTCTGGGGGGGAGCAGGGCTTGGGCCCCAGCCCAGGAGGACCAGGCAGCCCCCAGATCCCTCAGGCATGGCCACTTGCTGAGAGTGGCTGAGCTCTGGGGACGAGGGGGTGCTGGGCAGCCCGCCCACTGTCTCCTCCTCATGACTTCCCTTCCTCCTCCTCCCAGGAGCCTCCTTGCTGGCCAACTGTACTAAAACTCCGGAAAACCATGGCGGGAAGGTTTTCCAATTAGAACATTCTTTTTCCGATCTGTGGATGATTTTTAAAGCAGCAAAAAGCCATTCTTTAGGGCATGTGGGGATTATCTGCCAGCGAGGCCTTGGCTCAGCTCGTGCACTCGTGCTCTGGAGGCCTGGCCTGGGGCTGCTTCACAACCAGAGACAAAAGGCAGTCTGTGTTCCGGGCATCAGGTCACAGAGGCCAAGACCGATTGCTGAGTGTTTCCTGGGCTTCTTCAAAGTAGTAGTTTCAAAAGGCAGCAGGGGAGTTCAGCCTGCTGGGGTGGGAGATGTGCACGCGGCTGAGGAGGCCTGCCTGTACAATCTCTCTGCTCCCAGAGGTGGGGGCACTGTCCACAGTGCAGGAACTGCTTGGGCGTGGATTCCGCACCGTGAACCTGAACTGGTCTGCCTTTCCCACCAGATCTGGGTGCGGGTGGCAGTGTGGTGGGGAAAGGAGGTCCTAAAGGGGGGCATTTGATGATTAAGAATAAGTGTGTATGTCACACACTGGAGGGGTCCAGTTCCTAAGCCGGCAGTGCAGGTTGAGGGCAGTGCAGGGGCCTCACAGGCAATACCCAGAAGGCAGGGTCTTGCTCCTAGCCACATTGAGAGCTGGTTATAGACTCAGAGGCCGGGCCTGAAGGTTTGGGGTTCCATAGGGGCCACTGTGGCTACAACCACGCCTGGGGACCCCTGTCATGAGGGGACCCACCCTGCTTGGAGCCAGTGGAGTCACCCAACAAGTGGAAACTGGTTGAAGAGCTTAGGAGGATGAGGTGTCAAGGCAGGCCCTAGAAAGAGGGAGGGCAGGGGGGGATTAGGGTGCAAACAGGAGCCCAGCCCTCCTCACATGTGAACCTGAGAACCCCAACTGGATGGGGGTTCCATCCACAGCAACCAGGGCCCAGGTTTTAGTCCTATTTCTGCCTCAGAATGGCTGTGTGGCCCCTGTGGGCTACAGTCCATCCCTCTCTGGACCTGTTTCCCCATCTGCACCATGGCAGGGTTTGGATCCAGCATGGGTCTCCAGTACCCTCCGGTGTGAGGACACTCTGCCTGGGCTGGTTTTGGTTGTTTTCAGGTTCAACCTCAGCCTGAAAACTGTCAGGCCCTACCCATCGTCTCCCTCCCTAACCTGGGAAATCTTGGGCTGGACTGGCTTGCCTGGGTTTTGTTCCCAGCCCTAGAGACCTGAATGGGGCCTTCCTGGAGCTGATAAGCCCTGCTGGCCACTTCCTTCCATACTGCCGCCTGTCCCCCTGTCATCTGCTTGCTTCCCAAAGAACTCGCCTCCATTGCCTGCTCCTGGTTCCTGGCTCCCCTCAGCATAGGGGATCATCACTTGCCCACTACTGCCTCTTTCAGGCAGCCCAGACTGGCTGCACCTTCCAGCCCATCAGTGTTAGAGGCAGCACTTTTACCCTCAGAGCAAGGTCTTGTTGTGGGGAGAGTCCTTGAGCTGGGGCACTCCAGGAGGACTCTGCCAGAGCCTGGAGGGCTGGTCAGCTTGGAGCTAGAGATGGTGGTCAAGGCACAAGAGGAGCTGAGAGTAGAAAGGGACAGGGCCAAGCTCAAGCCAGGCAAGGGTAGAGCCCAGTCGCAACCAGGAGCCACCAGAGTCTTGGCCCTCCAGCTCTAATCCAAGGGGAAGTTCACGAAGGACCCCAGTGTTCTGGCTAAGAATGGATGGCAGTTCACCAGCATGGAGACATCTTGTCCAGGGCCCTGGTGGGACAAGAGCACTCAGTGTGTCTGCCCAAGAGCAAGGAGAGCAGAGGAGTCAAAGAGGAGGCTAATGAAGTTGGCAAGAGCCTCAAAGCCTGGATGAGATGGCTGGAGGTTGCCCTGGCAGGGGTTGGGGTGGGGGGGGGCTCCGTTGGGGCAGTGAGCAGGTGGGCAGGGCAGGGCAAGGTAGGGCAAGGCAGTCACCTTTCGAGTCAAACTTGTTTGCAGGCAAGATCAGCTGCAGGGCCTGGCAGCCTGGCAAGGAGGGAGGAGTTAAGGAAAGGCCAATCCCTCTGGCTGGTGCTGTCATGGCGGGACTGACCCAGTAGGGGTTGAATCACCTGGTATGTAGGAAGAGCTGTGAGGCCCTGGGGCAACCCAGCCCCAGGCAGCCCTTGCTCACTGGCCATTGTTGCCTTTGGACACCACTCTCGCTTGTGCTCTCTGGAGTGAGCTTTCCATTTCCTACTGGTGGCCTTCGAGAGGGGGGCCACCCTCCTTCTCACCCTTATATCTACTGCATCCCTGTGACCTCTACCTTCTACCTCTTAAGTAAGGGGCTCTGGAAGGGTAAGGGGGCCCAGAGAGGGGGTGAGACATATCTAAGGACATATAGTGAGTATCATCTTTAGGAGCTAGGATGCCAAGTCAAATCCATGCTGACCAGCAACCTGAGATCAGGGGCAGGGAAGTATTAGATGCTGGTCCCCAGACTGGAAGCAGAGAAACATTTGTTGGAAAGAGACGCAGATGAGCTGAAGTGACTTTATACTTTAGATATAATCCCTATTCCCACACCCCACACATATATTCACTCAGATATAGGGCTGCTTCCTCTCTACCTGATAAAGCCAGAGAAGAGCAAGGACAGCTTCCTGAGTGTCGATCACCTCCCAATCCTCCCCAACCCCCCATATTGGCTTCCATGTCCCAGTGATGACTCAGACAGGGCCCTGCCTTCCCCAAGCTCACCATCTAGAACAATAAAAGGTGACAGCCACTATGCTTGATTGATGCAGTCAGAGGGAACTAGGGAAGCATGGACAAGGAAGTGATCTACTTGCCTGGGTGACCTGTGGAGTCAGGAGAGAATTTACAAACACTTGAGGAAAGTTTTGAACAATGACTAAGTGCTCACTAAGCAGACAAGGGGACCAAAGACATTCTAGGGAGTCTGAGCACCAGGAGTAAAAGCGTCAAGGAGACAGGATATATTCAGAAAGCGGAAGGTGAGTGTGGCTGAAACATATTGAACCAAGGGAAGAGAGTGGCTGGGTCTGCAGCCAAATCCTTGAGCCCCTTAAAGAGGTTGCCTTTTATCTTGAGAGCGATGGGAAGCCATCAGAGAGCTACAGGCAGCTTTGGAGCCATGTGCAAAGTCCTCGACTGACTTCTGTGTGGAGACTGGATGGGAAGGAAGGCAAGACCAGAGGCAGGGAAAACAATGAAGAGGTTTGGACTAGGGTGGCGGCAGTGGGCGTGGAGAGAAGTGGATGGGTTGGAAGACCCTTGGGACCTAGATTCAGCACTGTTTGTTGAAGGAGAACCCGTTGCTCCATGGTTTGGATGCTCTCATCCTCATAGACCATCTCCTGGCCAAATCTGTGTGGTCTCTTGGAGAGAGAAGCCCCACAGGTAAGGGTAGGGGCTTCTTCTGACACTCAGTCCATCCTAGCCCCTAGCCCAGTGCCTTCACTGTCACCAGTACTCAGCAAGCATAACAATGACACAGGTACTCAAAGAGCAGGAATGAATGAATGACACTCATGAAACCGCACTGGACCTCAGGATCTGGCTGTGTCCCCCAACTGAGTTTGTGGGAGTGCCCTGGCTAGGCGGACAGGGTGTTCGCTGCAGTGCCTTTGGAACCCCAAGTTTCCCAGGAGGGTTTCCCAGCGTGAGAACTCAGGCGCCGCCGGGTAGTAGGCTCTCTGCCTTTCTTCTCCTTTCCAGCCTCCGGGACTTCCTGCATGATCTGAGCCGACAGCCACCAGTCCGCCTCCCCACCCCTGTCTGGTATCTCCATCTGTAAAATGGATCTAGGGAACAGTAGCTCTCCACAGAATGAACCCGCAGCATCTGCACAAGTCATCGCCCTGAACGGGGCCAGATCGGGCCGGGAGCGGGCTTGGGAGCAACTGGGCAGCCTGGGCCCTTCACGTGGCGGCGCCCTCCCAGCTCGGGGGCGGCGAGCGCGGAGGAATTTGCCTGGAAGTTTTCCACCGCGGCCGAGCCTTCGGGAGCTCGCTCTGGGCTCGGGGCGGGGAGCCCCGGCCTTGATTTCTCCAGCGGCCCCGGGGGGCGGGGCCGGGAAGCGGCCTGCGGGCCGAGGACCCTGGCAGGGGAATGTCCGGAATGTGCCAGGCGCATCTACCTACCCCAGGAGAGGGCAGAGCTTCGGGGCCGGCCGAGAGGAGGGGCGAGGGGCGAGGCTCTGGGCGCAGGAGAAAACCTGTTTGTTCTCCTGCGGGCTGAGCCCAATCCGCGCCTCCTCGCAGACCCGCGCGCTCCCCACCGCGCCCCGCGCCCCACGTCCGCTCCCCAGCCCGGCCAGGCCTGCGCTGCCCACCGGAGGGAGCCCGAGACCCGAGCCCGCCGGACCCTACGCCCGTCCCGCGAGTTGGGCACCTGTGCCAGGTAGGGCTGTCGAGTCGCCGTCCGCCATCAACGCGGCCGGCAGAGTCCGCGGTGGAAGGGAACTCGGGCAGAGCCCAGCCGAGTGACAGCGATGACTTGGGGCCTCAGTTTCCCCATCCATAATCTTCACTCTCTCTAAGGGCTTCTGCCGGCTGAGGGACAATACTTAGTTTTCTGATTTCGCTGTGAGTGAAGAGACTAAGAAGAGAGGCACCTAAGGCTGGCCTGGCCCACCCTCTTTCTGCTAGAGAGGGTGTGATTGTTAGTAAATGGCCTGGGGCCAGGGTGCTCTGCGAGTTGATTGCAGGCCGCGGGAATAAGGGAATCTGAGATCAGCTAGTTTTTCTTGTGTCCATTTTGTAGATGAGAAAACCAAGACCCAGAGCCTGGCTCACCCTGACGCCCAGACCGGGAGGCTCACCGGTTACTTGTGATGAGTGTGTGCTGGGCACCAGGTAGTCTCCTGAAGGGCCACTGGGAAGGTAGCTGCTCAGACCGAAGGCGCCAAATCAAGCACTGCTGGGTGTTATCAACAGGATCTGCCATGAGCAGGCTCTGTGGCTAGATTGTTTCGAGGGCAGGGGAGCCAAGAGCCTTGTCCTCTTTGGAAAGGCACAGTGATACCTCTGCCTTGGAAAGAGACTAAAAGCTCAACTCCTCTGCCTACTCTGCTACTTCTGAGCAGGGGGTGTCCAAGAGGGTAAGACACCTGGTTGCCTCCCACCCAGGGCTGCTGGGGGCTCACATGAGGTCGGTGGTGAGTGTGCCAGGGCTTTGCAATAGGAATTGTGCTCACGCTGAGCCATTTGCCCTCGGTCTTCACACTGTGAAAGGCCACATAGACACATCTCAGGACCACTCAGCAAACCCTGAGAGAGAGCCCCTCACAACCCACCCAGAGGTGGTCCAGACCCCTGGCACCTGGACCCAGTCCCGCCTGGGCCTCATGGCCTTGTGGACTTCTGATCGTGGTACCTGGCTTGGAACAGAAAACAGGGCCCCATGGGCCAACAGGCCTGGACAGTTGGGAGGAGCTCTGCATTCCCACTCGTCATTACCAGCTCGCTTAGAGCTGCGGTGGAAGGTGGGGGTGGAATAGTGCCTTACCTTACCAGGGTCTCCACTGCCTCATCTGAAAAATCAGGGGTAACTCAGAAACTAGTTCAGAGGCCCTGCTTACTGCTTCGAAGCAAGGGGCCAGGACATAGATGCACAGACCAGGAGCCAGCCTGCAGGTTGGCCCTGGTACTTGTGCTGTTCACCTCATCACCCCTGGACCACCCCAGGATAGGAAGGAGCAGAACCATCTCACCTGCCCTACCCCCACTGTCCATCAGTTCCCAGACCTAGCCCTTGTGCCTTCAGAAGCCAGGACCTTGCTGGGGCCTCTGTACTCAACTGTGGGGAGCTGATGTGAGGCGCCAAGCACAGGGCCAGGCACACAGCAAGTGCTCAGATCTATTCGTTTGTACCCTCTGGACACACACAACTCAGTGACAGAGGTGGACGACGACCACACTGAGGGCTGCCACCCTGAGTAGCATTAGCACAACGGGCTGTGGGAGCCTGGGATGGGGGAGCAGGCCTGGCTGGGAGGATCAGAAAATACTTCTGGAGGAGGAGGACTTGGAAGCAGCAGAAGGAGCTCAGGAACCGCCCGGTCAAGGCCCGCACATTCTTCTTTGAAACTGTCCACCTCCCTTCCTCCTCAACTTGAGCCAGATTCCAGACAGAGTACCCCAACCTGAGGGCACTGGTCCCAGGAGCAGCCAGCGCTTCACTTCGGCCTCCAGCCTGCCTTGTGCTTCTGCTTAGCACCCCTGTGGCCTAAGATTCAGTGGGACAGAGAGTCTGGGCCCCAAGCAGCAGGCCTGGGACCTGCCCATGGTAGGCGTCAGCACCTGGTCCCCGAACTGCCCTCAGTTGATGCCAAGAAAAATTTCAAATCTGGCCCAGTACACTCCGGAAGTTGGAAGCCTGCTGTCTCCCTTCTCCACTCAGCCTCCATGGGTGACTGATCCCTTTGGACTGGATCTTGCTTCAGGCCACAGCTCATAAGGTGCCAGCTCATGCATAATACCCGCTTGCTTTCTGCTTGCTGAATGAGGCTGCCCCAACTGCCAGCCCCTGCCCCTGGCATCAGACAGGAGTGTGGTTGAGGGAGAGGAGAGCTGCTTTCCATGGTTCCAGAGTCCTGAGCAGCAACCCATATGGCGCCCAAGGTCTTTGGGTCCCGAAGTTTGGGATCCATCAGGGGTTCTGCATACCTTCCTGCTGCACTTGCAGAGAGCTGACCGATGCCAGGACAAGGGCAGCTATCCAGAGACCCGTGTGCCTGAAAGTGACCCTCAGAAGAGGTTGACTGGTGGTCATAGGGTGTGTGATGGGACACGCAGGATCCTTTACAGTTGAGTGGTAGGAAAGCGGCTGGGAGACCAGACAGGGTTAAGACCCCAGCTTGGACACAGTCTAGTTGTGCAAACCTGAGCACGTCATGAAAGCTCTAGAGGCCCCGTGTCACCTGTCCAGAAGGGAGGCTGAAGCCAGGAGCGCTGTGCTTTCAGGGCTGTCAGTGGAGCCAGGGTCACCATATCCTCCTCCAGGAGCCATGGTCACCAAGAGTGAGGTTGAGGCCAGGTTGGAAGGGATATGGCCTCCCCACCCGAGGAGAAACCATTTTAAAATCCTTGCTAGTCTGTGCCAATTATGCACATATTGTGTGTACCCACAGATAAGTGATTTGCCACAGTACACTTCATTCTTGGTCATTTATGGATGCCTACTAACTAGCATCTGATTTGCTTTCTTTGACGATTTTCACTCGGGTTTTTAACTTGTATCTTGGAGTAATCAAAAGCTCACATAAAAGTGGTAAGAATGGTACCAAGAACCCACCCCCCGCCATATCTGGATCCCCCACTGTGAACATTTCTGGTCATATTCTTCAGGAAGGGGGACACTGATGTGGGAGCAGTTGTGTGACTGTCACCTTCCAGGGGCCACAGCAGGGTCAGGAGATGGGACCGGCTGGACAATGAAAGGACCAGTGGCCCAGGAGGTGTCATTCTCAAACTCTATAAGGAATTAGGGGAGCCGGAACCTGCAACTTAAGCACACGTCCCGGAAGACCTAGATGCCAGAGGGACCTAAGGCCACTTTCAGAAACAATCCCTAGGATTTTCCTGTGGGGAGGGTGTTCACAACCCACTGCAAGAGGTGGTGGCAGCCAAGGTGGCTCTGTGACCCTGTGGCCACAGCCTGGGTCTGAGAGGAGGCCTGGCCTCTGGGAGCAATGGTGTGCAGGCTCCCCACCGCTGCTGCTTGTTGTCCCTGGCAGTCCCTGGCTGCATCGTGGGTGCACCGCGGGTGCTCTGTGTGGCCCCTTGATCTGATCCCCGGGATTGTTGGCTCAGCATGGGACTTTCTGATGACTCAGTCAGTTTCCCACTGAACAGGCCTGAAGATTCCTACCACCAGAACGGGTATCCCGGGTACAAATGCTCACATCAGGCAGCGCCGGGTTTAAGACTGAAACAAAACAAAATGCAAAACCAGGACTTGCCTTATTACTTCTGCCCAGTGAGCTCCTACTCATTCTTTCATTGTTTTCAGAAACACCCGAGCCAAAGGCACCTTCTTGGGAATTGCAGTGCTGTTCTAGGCCCCTGTCTGTCTGCCCGGCACCGGGTCGGGCTTCAACTTTCTGAAAAGCCTTATGGGATAAATGAAAATGTGGCCATAAATGAAAATTTGGGAAGTCGGGATCTGCAGTGGACAAGAGTGAGGAAGGAGGGGGCTGGGAAGGCAGATGACAGCCTCACTCGTGATCTCCCATGACCAGGGGCAAGTGGAGAGGACTTCCCTGTCACTGGACCTGCTCTAGCAGAGGCTGAATGGGTGGCAGGAGTAAGGGTGCAGGGGTGTTCCTGGGGTGGAGAGAGTTCGTTGGGGTGGAAGTGGGCTCTGATGACCCCTGGGTCCCTTTCAACCCTCTTGACTGTCTGTGGGCTCCACTGGAATGAACTGAAGACCACCTTGGTTCCAGGCTGCAGAGACACCTGGAGTGTGTGCTGGGAGGCTCATCAGGGGAGGTGGCCACACGGGATAGCTCTTGTCAGTGGCTCTAGTAAAGGGTCCCGGGCATGTTGATTCTGCCCAGCCCCCTGGCCTCCACAGAGACGTCTCAGAGGGTCCTGCCCAGAAGCCCTTGCTGGTCCTTGAGGCCAAGCCACCTCTGCAATAGCCCAGTTACCCAAAGCAGTTGCTTATATCCAGCCTTCTGAGAGCTTGAAAAGGGGCACAAAAGTGATGGATGGCCAGGTGGCTGTGTCTTTCTGGGGTTTGAACTCCCCATCTCCTGGAGGGAGCTGGCCAACCTCAGACATCTGCCTCCCCAGGCCCTTCTGGTGCTGACGCCAAGAAGTCTAGATTCTGGGGTGTTGAGGGCTGGGATGAGGGGAGGTAAAATTCCAGACTTTCATGCAGAAGTCATTTACCTGTAAAGCACATTTACAAATATTCCCCCCAGTCCATGCATTTTTTTTCCATATTACATTTTCCCCCTCTGCAACCCAAGTCTCCTCCAGCTCTTTTTTCCACGTGGTGCGCTTCCTTCCTGCCACCCCTTGGCTTCCAGGCGTGAGGCCTAGGATGGGAGCATCACGAGCCGGCAAGGCGCTCTGCTCTGCTGCTTGCACAGGGCAAAAAGGCTGGCCAGGGCTCCTGGGAGCTGTGTGCTGCTTAGCCGACTGAGGGGCTTGGACATGACCCAGCTGCTCAGCCATCAATCTGGAAGGCCTCTGAGGGGCCCCTTCCCCCTGAACTGCTGCCGAGAATCTCTGAATCCCAGGAACCCCTGGAGGAAAACAACCTCTCTGCTGACTGTCCTCTCGCCAGCTGCCGGGACTGGGAATCAGGATGTCCTCGTTCCTGAGAGTTGGTCTCGGGAGACTGTCTGACAAAATGGGATGTTTGATCATTCCAGCCCTTTTGGCCTGGGGAATCAGGTCAGCTGACTCAGTGGCGGCTTAAGTTGACCAGGGTCCAAACTTCAATACTCAGCCAAGCTTGTGCATTGAGAAAAGGACCGGATGAGGATGACCAAACAGGGATCCCCAGCCCCCTTCCTGCTCTCTTCCACGTCCTGCCTGGGGCCTCAGCATTGTTTGTCTGGGTGCAGGTCCTCACTAGGGTGCTGGGCCTTTGACCTCCAGGGATGCTGCCAAGGAAGAATGGGAGGCTATGGCCCTGGTTATGAGCTTCACTGAAGCTGGTGCCACCCCCTCATGGCCAGGCGCAGGGGTCTGGGAGTGCTTTGAGACCCAGGCTTCATCCTCAGCCAGACAGGATAAGTGATGGGTCCAGTGACTTTTTCTGACACCATGGGACTTGGACTCTGTGTCTCTTGCTCCTTCCTTTGCACGTGAGTTGGAAGAGACAGCAGGTGTTCCTCTCCTGTGAAGTCACTGTCCTGTCAGCTTCTGTTTCTGCTGCCCCTTCCTTAAGGCTCAGGACTTCTGGGCCACCTGCAGAGGGAAGCTCGCTAAGAAAGCCCCATGGCTAGAGGCAGGGCTCTCCAGCAGGTGGGCTTTGACTACCTCGTTGTCACCCATCCCTTGGGACCCATCATTACCCTGAAGGACCTTGAGAGGGGTCTCTCACAGGCATTCATACACAAGGATGAACCCTCATCTTAAAGCTCAGAGGCATTTGCTTTAAACACAGCCAAAGAGGACCCAGCTGACTCTTCTGGGAGGTGGCTATAAGGCACAGGGACTTTTCTTTGACCCTGTTCCCCAATGCTGGGACCCCTGGAGGCTCTTCTTCATGGAGTACATGGAGTACCAGCCCCACCGATGGGGCCCAGATCCCCCATCAGGAGGGCCAGTCTTCTGGTGTGTTGAGCTGTTTCACAGCCGCAAGGGTCATGCACAGGTGTCCTCCCTACCTCCCTATCTCCCCTTTTCACAGAGGGTGGCGGCCCCCAGGTTGAATTCAGCCTGGAGGTAGGCATGGAGGGACTCTGGCCAGGGGAGCTGACTGGATCCTCAAGCAGTTTGTCATAAGAGGGCCAGAGGGAACAGGTGTGACAGCCGGGGTCCTCCTTGCAGGTTTTGTTTCTCCATGGTTTAGTCACGATACCTTCATCCAATGGTGGGGGAATCAGAGACCCATAAAAATGCTCACAGACAGAGCTTTACTAGAACATTGCCTCAAGTTGGCCCAGCAACCATCCCCTGCACTGGGTGGCCCAAGGCCTCAATGACTTCACCCAGATGCCCCTGTCACATCTGTTTTCGGTCACTGGGCTTGGCTGCATGGGTCACGGTCAGCTATGCCCTATTGCCCTGTCCCACTGCTTTCTCACTCTTGATTTCTGAGCCATACCTAACGTGTCTGCCCGGAGCTGAGCCAAGGACTCTGGTGCCAAGAGACTGCATTGTGTTTGATCCCTGCCAGCCAGAGATGGGGCTCTGCGAAAGGTCCATACACATGCGGAAAGACAGCTGGACCTCCTGTCAGCTTCCTGGCTGCAGAGTGTCCCAACTCCTCTCTGGGAGGAAGGCCTGCCCTCACTCCCCTGCCAGTTGCACACCCACTCATGCTTGCTCATGGTGGCCAGAGTCCAGCACATACACATGCAGAGAAGCCCCGACTCCTGTGCCCTCTGGCTGCAACTCCTGAAGGCAAGGCTGAAGGTGTTTTGTTCTTCTTCCCTCCCAGTTCACCTGGGAGGTCCCTGCCTGGTACCCAGCACCTGCTGCCCAGGGTGGGAGAAGGACAGTCACCCAGCCTGCTGTCAACTTTCACGTGAGCCCTGCCGCCTTGCCCCAACAATGGTGTTCTTCCCATTGTCTGGAAGAAGGCAGCCCATCCTAGATGGGCCAGGGAGCACCGAGGAAGAGTGTGGAAGCAGCCACAGAACAGAGGGACACCAGGGGGACATGAGGACTCCTGTGAGAGGTGCCGCCTGGGCTGAAGCTCAAGGCCTTTTGTCAAGGGTAGAGACACAGAAGCCTGCTTGGGAGAGTGGGTGGGCACAACATGGGGAATCAGGTAGGTTGGTGATTGCAGAAAACTTTCTCCCAGTTAGTTTTCTCATCTTGGAGGCAGAGCGTGTGCCTGTGGGGTGACAGGGTGACCCCTCCTCCTGCTGTTTCTCTCTCCATCTCTGTCTCCTCATATATCAGCCAAGCACTGGTGTCCTTGTCTGCCAGCTCTCCCAGGTCCCTCCCTGCCGCTAGTGTGCCTTCACCAGCTCCTCTGCCTCAGCTCTGACCCCACTCGCTGATGGCCTCAGATGCCTCCCGGCTCACTGTGGCTGGGACCACAGGCTCTGCACACCCCATCACTGGCTCTTCACTTTTCTCTATCCAGTCAAGGCCAGAAGCTCTTTTCCTGGGAGGTTGCCAAGAGGCCTTGCAAGGCTGCGGCAGCTGGGAGGAAGGTGCGGGGCAGCTACCCGCATCAGAGAGAGCCTTTCTCAGCCAGCCCTGCCAGGGACACTGCCCCAGCCTGCCCCAAGAGACAAGTGCAGGTGAATGGAAGAGGGAGGGAGAAGGAAGTAAAGGGCACAGAGGGTGGCCTGACTTGCTCAGGAGGACTTGTATTTGGTCCAGAGCTGCCCTGGGACGAGTCCGGATGTAGGGCCTTGGTTGGATTTAGCAAGGGAAAGGGTCCTGCCTAGTGGAGTTGAGAGAGAGGATGGAAGGTGGTAGGGAAGCCACCTATTCCTTTGGTGGCCCACGACAGGTGCTTAGGCAGAGTGATGTGACACTTCCCAAGAAATGAGAAGCCATCTCCCTATCAAGGTAGATTCAGGGCTGTCGTCCTGAAAAGGTGCACAGTGAGGACACCTACTAGCATCCAGATACCAAGCCATGGCATGGGACAGAGCTGGCACCAAATTACAGGGAGGGGCACATCATCTGGCTTGGGGGTGTCCTGCCACAGGTTTGGTGGCTCAGCACCACTTCACAGATGAGGCTCAGAGAGTGGGACTCATGGGCCAGGAGAGCCTAGAAGAGTTTGGAAGAAGCCCAAGTGCCCAGAGGAGGAAGACTGGAAGGCCTGATCAGGCGGGGATTCTCCTGCCTTTTGAAGGTGGCTGGAGGTAGAGGCTTTGGGTGATGTGGCATCCATCTTGTCTTGTTCTTCACCTTCTGCATGGGGTAAATGGGGAGGTGCATGAGTCTGCAGTTAGAACAGTTTTTCTCTTTCCATGTCTTCTTGAATTCAGGTGCAAGCCCTAGCCATGAGAGACCTGGGTGTGTTGGACATGGAAAGGGTAGAGGCTGGGGCTGCAGGGCGTTGGCTGCCCATCTTGGAGAGGATGCTGGGGTCTGGGGCTTGGAGTCAGTCATGAGGCTGAGAGGCCAGGCAGGCACCATGTGCATGGCTGATCCAAGTTCAAGGTCTCTTCTGTGCAGCAAGAACCATACTGGTGCCTGGCCACCTGGACCCCAGGCTCTGTGATGTCATACCTGGGGTCAGCAGGGCTACTGTGCAGCCACAGCTGGGTGCTTAGGTTCTAGCTGGGTCCACCACCCTCTGAAAGTGTTGGAGTGTGGCCTGGAGCCATTTGCCCAACCTCCCCCAGCTGAGTTTTCTCATAGTGAAGCAGGAGGATGGCATACTTACTGCAGGCGGGTTGCCCTGGTGTCAGAGCCTGTGTCTGCAAAGTGTGCTCCTTCTGTCCTACTGTGTCCTTGTGGTTTTGAGCTTCTAGGAGTATGTCTCCTGCCATGTGCATGTCTGACCTGTCTGAGAACTCAACCCACAATGCAGACAGGGGCAGCTTTGCAGGATGGGGTGTGGAAGATGATCATACACAGAGGAGTAAAATGTTTTTGTATACATCCTTTAGATGTTTCTTTTCCTGTGCATTTTTATGTAAATATAGTTTAAGGAAATGAACACATCCTACAGATATTGTTTTAAAAGCTGCCTTTCACTTAATAATATATAGAAACCAATATACATGAAAGTTTGTTAAATATTGCATATATCAACATCATTTGTAATGGTTGCCTACTATTTGCTTGAATGGTAGATCATATGCTTAAAGACAACTATTGGGAACTTATATTATCACCAAATTTTCACCATCATGTTCAACACTGAGATGACACCCTCTTGTATACTGAGTTCTACTTATGCACTTGTCTCCTTAGGAGAGGTTGCTATGAAGGGAACAGCTGGATCAATGACCTTGCCCTCTCTGAGGTTCTCAGTACACAAGGAGACTTGTCCTCCAAAATGATGCCCTGATTGATCCGCCAGCCAACCTGGTTTGAGAGCCTTCCAGGAAAGAGCCCTCTTGAGTGGTCCACACCCCATCCTGCAAAGCTGCCCCTGTCTGCAGTGTGGGTTGAGTTCTGAGATGGGTCAGACTAAGGGAGGGGATGGTAGGTCTAAGAGGAGAACTGGGTCAGAAGACTGGTGGTGATATTGTGTAAATCAGGAGCATGGCCCCCGCCAACCTCTAGTCCAGTGGCATAAATGGGGGCAGGGGGTGGCAGGAGGGGACTGACCTGGCAGGGCCAGCTTCCAGGGATGCTGAGGCGTATGGTCCACTTGGAGCACAGTGTTGACATTGAAGTGGGAAGAGTGACTGGGTCAGGGGAGTTTTGCCCAAGTCTTAGAGATGGTAGGGAACCAGAGGAAGCTGAGTGAGAAGCGAGGGCTGATGTGGGCCGAGAAGAATCAGGGGGCAGTGTGTGCTGCCAGAAGGAAGCACAGATGGCAGCTGGTAGTGACTGTGGCCTGTGAACTGTAGGTGTGAGGGGAGTGGTAAAGTGGAGGGAGAAGCTAACTCACTGGGACACGGATTCAGACCTCAGGTGTGCATCCATCTGGCTGGGACTCATCCGTCCTGGTCTTTGCCTGATGAGGTAGGACAAGAAACTGTGAAGATGGAGTCTGGAGCAGGACCCACCCAGCTCCACTCCCTTGTCGTGGGCTCTTGTGAGTGCCCCTGCCACTTTGGCCTGGGAGTCCCCTGTGGCCCCTCTGCCTGTATCATTGGGCATGTGCCTGCACCTGCCCTGATTTGGGAAGTAAGTGGCTTGTTTGGTTCTGATTTGACAGAAAACTTCTAGGCAGCATGACCAAGACACTTATCAAGGGGAAACTGATGAGTTTCCAACCAAGTAGTGGGAGGTCCTGAGCTGAGGCCCAGAAGAGGTAAGGGCCCACCCCCCCCCCAAGGCCTGTCAGTCAGTCACCAGCCTGAGACCAAGATCTCAGATGGCTAAATGGGCTGCTCCTGGGGCTGCTGGGATGGGTCAGTGGGCAGTGTGGTCCTAGGATCACCTCCGGAGTGAGCTGTGATGTGGCAGCCTTAGTGCAGGGCTAGGCACGCAGGGCTCCCACTCGCAATGATGAGGTGCCATTCCTGGCACGCGGCAGGCTCAAGCCTCCTTGGCTGCTCAGTCAGTGCAGTTTATGGGAAATCCAGCCCTTGCTGACATGGCAAATTTGGTTTGCTCTTGGCGCCCTGCCCTGCCCTGCCCATGTTACTGTGCCCCTGACCTTCGTGAAAACATGTCCTGGACTTGCCAGCTAGCAGCATGGCCCAACTGCTCAGGCCCTGGCCCTGCAGGGGCCCAGAAGATGGCGGGCCTCTAAAAGGGAGACCCTTGTGCCTAGGGCTGTGTGGGCAGAGCCAGGGGCTCTGCTTCCTGTCACAGCCACTCACCGAAGCCTCCTGCCCCGCTCCTGAGGCCCAAGGGACAGACTGTGGTGGATCAGTGCTTTGACTCAAGCCATCTTCAGTCAGTTCCATCCTGGAGAGCTGGCTTCCCTTCTCCAGCCCCTCCTGGACCTGGGAGGCCTCAGAGACTACCATGGCCTAGCCCTCACAGGCCACAGAAGGGCAGCACTTGCCTCAGGGGCAGAAAGGCAACAATGAGGCTAGAAGACAAAGTGAGGAAGAGAAATCAGAGCACAGAACACCTCACCTGGTGCCCAAGGGCTTGCCCATTGGATACAGAGCCTACCCTCGAGCCACACAGGGCTGACACCTCCAGGCCATGCTGACTAAGGACAGGCTAAGAGTCACTATGATCACTGTGCTAGGTTGTGCTGGGCAGTTGCAAGAATATTGGTGTCTTCTGTCCTCACAGCAGTCCTGAAAGATAGACTTTTTTTTTTAATTCCCATTTTATAAATGAGGACACTGAGGCAAGTCAGAGGGAGAGGTTAGATGACCCCTTCAAGGTCTGTCAGATGGCCACTAAGGAGTGAGAGAGACAGCCCAACCCCAAAGAGACTGTCCCCCAGCCTCTATCCTTCCCCCATCCCTCTTCCTGGATCCATCCCCCCAACATACAGGCCATGCGTTCCCCAAGGTGAGTGGCCCTGGGCAGATGTAGGATGTGCTGCCCAGAGGGGCCCTTTGGCCAGACTTCACCAGCTCTGGCTTCCCCATGCCCAGAGGACAGTCTGGAAGGTCTCAGTGTGCCAAGGACCTTATGGTGATAAGCCATTATAAATACAAGAAGTAACAAACCGTTTGCTTGCCTTTGCCCCCAGGAGCCCTGTTGAATCTACTGAGAAAGGACGTTCAGAGTGAACGCCATGAACATCTCAGCTCTTGGAGGAAGCAGCAAAGGTGAGGTCTGGGTGCCTCCTGGGCCTGGACTTGGCCACAAGGTAGCAGAGTGAGAGCAGTTTATGGGGAGGGCTGCAAGCAGGCCTCAGGGCCCTGGGGTGGGGCGCCCCTGCTGAGGCTGTCTGGCCTTGCCACCACCAGGGAAGCCTCTCACAGCAGGCGAGGAAGAGCGCAATACTGTCCTCAAGCAGATGAAGGTTCGCACCACGCTGAAGGGGGACAAGAGCTGGATCACCAAACAGGATGAATCGGAGGGCCACACCCTGTAAGTCTGGGAGGCTGGGAGGGCTGGCAGCAACAGGTTGGGTATGGGATGGCACTCCATGGGTTACGTTAAACCAGTCCCAGGGTGGGAAGAGCCCACTGCCAGAGTGTGCAATGTGGACACGGGCCAGAGAAGGAGAAGGTGCGATGGGAATGGTGGGCCAAGTTCCTGAGGTACGTGTAGCAGTCCTCTTTTGTGTTCCTTCTCTTCTCAGTGAGCTGCCCTCCGGCTGGACTCGTGCCACCTCGCCTTCATCAGCTGGGGAGGTCCCGAAGGCCAGGTGAGAGGTGCTTCCCAGATGGCAGGTGGGTGGGCCCGCACTGCAGTCTTCGGGGGACAGGGAGGCCTTTGAACTCCACTGGAAGGACGGCTTTTCCACTTCCTGGGGAAAGGAGCACAGGAATGACTGGATGCAGGTCCCCTGGGGCCAGCTGCCCCTCCAGCTACACCTCCGTGACTTCGGCTGTGAACTGAGACCAAAATTGTCACTGAACACCCCCAAAGGGGTGCAGACAGTGTCTCTGAGATCCTCTGGGGTCTTCAAGAGTCACATATGACTCCGTTGTATAGGTAATCAGAGTGCCAGGGCAGACTCAAACGCTTGCTCCAACTGTCTCCAAGTTCAAGATGGCATGTTTTGACAGCTGGCTCTCCTCTCTGTTTCAAGGACTTTTGCATAGAGGTGTTCAGGGCGGTTCTGAAGTGTCAGCACATCCTGCCCAGATCAGGAGGAACTACTCCTAAGAAGTAGGGGGTTAGCATTACGGGATAGAGAATTAGGGTTAGGGTTGAGGTTGGCAGGGGTTGGGGGCGCTAAATTCAGCCTTGATCCTTGTTCCAAAGAGCCAGCAGTTGGCAGTTGAGGACAGTGGCCACAGCTGGAAGGGTGGGGTCCAAGTTCAGTGGTAGCCCAATGGGCTGCCTCTGGTCATGGTGGCCTTGCCCAGAATCTCTCAATGACTCAGCACCTGTCACCTACCAGGTCCTGTACTGGGCACAGAGGACACAACCCTTTCCTCAGGGAACTGACATCCTAGCAGGGTAAATGGGCCTGACCCAAGTAGAGAGATGAGCTTAAAAGATAGAATAGTTGGCAAGGGCCTGAGCATAGGTCAAAGATAATCTACTCATTGTGGAGTATGTTTACTTTGGGGGTGCAGTTCTCAGCCTGGGCTTTGGTTTGGTAGTATGTTTGGAAAACACATGTGATAAGTGACATTTTTTGCTCTGCTCCCAGCCCAAGTAAGTTGTGGGGATGGAGGGCAGTACCTGTGCCACCTGCCCATGTAGGTCCCTTTAAAGGGGTGGTCTTAAGACCATCCCACGCTACTCCAGCCTAATCTTCCCTGCCCACATCCCTCACCCGACTCCTCTGAGTGCTCCCTGCCACCAAGGTGGGGAGTGAAGGCATCCCACTGGAGCTGGAGGAGGGAGGCTGGAGCAGAATGGGAAGTAAAGGATAGCTGGCCTCACTGGCTCCTGGTTGGGCTCCACCCCTTGGGCCCTCATGAGTCTTCTTGGAGAGTACTGGGCAGAGTGGGGCATCAGATCAGGTTAGGGGTTCTACCTAACATGGCTTCAGCCCACAGCCTCTGACCATAGAGCCTCCAGCCTGAGCTGGGTCAGCTCTGAGGGTAGAGGTAGGGAGTGTTGTCATCCATCTCAGAAGAACACCTGCTCAGGGGAACACTGGGGCCCAGCAGAACAGGGAGAAACACGACTTTGGATGGGATACCTCTGTGTTCATGCCCAGCCATGGAACATACCTTCCTGGGCACCAGCTGTGAGCCAGGGCCCAGAAGAATCAGCCTTTCCTGGGGAGCATGAGGGAGACAGGCAGACCAGGACAGGCATCCTGGCTAGGGATGCAGATGTGGCTCGCTGTCTTGAGAAGCAACCGGCACCTCTTGCTCCCCTTGTTCTGACCACACTGGGACACCCACCAGCCCACCCCTTTTACTGTCATCGGGCAGCCTGGGCCCACCCATGAGACTTCAGTTTACATCCTACCTTCTTTTCCCTCAGCAGGCCCCTGACCACGAGGGCTCCCACGGGCTATATCATCCGGTAGGTGACCACAGGAGCCTGCCCGCCTCCCCATGCCCACCCACATGGCCCTGGCTTCTCCCAGGGGGCTCACCAGGCTGCTTCTCCCGGACTCTCTTTCAGCGGAGTATTCACCAAGCCTGTGGACAGCTCGTCCCAGCCTCACCAGCACTTCCCCAAGGCCAATGGAGCCCCCAAAAGGTATGTTCACAGGGTGCTGGCCAGTTGTCCAGTGGGAGGTATGGGAGTCCACTGCCTGTTACTGGGGGTGGTAGGTGTTAGGTCTCTTCCTGTGTAAGGAAGGGCCCTGGACCACACGACCAGTGCCCTTGTCCTTGTGCCAGTCATGGCACAGGGTCACCAGGACAGAGTCACAGGGAAGAGGCTGTGCAGAGCCCAGACTTGCTGATCAGCTGTGCTGAGTTGTGTGCTTTGGGCCGCCATCTTCTCAACAGGCTGAACCTGGTGTCAGAAAAGCAGGACCAAGGGGGCTGGGCCTGTCTATGGCAAGAGGGTGGCCCTGCTCAGGGTGGTGCACATGTCCAGGGTATCTGGCAGGGCTTAGAGCAAAGAGGAAAGGGCACCAGCACCCACTTGTCCACCTGCCATGTGCCTGCTGGGCCATGGAGGCAAATGTGGAAGCAAGAGGGGGCCTGCGGGTACACACCTGAAAACTCCTTGTCTCTCTAGCACGGCCAGTCTGGGGAAAGCAGCTCCCACTGGCCCTCCCCGCCCTTCCTCCTCTGGCTACAAGATGACCACAGAGGATTACAAGAAGCTGTGAGTAGGCAATCGCAGACCCAACTTGGTTCCCTCTTTCCAGGGCCCAAACATGGGGCCCGCTGAGGGCAGCTGCCTGCTTGCCTCTGAGCACAATGCAGACTGCTGTCCTGCCACTCTGACCTCCTTGCCAGTTGCCACTGTGGCCTGGACCCCACCAGAGGGTGGCAAGCCCCGGAAAGTTGTACATTGTACACCTCGTACTTCTGATCTCAGGGAAAGCAGGGGCTGTAGGAAGCTTGCAGAAGGAGCTGGTGGGTCTAGAGAAAGCATCTTGGGTCATGGCCCTGACTGTTTTCTGGACTGGGCCAGGGTGGCCTAGCACCTGATGAGTCCAAGAGTGCTGCTGGCCCTGGCAGCCTGTCAGCTATGGGCACTTTGTAACTAAATGTGGGTTGCTTCTTGTATGTCAATCTTTGGGGTCCCCCTTGGAGCTCCCCATGTGGCCCCACACAGGGTCCCCTCCTGTAGACCTAGCAGGGCAGGGTCTGGACAGATGTGGATTGTGCCTGCATTCCCAGGGGCCCAACATCTTGCTTGTCCCCTGTCACCATCATCCACTGACATGGAGCAACTAGGGAATCTCTCTGCAGAAGGGGATGAGGCTTGAACTGGGTCTTGGGGGACAGTAAGGGTGGGAACAGGGAGAGATAGCAAGTCTAGCTTTCCAAGAGGAAGGAGTGGCTTGAACAGAGTCCAGGGGCAGCCAGGCTAACACATGTTGTTGTTCTTATAAGTTAGGAGGCCAAGCTGCAGAGGGCATGACAGAGAATGGTGTGAGGGTGGTCGAGGGAGGAGGGGCCATGACTGGCAGCATCTTCAATCCCCCACCCAGGGCCCCCTACAACATCAGGTGCAGCTCAGCATCAAGAGCTGCTGAAGAGGAGGAGGTACGCTTCTCTTCTGATGAGCAGAAACGGAGGTAACGATGCCTGCTGGGTGTCCCATGGACAGGGCAGGGCCCAAGTCTCCACCGCCTGGGGAGACAGGGATCGTGCATGACATATGGAGCATCTGTCTTGTCTGTTGTCGGAGGGTGGCCGCCAGCAACAGGGAGCATTCCTGGAGTCCCTGAACCACCCACTCAGCGCTGGGCCTGCCTGGGGGCCCCCTCTTAGGAACTTTCTACGAGGGCAGAACCGAGGTAATGAGGAATTTCTCTATTAGTTTGTTCAAAAGGGTCCTGAGCAAATTGGACCAAAGTAGGCAGTGCCTGGTGCCCAGGGACAAGCCACCTGCATATGGCTGGGGAGAGGGCCAGGCTCTAGAGGGGCCTTTGCCCCTTGTCCCAAAGTGAGGGCTGGGTGCTTGGGCACAGCTAGGTCCCAACCTCAGCCTGTTGCCCCCAGTGCCAACATCTGCTGGCCTGTCCTTGACATTGGAAATGCACCGAAGGCCCCCATGCTGAAGGCCCAGCAGACGGGCAATGCTAAGGGCAGAGTCAACAGTAGCAGAGGGAAGAGCTAAGAGCTCCAGGCCAGGCTGCCTGGCATTGATTTCCCACTGTGCAGCCTGCTAAGTGTGGGCTCTCGGGTAGGTCACTAAAGCTTTCTTCTGCTTCCTGAGTAGCTGCCCTGCCTCATCCATTAGCTGCCCCCTCTCTGTGCCACCCCAGGTCCGAGGCTGCCAGCAGTGTGGTGAGGAAGACAGCTCCCCGGGAGCACTCCTACGTCCTGTCAGCGGCCAAGAAGAACGCTGGGTGAGCTGCTCAGCAGGGGACCCAGCAGGGCCACCCACCTGCTCCATACTCTGGGCCAGGTCCTTTCCCCTCAGGGCTCTGCTCTTTCTCTGCCTGTGACAGTGGGTTGACAGGGACCCCACGTGTACTTTCTGGGAACCTGAGAGGTCTGGCTGCTGCCATCAGGGCAGGCAGGGTGCTGGGGATGATGTCACATGTTTGTGGCTTCTGCGAACACATCACCTTTCTGCCTCCTTCAGCAGCTCTGCCCAGGAGACACTGGCCCCGTTCATTGCCAAGAGGTAAGTGTGGGCAAAGGGAGGTGAGCTCTTGCATTCATAGGGGTGGAGTGAGCGGAGAGTGGGTGCAGGGGGGATGGAGTTGCTGTACCTGAGCAGAGGGAGTTGTGCAGAGTTGGCGGCTTCTGTTTGGAAGCCAAGGAAGTCCATGGTTGGCCATGGTGGCACAGAAGACCCTTGCAAGCAATGCTGCATAGGCAGGAGCATGACTCAGAGAACACGGCTGGTGACGAGAAACTTCCATTTGCCAGTGGCCAATAGGACCAGGTCCCTGACGCAAGATGGAGCTGTAGTGTTTCTTGGAAACACTGGGGTTTTGCACTGGGGTTTTGCACACTGGCCTCTGGGGTTTTGCAGCAACAGTAGGTACCAGGGAAGAAAGCAGTTGCTCCTTGGCACTCCTTCCCACCCTACCAGAGGTTGGCTGGACAATGCCTTGGCAGGAGGGATAATTGAGAACCCCTGGCTGACCAGGCCCTTGAAAGTGACCATGACATTGGAGATGGGTCCTAAAGGCTGAACAAGAGCCAGTGGGCCATGATCAGGACATCAGGATGGTGCTGCTGAGTGAGGGGACAGGACATCTTCTGGGAGAGGAGAGTACTTGGGGAGGACAGGGAAAAAAACTTCTGGAAAGCTGAACTTAGGGCTATTCTGTTGGATAGAGAGGGAAGACATCTATGACAAGCTGAGGACTGAAAAACAAGGGGAACTTGGCATGCCAAGTGTTCCAGGCAGAGGGCCCAGCTGTGCAGACTCAGAGGTGGGAAGACCAAAAATGCTGACCAGAATACAGCCAGCATGATCTTAGAGACAAGTTCCCACCAAGAGTCGGTTTGTAGTACTTTGTCATGGCAGCCTCAGGAACCTCATAGAGCCGTCCCAGGCCTCTCTCCCACCTTCTGGTGTCGCTGGCAGGCCTTGCCTTGTAGACACATCACCCCTACCTCTGCCTCCACTGTCACAACACCTTCTCTTCTCTGTGTGTCTGTGTCCAAGTTTCCCTTTTATAAGGACACCAGTTGTTGCATTTAGGGCTCACTCTACCCCAGTATGACCTCACTGTAACTTGATGACAAATTGATTGCAAAGACTATTTCCAAATAAGATCACGTTGCCAGGCTCTAGGCAGACATGAATTTTGTCAGGACACTATTCAACCCCATGTCCTGTCCTTATCCCAAACTGCAGTCACTCAGCCATCAACATGACTGAAAGAAAGCATGTCATTCAGGCCCCAAGTGTATCTGTTTCTCTTCTTTCCCAAAGGGTGGATGAGGATGGGTCTTCTGAGAAAAGCCAGGACCCACCTGCTCTGGCGAGATTCCCTGCTGACTCAAGCAGGTAATCAGTTGCTCACCTCTGCCAATGGCTGGTAACTACCAGCTTATCTCCTTACAGGGCCTCAGAGTCAGTGTCCCCATGTGCCCAGTGACAGGATGGGACACCGAAATCAGTAAGGGCCTGTCTGGCTTGATGTCCTGAGGTTGAAAGGAGCAAAACAGCCTGGTCTTCTGAGACAGAGTGCTTCAGTCTTGTCTGTCTGGTGCTTATCTGTGTCAACTTAACCCTTGCACCACTAAGCACTGTAGTGGCCAACTGTGGGATGTGAGGTGGTCTGCAGCCAGGGTACTCGTCTAAGGCTCTCCTGTAAGTTGATCAAGTTCACCCTGCCAACGCTGTCCTCCGCCTCCTTCTTTGCCAGTGCAGACAGGGGCAGAGCCAAAGTGTCACGGGCCATTTGGGTGGAGCTCATGCTGAGCCCAGGTGGGTGCCAGGAACTGGCTCTGGCTCATGAGCCCATGAGATGGGAGGCTCTGGCAGTGGGGTGACAGGGCAGGGAGTCTGATTGCGGGTGATCTCACTCCAGGCAGCGCTTTGATTTGCCCTGATTTCTGAGCCCTAGAGTGTTGGGCAGATAATGGTGCTCTCTTTTGTCTGCAGGCTAAAGGCAATCAATACCTCTTTGTACTCTGAGCTGAATCACGCTAAGTCCTGTGAGAATGCCACTGCCCCTGGGGCTGTTACGGGTCTTGTAATGCCACTGCATGTCCACACGCCCCTCCTTGACTTGAGCCCCTCAACCATTTGTATGTGACCTTGGTCCTTGGGGCCATCTCTTCTGTGTCAGGAGAGAGATATGATAACCTGCTACAGCCCAGATTGGTGGAGGACAGAGAAAACTGCAGGAGTTCAAGGCCAGTCGCAGGTCACAGCCAGAGCAACAGGAAAATTTAAGAGCTCTTCACGAGGTAGCATTGATGGGATATGAGGGCTTAGTATCCCAGCGTTGCTGGAACAAAGGGTCACAAACTGGTTGACACAAATAGCCAAATGTATTGTCTCCCAGTTCTGCAGGCTGGAAGTTTGAAATCAAAATGTCAGTAGGGTTGATTTCTACTAAGACCTCTCTATTTGGTGTATAAATGGCTGTCTTCTCCCTGAATTTCTTCACAAGGTCTTCCTCAGTGTGTCTGTGTCCTGACCTCCTCTTCTTATAAGGACATTAGTCATATTAGACTATGAGCCACCCTACTCCAATATGACTTCATTTTAATTATATCTGAAACATCCTTATTCCAAATAAGCTCACATTCTGAGGTACTGGGGATTAGGATGTAAATATATAAATTTTGGAGGGGACACAATTTACCAAAAACAAAGCACATTTTTGAAAAGTGAAAGTGAAAATCTCTCAGTCCTGTCTGACTCTTGTGACCCCATGGACTATACAGTTCATGGAATTCTCCAGGTCAGAATACTGGAGTGGATAACCATTCTATTCTCCAGATTCCCCAACCCAGAGATCTCCTTAATTTCTGTTTTGGGAAAAAAAAAAAAAAGCAATTAATGTTGGTTTCACATGCTTTCTTAAAGCACAGAGAAGGAGAACTAAGTCGTGTTATCAATTGACAGGCATTTTAGCATTTATTCCAGAAAACTCCTTTGGATGTTTACTACCTACCACCTGGCTGTCACAGCAAAGTGGCTGTCTGTCTTGGTCGGGCCGCCATAACCAAGTCCCCCACCATAAGTATGTGATAGTGGTTGGTCAGGAAGGCTCTTCCATTAGTGTTTGCAAATCACAAGGTACCTTCACCATGAACTGCTGGCTGGTCCCAGGCAGCCTTCCTGTCTGACGCTACCCCCATGACGCCCTGCAATGACTCAGGGGGTCACCATCAGCCCCCCATGCCCGGCTCCTGCCTGCCTAGTTATCTAGAATTCCAGGTCTGGTTGTATCCCTGAAGGAGCCCAGACCGCTGGGGAACAGGGATTGAACCAAAATAGCTGGTTTGTGGCCAACTAGGAGGGGCACCCCTGTCTCAAGCGCCAAACCCTACAGGGGAACAAAAAGAGTGCCACAGCAGGATGCCCCATCCCACTCTGGACCCCTGACCTGCCTGGGTGCCCCAAAGGCCCCTCAGTACCAAGTGTCCAAATCTGAGCTCCCATCTCCATCATCTCTTCCGTCCCTTTCCCTCCCCACCTCAACAGCCCACCTGTGGCAGTGGCCCTGCCTCCATGCACCATGTGGCCTAGTTTCTTGGGTTCATCTCATTTCCCCACTCTTGATGTGAAGGATAACTCCTGCCCATCTTCCAAAGTGCACATTCTCGGATACCCCCTCTCATTGACACTAGCCTGTGTGAGAGCCCCAGGCCTGGCTGCTGCCCCCATCACAGCACGGCTCAAGCTTTCTTGCCTCTCTGCTTCACCTGATCAGGTAAGTCTGGGCCCCAGCATGCTGCCTGGCAGAGGAACTAAGGAGCCGTCAGTAAGAGCACAGCTTCTGGTACAAGGCAAAACCCTTGCATTGCCCTCTATGGGCTGTGTAGCCTTGAGTAAGCCCCTTTACCTCTCTGTGCCTCAGGGTCCTCATATGTAAAATAGGGAGCAATAGGGAGCAGTGATACCTATCTCCAGAGGCTGTCCAAAAGACCAGATGGGATAATGCGCGTGAGGTCCTTTGTGCAGTGCCTTGGTGCTGGTACGGTTGTGTGCTTCTTGAGCTGCAGAAAAAGACAGTGAAAGAAAGTGAAGTCGCTCAGTCGTGTCCGACTCTTTGCAACCCCATGGACTGTAGCCCGCCAGGCTCCTCTTTCCATGGAATTCTCCAGGCAAGAGTATGGGAGTGGGTTGCCATTTCTGTCTCCAGGGGATCTTCCTGACCCAGGGATTGAACCGGCTCTCCTGCATTGTAGGCAGACCTGTCTGAGCCACCAGGGAAGTCCATCATCAGATGAAAAGGCCAATATTGCCCTCTATTGGTGTCAGAGGGAAATGCCACCATGGGCAGCCGAGAAGGAGCTCCTCTGTCCTCCCTCCCTGAATTCTCTCCCTCTTTTAGCTGGATGAGTCCTTTGGCACAGGCCACTTGCATTCCCACCTGCAGCTGTGGCCTCACTGGATAAGAGCTTCTGGCCTCCAGCAGCTCTCAACCTGGCCAACCACTTCAGATTGAACTAGAGCTGTGGGTGGTTGAGGGTCTGGAGAGGGGTGAGGCTGCTGGCTGCAGAGGAGGAGAGGCTGGAAGGCCCCTGTGTGAAATTGCTGGGGCTTCCCTGAAAGGGTTCCAGAAACTGGGTGGATTAAACAACAGAAATGGATGCTTTCAGAGTTCTAGAGGCCAGAAGTCCTAAATCAAGGCAGGTGTCAGCAGGGCTATGTGCTCCTCCGAAGGCTCTGGAGTAGAGTCTGTTCCAGGCCTTTCTCTCAGCTTCAGTCCTTGGCACCTCTTAGCGTGTAGATGCATCACTCCGACCTCTGCTTCTGCCATCACATGGCTGTCTTCCGTTTGTGTATTTGTCCCCTTTCTGTAAGGCACCTGCTCTACTCCAATACAATCTCATCGTAAATATTTACCTCTGCAAAGACACTGTTTCCAAATAAGGTCACATTCACAGATACCAGGGGCTTTAGCACATCTTTTAAGATGGACACAATGCCACTCACAGTAGGATCCATGGGGGCTGAGCCTTTAAGTCAAAATCGCTCCGGAGGCAAGCGTTGAGGAAGAGGCACCAGCTGAGGCAGCGCTTGGTTCCTGTTTCCTGTCTGACAGAACTAGAAATGCCAGGGAGAAGGTATGCTTTACTTGCCTGTGACATCCCCAAGTGGAACGTGTCCTTGCTCCCCGGCACAAAGGAACAACAGGCTGTCTTCATGGTCATCACGAATGGAGATGGGCTGAGATCAGAGCTACCCATGTGCACCAGGCCCCCTCTGGGCTTTCATGTGTAGAGAAGCCCTGTCCGCCAGAGCCCTTCCATTTCCTCTCGTCATCTCAGTGCCCAGAAGGTACAGAGATGAGCAGTTCACTGACCTGCCCTCCAGGGGCTCCCTGTCTCCATCCTGCCCCCCACGCGCCCCTCCTCCTGCTGGGATCCCCGAGTGTCCTTTCTGATGTGCCTGATCATGTCAAGGCCCCACCCTCACCTCAAGCACATCTTGTGGACTTTCTTTGCCACAGTCGATCTGGTCTCTGTCTTTAAGAGCCCTGCTGGCCTCTACCTCCTCCCTTCTCCCTCTGTCTCCCTCCAGTGAGTTTGGGCTGAGCTACTCCTCCATGGAACTTTCCAGGTGCCTTTGGGGCTTGATTTGGGCATGGCCCTACAGGTTACTTGTGTCAGCGCCCATGCCGCTTGGCCCTCATCCCCTGTTCCCCAGGGCAGGCCTGGGACTCACCCCTACCTGTACCCCAGTGGCCAGGGACAACCAAAGGAAGGAGTGAGTGGCTGTAATGTGGACCTAATAGGTGGTTTGGAGTGAAGGGGAACCCCACAAAGCCAGAATGTTCTAGATTCTCTCCAGCCCTAACCCTCAACACAGCCAGATCCTCCTGGGTGTCAGGCCCTGCAATGGGGACACAAAATCCAGTGGAATTGGAGGGCTGTGTGCAGTCACTCTCAACCAGGCTCTAAGCAAGGGAACACTCAAAGGGACCTCCTGAGGGCTGAGAATGTCTGATCCTGCCTGGGCTGCTGCTCATGGGCACCTGCTCTCTGACCTTCAAGCCCTGAGTCTCCCCTTTCACTGGCTGTCACTCCAGATTTGGTGTGTAGGTTTCCTGGGCATCTCGCTCACCATGTGTTCCCATCAGCCCATGAACTAACAAATTGCCACTTTGGATGCTGCAGTGCGGCCACCGACAGGGCTCACCTCTGTACCCAGAAGGCCCCTCACTGTGTCTGAAGGAGGCTGGGATCAAGAATACGAGACTGCTAAGAGGTCCTTTGGTCCCCTTCCTCTGGGACATAGAGGCCAGTGGCCCAAGCTCAGCTGCAGCACCAAGAAGACTCAAGTCTAAGGAGGAGACAAGAGAAAAAAAGGGAGGGGCAAGGTCTGGGTGTCCCACTACACTAGCCAGGACGCTCCTGAGAGAGGACAGCCTGGGACCCCCAGCACAGATGGAGAAGGGGAGGCCTTTCTTACCAGCAACTCTCTACCTCTCTTTTGGCTGCAGTGCAAGAGGTGAGGAGACTGTCCGCCTGCAGATCACAACACTCGGAGCAGGACTCCACCTGGTGGCCCCACACCTGGAAGGAATGAGGTACACATGATTCTAGAGATGGGAGCAGCAGGGCCAGGCTGCAAGTGATGAGGTTTGTGGGCTTGTTGGTGGGAGAAATGAGCAACCTGGATTCTTTGCCCCATCCCATTTCCCTCCAGAACTCCTGGGAGCCAGCACTTGGTTCCATAGCCCTGGGGACCCCCTGTCTGGAGTTGCTGACTGTCTGCCTGGTGGGGGGAGGCAGACACAGACACATGTGTGGTCAGGCCTGAGATGCCGACCTAGCCATGTGCCAGGAGCCCCTGGAAGTGATGGCTCACCCAGCTGGGCCCTGAGGATGGGAGCAGCCAGCTGTACTGGGTGGGAATCTGGGCTTTGTGGAGCCCCACCCCTGTCCCCAGGCCACTAAGGCAGTTGTGTGTGACTGGGGCCACCAGGAATGGGGCAGGGTCACTGGATCAGCCTCAACAGTTCAGGAGTAGGGCGGTTCAGGGAGGTGGACAACCAGCAGGGAGCACAGTGGACTCAGGCTTACTTGGAGGTAGGGGGCAGACAGTCAGGTAACATGCAGGCAGGGCTTGGGGGATGGGGGGATGGGTCCAGCAAAGCTGAGGTGGGAGCAATTGGAAATCTGAGCAGGGAGGAGAGACCTGCGGAGGGAGGGAGACTTCTGCGCTTCTCTGCGGCACTTTGACTCCTGCTCATTTAGCTACTCACCTGCCTCCATGCCAGCACCTGGGAGGCTGCAATGAAGCAGACAGATTGGGACCCCATCTAATGAGGCCAGAGTCTGGAGAGTGATGCCAGACTGGACACCCAGGCTAATCCTTGGGGCAGTGGGAGCTCCAAGCAAGGGCCTCTCACCCTCATGGTGGTGGGGGTGGTTAACGAAGGCTTCCTGGAGGAACTGACATCCAAAATGACTCCTGATGGATCTGTGGGTCCCTTGACTCTCTTCCTTGGCTCCTTCCTCTCTACACCCCAGGCCCAGTCAGGCACTGAGTCCTGTCCATTCGTTTTAGAGATATTTCTGTCCCTACTCCCTTCCCTGGGGCCAGGCCTCCTCTATCACTCACCTCATCCCAGAATCTTCATATTTCTACCTGGGTGCCATTTCTAAAGGGCAGCAGTAGTCCTCTGCCAGGCCTGGGAAAACCCCTGCAGCACCCCCTTCCTTTTAGGCTCTGCAGCCTGAACTCTACTTTGCCTGATGGGGCCCATTCACCCGCTCCTGGCTCCCTTTATATACCTTCCTCCCTGGATCTTGCCCTCCAGCCTTCCCCAGCCCCACTTGGCTGTGCAGGTTGTAGGCTCTGCTGGGGATGCCCTTCCCATTTGCATTGTTCAGCCTCCCATCTGCTGCACCTCCTTCACCTGTGTGTCTTTCTGTGAAGGGCTTTCCATGCTGAGCTCACACAGAGAGTCTTCTACACAAAGTCACGATTGTCCATACACAGATGGCTCTGCCCCAAGAACTCCAAGTTCCTGGAGAGCCCAGAGCCTGTCCCAGAACAGGACCACAGTAGCATTTATTGCTGGAATAATTGAGAATCACCCAGTGTGACAATGTCTTTAATATGGCAACACTGGAAGCTGCTTCACTGGTTTCCTTAAGGTGACCAGTACCTGGGAAACAAGGGCAAAGTGACCCTGAGAGACACAGGAGGAAGCCAGGCTGTGCCTGAGGAAGGTCTGCACTGTGTGCCCCATAAGGCCTCTGGCATTTTGTCTGAAAGTGACAAAGCTATAACAGCCCACTGAGATCCCCTGGAGTGCCCTCTCCCACTTTCCAACAGAAAATCAAGTTGGAGAAAAGGAAGAAAGAGGGAAAACTCTTAATCGAATTCACTAAGCCCTGCCCTGCCCTAAACAGCCCACATCCCCATGCAGGATGTAGATGCAATCACTGTGTCCATTTTACAGATGAGAAAACTGAGACCCTGAATGGTTCAGTAACTGCTAAGTCCCATGGTCAAGAGCAGGCAGATCCACAATTCCCACCTAGCCTGCCTGACTCCCACCCCACACTTTTTGCTCCATAACTCACTACAGTAGTGGGGCTAGGGGTAGAGGGCAGGGTAGGATGCTATACTTAGTACTTTACAAATTACTATTTATGATGACCTTACTAGGAGGCCTTTCAGAGTTTGTGGTTGAACTTTCAGAGAGAGGTCAGGGCTCAAGAGATTTCCATGTTGTATGCAGAGGGATGAGAGTGGAAATAATGGGGTTCAAGTTTTATGTTTACATGGGGTACAATGTCAAGGGGCTCGAGGAGAGAGGAGCCAGCAAACTGAGCACAGACCACATTGTGGAGGTGGTGGCTGCCTGGTCATTCCCCTGGAGGCAGCTGGGGAGGGTGGTCAGTTCTGGCCATGTTGAAGGTGAGCTTCCTGAGGGCCAGTCCAGGAAGTAGTGAGTATATGGAGAAGTGGGAAAAGGCAGATGTCATTGGCTTCAGAATGACAGTTGACACCATGGGAGCAGAGGAGGTGACCAAGGTCAGTGGCAAAGCATGCAGATGGTGAGGAATGCCAGAAACACCAACATTTAAGGGGCAGAAGAGGAGAAATAGGTGGAAGAGATAAGGAAGGTGTGGCAAGGCAAGTAGGAAGCAGTGACACAGTCATGATGGGTGGATGGGGGAGAAAAGGTGGAAGGTACCCACTGGGTCAGTGGTCCTGAATGGTCACAATGATGGGAGTGTTTCTGTTGGAGCTGGCACCATGAGACTCCCTGATGACCTCAGAGAGAATACAGGGAGTTTGAATCAAGAGGGTAGGATCAATTTTACCCCAAAGAAGACTATAGTCCAAAACTCTGAAGAAGCCAGACTGCTTGGGTTCAAATCTCAGCTCTTCCTCTTGTTACTTGTGGAATGTGGGACGAGTCACTCCAGGTCCTCTGTGCCTCATTTTGCTCATCTGGAAAGTGGGCATGGATAAGAACAGTGACCATGTTGTGGGGTTGATGTGAAGAGCTAATGCACGCAGTCATGAGAATGGGGTCTGACAGTCAATCAATAGTAGTTGTTAGTAGATTTTGACAATGAGCCAATCCTGCAACATCAGGATTTAAGCTCTTTGGAGAAAGTTAGCATTTGGGGAGGAGGTAGCTGCCCCAACTTAAGTGTGGGTGCTTAACTTCTGCTTCTTTCCACTATAGGTCTTCCTCAGGTTCCAAAGACAAAGAGGTCCCTCACCCCAGAGAGCCCAAGAGAAACTTGACTAGTGAAGGAGCCTTCAGGAGCCCTGATGCAGACTCTGAAAGGTAACTCAGTGCAGGGACCAGAGCCCATGTGGCCCCCCATCCAAGGTCAGTGGATGGAGCTGGAACCAGGGCTGTTCCATTCCTCACTGTGTCCCCAGTGTCTGGGGTGCAGGTCCACAATGAATATCTGTTGAAAGAATGAATGAAGGAATGCGTAAGGCCTGGAGAAAGTTTGGCCTCTGCCAAGATCCCTCAGGGAGCCACTTGGACAAAACTCTGCTGCTGCTGCTAAGTCACTCAGTCATGTCCGACTCTGAGCGACCCCATGGACTGCAGCCTACCAAGCTCCTCCACCCATGGGATTTTCCAGGCAAGAGTACTGGAGTGGGGTGCCATTGCCTTCTCTGGGACAAAACTCTAGAGGAGGACAAAACTGTAGGCCAGGCCACCCCAACCCCAGCCCTCAGCCCAACCTCATTGTGCCTTTACTCTATGGAAAGCAACCCTGTGGACAGCCATGGCAAGCAAGGCCACTGAGCTGGAGGTTTAGGGAAGTCAGTGATCAAAGGATGTGTGGGCCCTTGCAGAGCACCTCACAGGGACTTCCAGGATGGCCTGTGGACAAAGGGAGATGTAGGAGGGGTGCAAGGATGGGAGGCAGAATGATAGCAGGGAATGATGAGTCCAGAGGGGCTGGTTGTGCCCAGCATCATGCAACCATCCAACTCACCTCTCCCTGAAGCCCGACCAGGGGAGCCTGGGTGTGGTGGGCAGGGACTGAGAGCTGGGCACGTCCTCAGTGAGAAGCTGGTAGCTAGTAATGGAGAAGAGCCTACAGGCTTGTCCACCTGCCATCGTCTTCTTATTGTGGAACCTCAGCCCTGAGCTCTGTGGTTTATTAGTGGCCCCAACCATTTTGCCCTGTTTTCTGTTGGTCATCCCCCCACCCACCTCCCATGGTGCCCCCTTGCTCTGTTTCTTGGCTCCCAGCCCATCAAGTTTGGGATGAAAGCTAAAATAGTGCTGGTATCATCCTGGTTTCTGTTGAAACAGTACAGCGTGGCAACTGAAGGCCTGGGCTTCTGGTCCTTGAGGACTGCTCTCAGGATGCCTGAAAGTGAAGGTCACTCAGTCATGTCTGACTCTTTGCAACCCCATGGACTATATAGTCCATGAAATTCTCCAGGCCAGAATACTGGAGTGGGTATCCTTTCCCTTCTCCAGGGAATCTTCCCAACCCAGGGATTGAACCCAGGTCTCCTGCATTGCAGGTAGATTCTTGACCAGCTGAGCCACAAGGGAAGCACATTAAATTAAATTAATTTATGTTAATTTGAGTAAAATTAAAGCCCATTTTTCCAGTGGTCATGTATGGATGTGAGAGTTGGACTATAAAGAAAGCTGAGCACCAAAGAATTGATGCTTTTGAACTGTGGTGTTGGAGAAAACTCTTGAGAGTCCCTTGAACTATAAGGAGATCCAACCAGTCCATCCTAAAGGAGATCAGTCCTGGGTGTTCATTGGAAGAACTGATGTTGAAGCTGAAAGTCCAATACTTTGTCCACCTGATGCGAAGAGCTGACTCGTTGGAAAACACCCTGAATGTTAGGAAAGATTGAGGGCAGGAAGAGAAGGGGACAGAGGATGAGATGGTAGGATGGCATCACCAATTCAATGGACATGGGTTTGGGTGGACTCTGGGAGTTGGTGATGGACAGGGAGGCCTGGCGTGCTGCAGTTCATGGGGTGGCAATGAGTTGGACACAACTGAGCAACTGAACTGAACTGAATTAAATGACATCAAATCAAATTTACATTAAATTACATTAAATCAAGACCCAGTAAATCAGCGAATGTTTATTTTCCCATCCAGATCAATTGCACAGTCAAGTGATGGCAACATGGGATCGGAAGCCATGGGTGCCCCAGATGAAGACTTGGTTGCAGCAGATGTCAGCTCTGGGAGAGGAAGGTGAGCTACCCTGGGGAGGCCAGTGGCCCCAAGTTGCTGATTCTTTCATGTTCCTGGTGACAGTCCAGGGTCAAGCCTCCACAGCTGCTTGGGTTGCTGCAGGCGGAGCACTGCTCATTTTCCATGGTCCTGCCCAATGCTTCTCCCATCTCCAGTACTCCCACCGCCACCACATCCTTTGTCCCTGGACTTTCCACTCTCGAGATTTACCTCTCTTTGAATCTTGCTTCTTCTCCTACTCTCTTCCACTGGCTCTCAAGTTCCTCCCAAGTAGGCACAAAGTAGACATGGGGAGCTAGGTTGATCTGTGGGAAGGAGAGAACGATGGGTGAATCAACTGCCTTCTTGCTTCTTGGCTGAGCTCTAAGGGTAAGCTAGAAGGAAGTCCTTCATCTCTGCTTTTTCCCTTCCCTTCCAGAAGCCCCAAAGCCTCCTCCCTGCCCCCACCTTTCTCCTCTGGCCAGCTCTGCTCTCAGGTTCAGTGAATGGAAGAGCAGTGGCCCAGAGAGAAAAAGTGGGAGACAAGTGTATCCACCTGGGCTCTGACTTCTTGTACTTGGATGGAGTCAGGGCCCATTTTCTCAGGTGATTTGTGGAGTGGCAAGGTTCCACCTGTCCCCAGGTGGTTCCAAACCAAGCATAACTCTTGCTGGGGGGAAAAGTCCAGGTGTGCAGATGTTGGCAGAGATAGTTCAGCTCCAAGCTGTACTACAGCCCTCATGGTTCAGAGCAGATGGCCACAGAGGAATTGCGAAAGTGATGCCTGCAGAGAGCCACTAAAGCACTTTCCAGCCAGCACCCCTGCCCTACAGCAGTCTGTCTGAGGAGGGACTCCTCTGCTTTCCCAACTGGCCCTCTCAGCTGCCCCTACTTGTCCGAGCCCACCAGGAGCTGTTGCCCTCCCTATGGTTACTAGTTTGCAACTGATGCCTGAACCCTGACCCCCACTTCCAAATCAGGAGCACAAGACCACCTGGGAAGAGGGTGGCAGGCTGGGGCTTCTGGTGCCAGGAAATCCCACAGGGCCAGGGCCTTGGTTCTCTGAGCTTCCCCTAGTGGGGAGGGCTGTGCAAGAGCCCCACACCCACAGCCAGTATCACGGTGCTGGCCAGCATGGTCCTGCAGATTGACTCCATTCTCTGGTCCAACATTACTGGACTTGGTTCTTGATTACTTCATCTTTGGATATTTATCCAGATCATCCTTCTTGCGCATGCCCAGTGATAAATTGAAGTCGTTGATTTCTGTTTTCAGTTTCCTTAAAATGAAGCTGAAGCTCATATTAACTTGCAGAATTATCTGAAGAATCTTCTAGATTTTTATGACTTTTAATGCAGTGTTTTACACTGTCTTTTCTATAGTTATAAATTTTGACAATGACTGTTAAGAGACTTGCTTTTATAATCTTTCCAAAGAAAAAGTTGTTTGTCATGAACAAAAAAGCACTCTCCTTTTCCATTCATTTTCCTGAGTTTACTGATTATGGTGGGTTTGGAAATAAACACAAGGTAGAGTGTGCAGGCTAGTACAGGTGACCAGGTGCTCCATGAGCCCTGACTTTGCGGAGTGCTGTGATTCATGCAGAGAGAGAGAACTCAACCTATACCTGGGAAGGCTGCATAAGACAGCACCCACTGAATCTGTATCAGATTGATGGGCACAAACAGACTGCAAACGGTTGCTGCTTCTACAAATAGCCACAGGGCCCAGTAATAATCACAAGAGCATTTTAGCATGTGTTAGGGCCCAGACTGATGCTGAAGCCGAAGCTCCAGTATTTTTGTCACCTGATGTGAACAGCCAACTCATTAGAAAAGAGCCTGATGCTGGGAAAGATTGAGGACAGAAGGAGAAACATTGAGGGCAGAAGAAGAGGGCATCAGAAGATGAGATGGCTGGATGGCATCACCAATGCAATGGACATGAAATTGGGCAAACTTCAGTAGATGGTGAGGGATAGGGTGATGCTGGGAAAGAGTGAAGGCAGGAGAAGGGGATGACAGATGGTTGGATGGCATCACCTACTTGATGGACATGAGTTTGAGCAAGCTCCAGGAGTTGGTGATGGACAGGGAAGCCTGGTGTGCTGCAGTCCATGGGGTCACAGAGAGTCAGACACGACTGAGTGAGTGACCTGAACTGAACCGAGGGAGGCTTGGCGTGCTGCAGCTCATGGGGTCACAAAGAGTCAGACATGACTGGGCAACTTAGCATACTTGCACACATGCTGTTCTCAGAAAACGTATGAGGCAGACACAGTTATCACCCCATTTCAGAAGCCACTCTCTTGGGGGAAGTAGACATAAAGACACAAAGTCCTGAACCAAGACCAGGCTTGGCCTCCTTCCACAGGCCGTGTTCACCTGCTGGCTTCACCCCTCTCCTGGATGATCAGGAGGTGCCCAGTGCCAACTCACAACCTTGCAAGCCTGCACCAGCAACCACCAGGTAAGGGTGGGCCAACTGCCCAATGATCAACCTCTTTGCCTCTGGCACCTCAGGTTTCCCCTCGCACTTCTCAGCTCTATGACATCTTCACATCAGGCAATCACCACAGGACAGGGAAGCCTAGAAGAGGCCCTGACATAGCCCACCCACCGGGGGCAGTGGGAGAGGAGGTACAGGTGATAAGTCAGGTGACCCAGACAACTTAGCACATAGCCACAGGGACTCAAGTTGAGGTGGCAAAGAAGAACACATTGGAAGGTGGAGGTTAGAAAGAGACCCTGCTCTGGAGTAGTCAAGGGGAAGAATCCCAGGGACAGCCAGTAGAGGGCTCAGTCCTAAGGAGCCTTTGGAGGTGGCTGGGGAGGTGCAAAAGTGCAATGGGAAGAGGTTGTACATTCCCAGGCTGCACCCTTCTCTGCCCTATTTGATCTACCAATCCACCAGTGGAGAGAAGCCATTTTACTATGGATTTGTGGAGCATTTAGTAAGTAAAGATCTTTCTGGATTTCCACAGAGCCCTAGAAAATGTAAGTCATGCAAAGATGCTGGAACCCAAAACTAGCAGGACACTTCCCTAGGGATTCCAAGCTGGTCATGACCAGTGCTTAGTCTTGAACTGCAGTGTTAAGGCCACAGCCAGGGCTCACAGGATGCTCTTACTCACAGCAGCCTTTATTGGCACACGTAGGTCCCCCTTTCCTGTGAGAATCCAGCCAGGAAAGGGAAGACCCGGGCCCCCAGTCTTCTTTGGTCTGAGGCTTCAGCAGGCCTGTGTGCTTCCTCCCTCAGCTCTGATGCCATTTCGGCCTCTGCTATCCTAGCCAACAGGAAGAGCAACAGCCTGGCAGACCTGGAGGATACGGAGACAAATCCAAAGGGGTAAGGCATCAGCCAACAGTGCTTCTGTGGTGGAGAGACACAGCTCTGGTATGCACTAGCCCTTGGCTGGGAAGGTGAGATCAGTGATGCCTACTAGCCAAAGGGATGTGGCGAGGGCTGAAGCTCCAGCTACAAACCTCTGGCCTGTGCCTCCAAGGCCACAGAGCCTCCCAGTACACCTTGTTGCATCTAGCCAGAAAGTCCTCCATAATCAGGAAGTCACCCACTCTTTCAATCAGCACCCACTTGGACGGCACCTGCCCTGTTCTGGAGGTTGGAGCACACAGACAAAACCCAGCCCAGACTGGAATAGGGGAAGTGGGGCCGAACACAGCCTTGTGCAACAGGTGATTTTGAGCTGAATTTTGAAAGGTGAATAGGAATCCTCCAAGCAAAGGTAACAGTATATACATAAGACTCCAAACAACCTGGTATTTACTTGGCACTGTATGTAGCTGAGTGTGGAACAGGCTTATCACAGTAGGCATGGGCTGACTGGCCTTTATTACCAGATATCATTAATAATCACAACAGCCACTTCACTTTGGGGAACCTCATGTGTGCACAGACCTGTACTTAGTTTCTCATACGGTCCTCCCCACAATCGTGAGCTTTGCACCTAATTATAATGAAGAACAAAGGACTAGAAGTCACATCTCTGTGACTCCTGGGAAGAACAGTGCTCTGAAAGAAATAACAAGGTTGCTAAGATAAGAGAGTAATGGTGGCAAGGAGGGTACTACTTAGATGAGTGGAGTGGAGCGATGACTCAGGAGAGCTCCTCTAAGGAGGAGAAGGAACCAACAACTCTAGGAAGAGCAAGGAGAAAAGAACTGGAGATGGGGAAACATAAACTAAAAAACTCTGAGGTGGGAACACACTTAGCAGGTTCCAAAGCATCGAGTAGCTGGAGCCAACCTGGTGAGGGGGATCACAGATGAAACTGGGCCCTGGTAAGGCATGAGAGGGAGACTGCATCTTATTTCAATTTTTAAGCCAGAGAGGGATGTGGTCTGATTTAGGTGTTTAAAAAGTGAGTGAATTCCTGCAATGCCACACCTCATTACAGCTACATTTTTTTTTTTTACATTTGTGACCCCTACATAAACCACAATGCTGGGGCTTGGGTGGGTAACAGATCTCTAAGGTATGAGGACCTATTATGTGACTTTTTAATGTTTTGAATTGCACTGAAAGTTAACAGAGTGAAAACAAAAACTGACACCTGTTACCAGATTTGGGGAGGGTTAAAGAGGACCTTCCTGTGGGGCTCGGTTCTTGGTAAGGAACCAAAGAAGAATCTGAGGTCTTACCCATGGCAAAAGAAAGTTTATTAAGGAAAAAAAAAAACAGAAAGTACACCTCAACTGAAACATGGGCCAAGCCAAGAGAGGCACTGGCAACAGAATGATGAAGTACAGGGGTTTTTCAAGAGAGAGGGCTTTTACATATTCACCTAGGCCAGCATGGACTGACAGCTTTGATTGACAGTTGGAAGTTGCATAACAGCAGGCTCTATCACACATTCTTTCCCATAATTCAGTCTGTTATAATCATGTATGTATGTATAGATAGATGTAGGTATGTATGTATAGATGTATGTATGTATACAATATTTATGAACCCTCAATGGACTCCTGGATCCCTTAGGTTACTTGAGGACACACCTGCACATCAAGGGCACATGTGCGGGAATTGAAAAAGCCCCTGTGGGTTTTGTATGGACTGTCTGCCTAGGGCACATGTGCTAGAGCTGGAAAAGTGTGGTTATTTTGTAGCATATTGGTGAGCTCTCCTGGGCCACAGTGGCACATGTCTGGGGTGGGGTTTAGACATCAGCTTGAATTATCCATTATCTTATGTAATATTCCTCAAACCTAGAGAAGGATCTTGCTTCTTGCTATGCAATTTGACAGTGGAGGAAACAGAGGGCTCCTGTGAAGAGCAGAGCTAGAGATAGAGCTCAGATATGGCTAACTCTGGGCTTCCCTTGTGGCTCAGTGTAAAGAATCTGCCTGCAATGCAGGAGACCCAGGTTCAATTCTTGGGTCTGGAAGATACCCTGGAGGAGGGAATGGCAACCCATTCCAGTATCTTGCCTGGAGAAATTCACGGACAGAAGAGCCTGGCAGGCTATAGTCCATGGGGTCGCAAAGAGTCAGACATGACGGAGTGACTAACACTTTCACATGGCTAACTCTAGAGCCCAGGTTTGCAACTACTTTACTCTGCTTAAAAGTTTGCAAAATCAAAACAAACTTTATTGATCAGTGTTTCACAAATCTGGCTGCACTTGATAACCACCTGTGAAGTTTTTTTTTTTTTTTTTAAGTATCCAGAACCCATGCAGAGATTTAGACTTTATTGTTCTAGGGTAGCCGTTCCGAACACGGGACATCTCCCCCACCTCCAACCCCCGAGTCGCTTGGCAATGTTTGGAGACACTGTTGATGGCTACAAATGGGAAAGGGTGTTACTAGCAAGTAGTAGGTGGAGACCAGGGATGCTGCCCAATGGCTGACAGTGCACAGGACAGCTCCCATCACAGTTATCCAGCCCAAAATTTCAATAATGGCGAGGTTGACAAACGCTGTCCTAAAGCTGATCTCTATGGAAAGTCAGAAGATAGGGGCTGGAAAGTTTTTTACGGCGCGCAGACTCCCCCACCTTAGCTGCAGGTATCTGAGCAGTGAGCACAGAACGTATGCGCCTGCACATGCGCAGACCTGCACACCTTTGGCTCTAGGCCAGCGAGAGGCCTTCCTGTGTGCGCCTGCGCCTGGGTGCCCCGCGGGGGTGTAGGGGGGAGGTGAACGTATACGTCCAGTTCCTGTGCGCCTGCGCGCGCCGCCATTTCCTGCGGCCGTGTGCTCGCGTCGCGGTGCTTATCGGGAAATGAGACAGTCCGCACTTCGAAATGGCTACCCTGGGCGAGAGAAGCCTTGCGGGCGGTTCCTGGAAACGCCGCCAGATGGCGCGCGAAGATAACAATTCTGTCTGGCCGCCCATCTTGGCGCTTTGGGCTCTCGCTCCCCATCCCGCGATGGGCTGGAGGATCTGGGCGGTCCCACCCGCATGGAGTTGACCCAGCACCGTCACCACAGTGCAGGCGGAGGCGGGAGAGAGGAAGGGAGCTGGGTGCCCGCAAAGATCCAAAGGGGCTGTTTGGCGAGCTGCTCTGGTGATCTCTGGACGCCAGACGCTGGTCTTCAGAGCTGGCCGCGGCCAGGACCCATGGACACGAGGGGAGGGCGGCTCGACTCTTCAACCCCGAGGGACCCTGGGCGGACTTGCCAACTCAGGGTGCTGGGGCTCCCTGAGGAGAGGACGTCATTATCAAGAGGTCTAGGAGGGAGGTGAACAGGTTGGGTGGTCCGATGCGCACAGCAGTGCCTTTGTCCCAAAGTTGAACTGCGCTAATCTGACTTTGGTTTTTCTTCATCACGGTACATGACAGGTACAGGAAGAGGTGGTATAGTGTAATGAGTATGTACGTACTCCTGTGCCCGGGCTCTAATGTAAGCTCTGTCCCTTACTTGCTGTGTGGCCTTGGGTATCTTACTCATCTCTGTGCTTCAGTTTCCTTACCTGTAGAATAGTGGCAAAAATACATCCTACCACGCAGGGCTGTTGTGAGGGTTAAATGGTTTTGTGTGCAGGTCATTTCCTGGCACAAAGTACTACATACATGTTGGAGTCTCGTTTTATTAAAAGTTAAAGCTAAATAACCAGCCCCAGAGGAATACCTCTTTCCACCAGAACTATTTAAGGACATGAGGAATGCTGGCCTCTGTTCCTCTTTTCCAGGTTTATTGGCTTGACTTAATTTAATAAGACACAGAGTCAATCACCCCTTCTTCAGTAAATTTTTGTCATTAGACTTTACATTTAAAGCATATGCTGTTTTCCTGTGTGTTGCAAGTCTGAGCCTTTCAGGTTTATGTTCTCTCTGCATTAGGAACAGGTGAACTTTAAACACATGTATTCACTGTGGACAACTGCTGTCAATCACTGGAAGAGTCTAATGGAGGTACCACAAGAGTGGAAGGAGCTGTTGTCTTCCATGTAAAGAATATGACTGTGTCCACGATTGGCAGTAGCTGGACTAGGCTTCCAGATTTTTGATCTAGTTACAGCCAGAAGTATTATAATACCTTTCCTATCTCTAAACACTTGACTTCTAGGCAGTTCATTAGGGGCCAGGAGGACTTCTCGGTTGTTACATTGCTCAGCAAGACTTCTTGTGACTGTTTTACTAAAATTTATTTTTCATGGGTCAGGTGGGTTATACCTTCTATAATTGTAGTGACTCTGCTCTGAGGCCTAGGGCAAAGCAGCTTTATTCATCTACTTGTCCCTGTGTCACAGTGGACATTCAAATTGCTCTTTGCTGAGAATCTTGGCTTTATTCACAAACTTGGTGAGGATAATTTCTATTATCATAATTCTACTGGAGCCATGGGTTGGTACAGGACTCTGATTAAGTAAAGTTAGCTCATGGGGTTCTCAAGGCAAGAATACTAAGAACTAAAGAGCCTCTTGATGAAAGTGAAAGAGGAGAGTGAAAAAGCTGGCTTAAAACTCAACATTCAAAAAATTAAGATCATGGTATCTGGTCCCATCACTTCATGGCAAATGGATGGGGAAACAATGAGACACTGTTTTTTGGCCTCCAAAATCACTGCAGATGGTGACTGCAGCCATGAAATGAAAAGAGGCTTGGTCCTTGGAAAAAAAACTAAGACCAACCTAGACAGCATATTAAAAACGAGAGACATTACTTTGCTGACAAAGGTCCTTCTAGTCAAAGCTATGGTTTTTCCAGTAGTCGTGTATGGATATGAGTTGGACTATAAAGAAAGCTGAGTGCTGAAGAATTGATGCTTTTGAACTGTGGTGTTGGAGAAGACTCTTGAGAGTCCCTTGGACTGCAAGGAGATCAAACCAGTCAATCCTGAAGGAAATCAGTCCTGAATATTCACTGGAAGGACTGATGCTGAAACTGAGGCTCCAATACTTTGGCCATCTGATGTGAAGAACTGACTCATTTGAAAAGACCCTGATGCTGGGAAAGATTGAAGGCAGGAGGAGAAGGGGATGGCAGAGGATGATATGGTTGGATGGCATCATCAACTTGGTGGACATGAGTTTGAGCAAGCTCTGGGAGTTGGTGATAAACAGGGAAGCCTGGTGTGTTGCAGTCCATGGGTCACAAAGAGTCAGACACGACTGAGACTGAACTAAACTGAACTGAAAGCTAGCTCAGGGCTTCCAGAGTCAGGAAACATGCTCTTTAGGCCTTTTTGGTTTGTCATTGACTCAAGCCTATATGTCATAATGGGATGAGTGTGTCAGGGTTTTCTTCTGGCTAAGGGAGTGGCACTATTGGAGAAGAGCATACTTTCCAAAAGTTATGAGTTCCGCTCCTCTTGTTATTCCAGCTTGAAGGCAGTGAGTCTGCCTACTATGCAATTAACTTCCATGAATAAAGAGCCCCAAGGCTGGAGGTAGCTGGTGGTATGAACTTCTTGCACTAATATAGCCCCCCCCCCAATATAGCCCTGAGCAATTGGAGGCAGGCTGCTGATTGGCAGGGTTGAGTTCAGGATGGACCAGGATCAAGGTGATGGTGGACTAGATAGTCATTTTCTGGAATGCTAGGCTCATGTTCTCAATAACCTGACTCAGTCTTGGCCACTGGCCTAGTGGGCATATGACATCTTTGGTGCCTGAGGCCATCAGGCACCAGCATCATCACACAGAATATGGAGGAGGCACCAATGATGAGAACAAGGCCCTTGGAAGCATGCCAGGATGGGGATGGTGATGGGAGGGAAGTGCAAGTATAGGTGTGATGTCAGGCCAGGAAGGATGGAAGATCTCCCAAAGAACTTGATACTGTGGACAGCTGGGAGGCCACTGCCTCCTTGCTGGATTCAGAGGGTGGCAAAAGCATCTGGTCTCAGGCTTCATCTTATACAGGGACAGCCTTTGTCAGTTGGAGGGGAGCAGCGGTGCTGGGGTCCTCCTAAGGAGGACATGAGCACTCCCTGAAGTGGGGGCCATGCCAGGCTCCTTTCCCGCCCCCTCCGGGAGAGGAGCCTGCTGTGGTCACAGAAGGTGATATGGATGTGCAGGGGATGATCAAGGACTCATTCTTCCTCAGCACCTTGGTTGTTTTTGAGGAGAAGAATGTGGTTACCAAGGTGGGAGAGGCGTGGCAGGGGAGGCCCCAAGTCCTGCAAGATGATCAAGGAGACCCAGCTGTACCCACCCAGCAGTGCACAGACCCCAGCACCTCAGAGCAGAGCAGCCCCAGAAATCCTGAGCAGCGCCTGGAAGTGGACAGCCTGGTCAACAGGTAAGGGCTACTCTGTGCCGGGCTCCTGCTAGCCTGCCTGAACTGGAGTTTTTTCGGTGGCCATGACCAAGGTAGGACCCACTTTTGCCCCACATCCATGCCAGTGCCTGGCGCATTGCACACCTAGATACTCAGGCTCCTGCCTGGTGAATGCAGTTAAAATGGTGAGTCCCGGGCACAGAGCAGTGTCAAGGGGCTTCTTTTGGCATAAGGAACTGAGATGGAGCCTGTGATTGGAGCAGTCATCTGTTCCCAGAGGTAAGAAACCCTGGCTAATTTCTTATATGTGGAGGAGGAAGGAGGTCTCCCAGAGTATAGGAGCACCACAGATCGGGGTGAGGGTGGTCCCAGGTAAAATGAGGGCGATATGTGTGTGTAAAAAGCATCTGTCAGAGAATTAGAAAGGATGGGGGGAAGGGGAGACTGTGAAAGAGTACAACAAGGTGGAGCAGAGAGAGAGGGTCACAGTGACAGGGAGAAAACAGGAGAGTGCGAGCATATTAGAGAGGTGCCCTGATACTGGCAGTAAAGGTGGGAGTGGGATTATGATTGGTGATGTGTTAGTGTGTGGTATGCATGAGTGACAGGGCAAGTGTAATTGTCACTAGAGATGACCTTGTGGTGTGGGTGTGAGGTGTTCAAGTCAAGGCTTTCCTGATGGCATCTGCCTGGCTGAACATTACATTCATGCCCTATAAAGCTTATGGATGTGCTGACAGATGGTTGAAACACTGCAGGTTTGTATTGCTTGGAAATTTCATGAAGAGCAAATATGCTTTCATAAGCACTTATCACTTCTGCAGATCCAAGCAAGAGCAAAACGCTAGAAGGGAACACAGGAGTGTTTCACCAACCCAGGAAACAGGGAACAGTAGCTGTGGCTCCTATTGAAGAGACAAATAGAATAAAAACTTAAAGCTCAACTTTGAAAAAACTAAGATCACGGCATCCAATCCCATCACTTCATGGCAAATAGATTGGTAAAAAATGAAAATAGTGGCAGACTTTATTTTCTTGAGCTCCGAAATCACTATGGACGGTGACTGCAGCCATGAAATTAAAAGACACTTGTTCCTTGGAAGAAAAGCTACAATAAACATAGACAGTGTATTAAAAAGCAGAGACATTGCTTTGCTGACAAAGGTCCATCTAGTCATGATTATGATTTTTCCAGTAGTCATGTAGGGATGTGAGAGCTTGACCATAAAGAAGGCTAAGTGCTGAAGAAGCCTCTTGAGAGTCCCTTGGATAGCAAAGAGATCAAACCAGTCCATCCTAAAGGACATCAGTCCTGAATATTCATTGGAAGGGCTGATGCTGAAGCTGAAGCTCCAATACTTTGGCCACCTGATGCAAAGAGCCGACTCATTAGAAAACACCCTGATGCTGGGAAAGATTGAGGGCAGGAGGAGAAGGGGGCGACAGAGAATGAGATGGTTGGATAGCATCACCAACTCAATGGACATGAGTTTGAGCAAACTCTGGGAGACAATGAAGGGCAGGGAAGGCTGGCATGCTGCAGTCCATGGGGTTGCAAAGAGTTGGACATGACTGAGAGACTGAACAACAATCTTCATGATACTGGGGTTTTTATACATGGAGGTTCCATACTTAAGTAGGAGGCTATTTTTAGTGCCAGGTTCATGTGTTAGATGCAACAGGTTTTTTTATTTAAGAACATCCAACTGGTCTTTGCGGAGAAGACAATGGCACCCCACTCCAGTACTCTTGCCTGGAAAATCCCATGGACGGAGGAGCCTGGAAGGCTGCAGTCCATGGGGTCGCTGAGGGTTGGACATGACTGAGTGACTTCACTTCACTTTTCACTTTCATGCATTGGAGAAGGAAATGGCAACCCACTCCAGTGTTCTTGCCTGGAGAATCCCAGGGATGGGGGAGCCTGGTGGGCTGCCATCTCTGGGGTCGCACAGAGTTGGACACGACTGAAGCGACTTAGCAGCAACTGGTCTTTGATTCCTTTTGTCCATCTTTGACTCCAGGCCCTGTAGAGGCCCAGACCAAGATACTGAATGAACAGCTTTGGACTTTGTGCTACAGTACTCAGTGGGCTCTCTGGTTAGACAGGGTGTAAAAAATGCAACCTGTAGGTAAAGGAGGAGGTGATTGGGCTTTGGCAGGGGGAGTTAGGGTGGATGTCAGGAGAGTCTTTCTTTATAGGTGAGATGAGGTTGAAGCTGGAAGACTTTGCCAGAAAGATAGATACATTGTGATGGAAATATAGACTCAGGGTGGCTGCAGTGAAGGAAGAATTAATGGTTGGCTTGGTGAGAAGTGATGAGAGAGGCTGTGCAGGCACCTACTCCTAGACTGACAAGCATGACCCACCTTCTGAGGGCCCCAGGCACCACTGACAGGTTTTGCAAAGGAGAGTCTAAAGACCAGACATGACAAGCAGGGTGGATATACAGCAACACAAGGGAGGAGACCAGTCAAGAGGCTGTTTGCCCAGCCAAGAGATAGCCGACAAGTTGCCTTATCAAAGGTGAAGGAAAGTGGTAGCCAAGGCTGCTCCCGAGATTTCACGTTTGAGCAACTGTGTGTAGTGATGGCCCCAAGGTTTGATAGGAACTAGCTGACGGCTGGTGAGGTTAGTGGGGGTTGGTGTGCAGAGATGTGATAAGGTCATTTGGGTCTGTGAGGATGACTATATGCTGAGTCCTGGGAGTTCTAGTGAATCATTGACCCTGAGGGTGGCCTTAGAGATGCCAGCACACTACACACTACATCAATCCAGTAAAGGACAAAAACTGTGATCACAAGCACAGGTGGGCAGGGTCAGAACCTTATGCCATAAGGACTTGGACTTTCTGCAGAGGACAAAGAGCCAAGAAGATTTCTTTTTAAATTGTTATAAAATACACATAACATTAAAATTACCTTCTTAACCATTTTAAAGTATGCAGTTAAGTGGCATTAAGCACATTCATAGTGTTGTACAGCCAATGTCCAGAACTTTTCCATTAAACAACAGCTACCCATCCCCTCTACTCCCAGCCCCTGGCACTTACCATCCTACTATTTGCCTCTATAAATTTTCTACTATAGATACCTCATAGCAGCGGAATCATACAGTATCTGTCCTTTTGTAACTAGCATCTTTCTCTTAGTCTTAATGTCTTAAAGGTTCATCAGTGTAGCATATCAGAATTTTCTTCCTTTCTAAGACTGAATAATATTCCACAGTGTGAACATACTGCTTTTTCTTTGTCTATTCATCTGTCAGTGGACACTTGGGTTGTTTCCACCTTTTGGCTATTGTGAATAGTGCTGCAGTAAATATGGGTGTACAAATATATTTTCAAGATCCCGCTTTCAGTCCTTTTGGGTATATACTCAGAGGTGAAATTGCTGGATCATATGATAACTTTAAGTTTTTTTAGAAACCACTGTACTGTTTTTCCACAGCAGCTGCAGCATTTTCCATTCCCACCTACAGAGCCAGAAAAGTTTTAAGCAGATGATTGATGTGGTCAGATTTGTGCTTTACAGTTATCTCTATGGTGTCATTGAAAAGATTGGACTTGAAATGGGCAGGTACAGGCAGGGAGAAGAGCTTGGAAGTTATTCCAGTCCTCCAGGTAAGAGATGATGGGGTGCTAACTAGGATAGCAGCTGTGGAGATGGAGACAGAACTGTTTAATAAGAATAATGAACCCAGAATTGGGGGAGCAATGAGGAAGAGGGAAGTGTCAAGTCAGAAAGTACATGGCTAGGTGCAGTATGTGACCTCTCCTGGCTCACGTGGTGGGGCAACTCTCCAAGTTGCTGCTGCATTTCCTGGAGTCATCTGAACAAATGCCCACTTTACAGACATACCAAACCAAGGCAGCAGTCTCAAATGGGTCAACAGACAAGGGCACCTGAGGCAAGGCTCTGGCTTCCAGATGTGGCTGTGGACAAGCCCTCTTGACAAACCCAAATGATTCTCCATTTCCAGTCTTTGGGTCTAATCACTGGCATGGTATCTCAACAGACTAGGTTTATCAGAAAATGTGGCATTTGGAGTGTGTGGGCCAGGGAATTAAGGGCTGCTTACTCCTCATAGTCTCAAGTAACAATCAATTCCTCAGCCCCAGCCTGGACATATGTCAGAAGGAAAGGTAGTTTATGCACCCTTCTAGTGGATGAGGCTCGACCAGCCTGGGATTCCAAGAAGCACAGAAGAGGGCAGAGTGAGAACTGCAAGGACACAGGCAAAAATAACAGCAGAATTGTGAGGGAGAGTTGGATGGAGGATAGAAAAAAACCCAATCAGCATCTTAGAATGTCTCAATTGGCCAAGTTAGAGTAGTTGAGAGCTGAGACAGAATAGAGAATTCTTATGTGTGGGTTGCATATAATTTCACATAGGGACAGTTGGTATGGCCCAGCAGAAGAGGACCAGAGGACAGTCACTGCCAAGGATAAAATCTCAGGCTGCGGGAGATTGTTTTTCCATCAGTTTAGCAAACTTTAATTTTTATATTATCTTCATTACCTCCACCATAGTTAGGTCTCAGGTCAAACAACAGGGGGGAAACACAGTCACACCATGAACAGAAAATTGGATTGAAAATTTACTGAGCATGGCCCCACCCATCAGAACAAGACCCAGTTTCCCCCACAGTCAGTCTCTCCCAACAGGAAGCTTCCATAAGCCTCTTATCCTTTTCCATCAGAGGGCAGAGAGAATGAAAACCTCAACCACAGAAAATGAATCAAACTAATCACATGGACCACAGTGTTGTCTAACTCAATGAAACTATGAGCCATGCCATATAGGGCTACCCAAGATGGACGGGTCATGGTGGAGGGTTCTGACAAAATGTGGTCCACTGGAGAAGGGAATAGCAAACCACTTCAGTATTCTTGCCTTGAGAATCCCATGAACAGTATGAAAAGGCAAAAAGATAGGACATTGAAAGACGAACTCCCCAGGTCAGTAGGTGCCCAATATGCGACTGGAGAAGAATGCAGACATAACTCCAGAAAGAATGAAGAGATAGAGCCAAAATGAAAACAATGCCCAGTAGTGGATGTGGTTGGTGATGGAAGTAAAGTCCAATGCTGTGAAGAGCAACATTGCATAGGAAACCGGAATGTTAGGTCCAGGAATCAAGGTAAATTACAAGTGATCAAACAGGAGATGGCAAGAGTGAGCACTGACATTTTAGGAATCAGCAAACTAAAATGGACTGAAATGGGTGAATTTAATTCAGATGACCATTATACCTACTACTGTGGGCAAGAATCCCTTAGAAGAAATGGAGTAGCCATCATGGTCAACAAAAGAGTCCAAAATGCAGTACTTGGATGCAATCTCAAAAAAGACAGAATGATCTCTGTTCGTCTCCAAGGCAAACCATTCAATATCACAGTAATCCAAGTCTATGCCCCAACCAGTAATGCTGAAGAAGCTGAAGTTGAACAGTTCTATGAAGACCTACAAGACCTTATAGAACAAACACTCCCAAAATATGTCCTTTTCATCATAGGAGGCTGGAATGCAAAAGTAGGAAGGCAAGAGATACCTGAAGTAACAGGTAAATTTGGCCTTGGAGTACAAAATGAAACAGGGCAAAGGCTAATTAGACTTTTGTTAAGAGAATGCACTGGTCACGGCAAACACCCTCTTCCAACAACACAAGAGAAGCTCTACACATGGACATCACCAGATGGTCAATACCAAAATCAGATTGATTATATTCTTTGCAACCAAAGATGGAGAAGCTCTATACAGTCAGCAAAAACAAGACTGGGAGCTGACTGTGGCTCAGATCATGAACTCTTTTGCCAAATTCAGACATAAATTGAAGAAAATAGGGAAAGCCACTAGACTATTCAGGTGTGACCTAAATCAAATTCCTTATGATTATACAGTGGAAGTGACAAATAGATTCAAGGGATTAGATCTGATAGAGTGCCTGAAGAACTATGGATGGAGGTTTGTGACACTGTACAGGAGGCAGTAATCAAGACCCCAGAAAAAGAAATGCAAAAAGGCAAAATGGTTGTCTGAGGAGGCCTTACAAATAGCTGAGAAAAGAAGAGAAGCTAAAAGCAAAGGAGAAAAGGAAAGATATACACATTTGAATGCAGAGTTCCAAAGAATAGCAAGGAGAGATAAGAAAACCTTCCTCAGTTTGAGGAAGAAATGCAAAGAAATAGAGGAAAACAATAGAATGGGAAAGACCAGAGATCTCTTCAAGAAAATTAGAGATACCAAGGGAACATTTCATGCAAAGATGGACACAATAAAGGACAGAAATAGTATGGAACTAACAGAAGCAGAGGATATTAAGAAGAGGTGGCAAGAATACACAGAAAAACTATACAAAAAAGATCTTCATGACCCAGATAACCACGATGGTGTGATCATTCACTTAGAGCCAGAAACTCTGGAATGTGAAGTCAAGTGGACCTTAGGAAGCATCACTACAAACAAAGCTAGTGGAGGTGATGGGATTTCAGCTGAGCTATTTCAAATCCTGAAAGATGATGCTGTGAAAGTGCTACACTCAATATGCCAGCAAATTTGGAAAACTCAGCAGTGGCCACGGGACTGGAAAATGTCAATTTTCATTCCAATCCCAAAGAAAGGCAATGCCAAAGAATGTTCAACCTACCGCACAGTTGCACACATCTCACACACTAGCGAAATAATGCTCAAAATTCTCCAAGCTGGGCTTTGATAGCACGTGAACTATGAACTTCCAGATGTTCAAGCTGGATTTAGAAAAGGCAGAGGAACCAGAGATCCAATTGCCAACATATGTTGGATCATAGAACAAGCAAGAGAGTTGCAGAAAAATATCTACTTCTGATTTGACTACACCAAAGCCTTTGATTGTATGGATTGCAACAAATTGTGGAAAATTCTGAAAGAGATGGGCATACCAGACCACCTTACCTTCCTCCTAAGAAATTTGTATGCGGGTCAGGAAGCAACAGTTAGAACCGGACATGGAACTACAGAATGATTCCAAATTGGGAAAGGAGTACATCAAGGCCGTATATTGTCACTCTGCTTATTTAACATATATGCAGAGTACATCATGCGAAGTGCCAGACTGGATGAAGCACTATCTGGAAACAAGACTGCCAGGAGAAATACCAATAACTTCAGATACGCAGATGACACCACCCTTATGGCAAAAAGGGAAGAGGAACTAAAGAGCCCCTTGATGGAAGTGAAAGAGGAGAGTTTAAGCTGGCTTAAAACTTAACATTCAAAAAACTAAGATCATGGCATCCAGTCCTATCACTTCATGGCAAATAGATGAGGAAACAATGGAAACAGTGAGAGGCTTTAGTTTAGGGGGCTCCAAATCACTGCAGATGGTGACTGCAGCTATGAAATTAAAAGATGCTTGCTCCTTGGAAGAAATCTATGACCAACCTAGACAGCATATTGAAAAGCAGAGACATTACTTTGCTGGCAAAGGTCTGTCTAGTCAAAGCTATTATTTTTCCAGTAGTTATCTGTGGATGTGAGAGTTGGACTGTAAGGAAAACTGAGCGTTGAAGCATTGATGCTTTTGAACTGTGGTGTTGGAGAAGACTCTTGAGAGTCCCTTGGATTGTAAGGAGATCAAACCAGTCCATCCTAAAGGAAATCAGTCCTGAATATTCTTTAGAAGTACTGATGCTGAATTGAGGGTCCAATACTTGGGCCACCTGATGAGATGGACTGACTCATTGGAAAAGACCCCAATTCTGGGAAGGATTGAAGGCAGGAGGAGAAGTGGATGGCAGAGGATGAGATGGTTGGATGGCATCACTGACTCGATGGACATGAGTTTGAGCAAGCTCTGGGAGTTGGTGATAGACAGGGAAGCCTGGTGTGCTGTAATCCATGGGGTCACAAAGAGTTGGACAGTAATGAGCTACTGAACTGAACTGAATAATTTTATAGTTCTGTCATTCCCGATGCCTGAGTATAACAAAGACAATGTAATTTGAGGTATAAAGGAAGACCTAGGATTTCTTGGATGACTTAACTGGTGAAATTTATTCCTCAGTTACTTGGAAGAATCAGAATTCCTCATGAGGGAATACTTGTTCCAACAAAAGTTTAGCAGCAGTAGTTGCAATGGCCCTTTTAAAAGGGAAAGCTTCAAGCCAGTGAGGGAACAGACATGGTAATAAGAACATATTTAAAATCATGAGATTTTGGAGATGAGTGAAATCAAATTGCCAATGAAGGAAAAGGTCCTGAACATATGTATATTAACAAAATTCCATAGGTAAGTGATAAAAATTTCCAATACAAACCCATTGGCTTAGAATACCAGAATTTAAATTTAAAAAAGTAAAATTGCAACCAAATTAACATTTTAAAAATAATTGAAATTATGACTGATAACATTGTGCTGTTGTTTTCTAACATCGGGCAATTCAGGGCAGCACTGGGACTCAGAAATAAAAGCATACCATGGACAGTGAGAGCACTGACAAATCTCTAAGAATTTTATATGATTTCTGAAATATTTATGTAATGAACATTTTACCCATTAAATTTAGGAAATGCTCTGCATTAGTATTATTGTTATTTATTATTATTGGATTGATGCTTCTCATGTAATTTATATAATATAAAATATATTGTACATTGTACAGTATAAAATACAAATATACAACTCACAAGACAGCTGTTTTTATTAAATTAACAATATTAGACTAGCTTTGTTTGCCAAGAATTTACCTAAATTCTTTGAATTTGAATTTTTAAAAAATTAATGTTAGTTTATAAAAAAATTCTTATAAAATAATAATTTTTCTTCTGTACATTCAAAGTACTAGAAAATTTTTAATGAGTTTTAGAAATACTTAATTTATATAAGTATTTATCCCTAAGTCAACTGGAATAAAGGTTAAGTGATCTTGTAAGTTTACTTGGTAATTCTATTCAAAAGTAAAGAGATATTACACATTTATAACATACACGTGTACATAATGTTCAGATAGACTCAAATGGAAATCTTATGGCTTTAATTCTAAAATTTCAACCATGTGTCAGGTATAAACACAAATTAAAGACTCATTGGTTTGTATAAGAGCTCATTCTCCTTTTTGCCACACTTTATATTTTTATCAGAATTCTGTTTCTGGCAGATGGGATAAGTTGAGGTCACCTGCTCAACATGAAGGCTAAAGCTTCCTGCTAATATTTGTACAGGAGGCTTTAAATTTTTTTGCCCTAATATATAATCTTATGGAGACTGTAGACTAAATTTTGGGTGAGGGACCAAGGAGAAACTAGTCAGTTGGGGCACCTTAAAAGTTATCTACGTGGACAAAATATCTAGAACATTTCCAATTAGGTTTTTCAGCATATTGTTTTTAAGCTTTGTGACCACGGAGAGCTCCCCGCCATTGAAGGGAGAGCCTAGAAGGCAATATATTTGTCCTAGACACTTAGGGGAAGAGAAGTCCTTAATTACAGTTACTTTGGGATATTGGGAAGCAATAGTTGCTTCTGTGGAGAGTTGACAGGGAGATGGGAATGAAGAGACGAGAAGAGCTAGTGCACCCAGCTCTTTCAAGCAGCTTGGCTGTTGCAGGGGGGAGAGAAGCCATGGAGTCGGAGTGGGGTGGGACGTTTGAAGTTAAGAAAGACCTTTTTGTTTGCCTTTAATGGGCCGTCTAAGTTATTAGCCCATGCTTCTGCTTTTATCCCACTTCTATCTGCAGACTTAGTGATGGGAAGTGTAGTGGCAGCTACTTGGTCAGACTAGGGATGGGAAGGGCAGTCGAAGTTACATCCTGAGAGCAATTTGTGACCTGCAAGCAGACCCTCTCCCCATAATTTTCACGTGTAGGGGGAAATGAAAATGCTATTACTTCGTTAAAAATAACTGAGTGCTTGGCAATAAAAAAGACAAGGAGATCCTAACTGCGATCAACAAACGTGCAACAATGGTACGTCTGTGCTTGAGCCTGTGTATGTGCCTCGAGCTCATGCTCAGTGGAGTTTGGCAGGTGTGCCCCTTCAACAGCAGCCATTTTTTGCATCTGAGAGCTCTGACCGCGATGTCCGTCGTGAAATACGACTATCAATAAAGAAAATGGCTGTCCTGGGCGTGCTCAGCTTTGGCAGGGCTTATTCTGGGCTTTTCCCATGTTAGCCAGCAGATGGCAAGCAAGGATCACCAGTGGGTTGAGCCTCACCTGTTGGGCATGCTCAGAAGCCTTTTGATTTTCATGGCCCTTCCCCGCGCATTGCAGGGTCATCAGTCTGTTGGAAAATGTAGAGAGCCCTGATGATTCTCTTCCCACTCCTTTGCCCTCCTACCCACCCTGCGCGCCCCCGCCCCCCACCCCGCCCCAGCCAGCCAAAGCAGGACATCCCTTTAGCTCAAACAGTAAAGAATCTGCCTGTGATGCAGAACAGAGTTCCATCCATGAGTCAGGAAGATCCTCTGGAGAAAGGAATGACAATCCACTCCAGTATTCTTGCCTGGAGAATTCCATAGACAGAGAGGCCTGGTAGGCTACAGTTCATGGGGTCGCAAAGAGTCAAATATGACTGAGCTACTAACACACACAGCCAGCCAAAGCAGCTGAGGGGAGAAGCCTCTTGCCAGAGAGCTGGTGCCCTGCTGGATTTTTGTGCACAGGCATTTTGAGCACCTCAGCCTGGGGAGAAGACAGGATGGCTTGGGACTATTTAAGCAGGACAGGTGAACTGGGACTGGGGAAATTTGGAGAAAGGAGCGATGGTAACAGGATGAAGGGGACAGAAATGCCACTGTTTCCAGCTAAGAGAGGTCTTTGTCTTTTAAAACATCACTGAGGTCATCCGTAGTCATTTCCAGTAGTCATGTATGGATATGAGAGTTGGACTATATAGAAAGTTGAGCACTGAAGAGTTGATGCTTTGAACTGTGGTGCTGGAGAAGACTCTTGAGAGTCCCTTGGACTGCAAGGAGATCAAACCAGTCCATCCTAAAGGAAATCAGCCCTGAATGTTCATTGGAAGGACTGATGCTGAAGCTGAAACTCCAATACTTTGGCCACCTGATGAGATAAACTGACTGATTGGAAAAGACCCTGATGCTGGGAAAGATTGAAGGCAGGAGGAGAAGGGGATGACAGAGGATGAGATGGTTGAATGGCATCACTGACTTTATGAACATGAGTTTGAGTAAGCTCCAGGAGTTGGTGATGGACAGGGAAGCCTGGTGTGTTGCAGTTCATGGGGTCACAAAGAGTCGGGCACAAATGAGCGACTGAACTGAACGGAAGTCATCAGGTGTTCTTGGGGACTGTGTTTGTGATGGGAGGGGAGCAGTGGTGTTGGGGTCCTCCTGAGGAGGACATGAATGCTCCCTGAGGTGGGGGCGATGCCAGGCTCTTCTGTGCCCCCCAACCCCACCTCCTGGGAGAGGAGCCTACTATGGTCACAGGAGGGGATATGGGTGTGCAGTGGATGATCAAGGACTCATTCTTCCTCAGCACCTTGGTTGTTTTTGAGAAGAAGGTGGTCACCAAGGTGGGAGAGGCGTGGCAGGGGAGCCCTGGAGTCCTGCAAGATGATCAAGGAGACGCAGCTGTACCCACCCAGCAGTGCACAGACCCCAGCACCTTAGAGCAGAGCAGCCCCAGAAATCCTGAGCAGTGCCTGGAAGTGGACAGCCCGACCAACAGGTAAGGGCTACTCTGTGCCAGGCTCCTGCTAACCTGCCTGAACTGGAGTTTTGTCAGGGGCCACACTCCAAAGCAAATCCTAACACTAGTCATGCCCGTTACCTTCTTCAGGTGTGATTGGCTAGGAGTCCTTGTGAAGCTGATCAGCAATGAGCATACCAGGGGTAGGTCTCTGTGGGCTTGAGTATGAAGCCACAGCATCAAATCTGTTACACCAAGCCTGACAGCCATTTGTAGCATGAAGATCTGGGTTGGCAGAGGGATACAGAGTGCCTTTGCCATTCATGGGGGTGGAAGATTCCTGAGGACAGTGTGCTACAATGTGAATAAATTCTTCCACTGCCACAGCCACCAGGATGGCCTTGCATGGCAGCATATCCATGTTCCTGAGCTCCCCAGAGATCTTTCCCCAGAGTGGCCACAAGTTTGGGAAATGATATACAAATGAACTTCCGTGGTAGCTCAGATGGTAAAAAATCTGCCTGCAGTATAGGCAACTTAGGTGCAATCCCTGGGTCGGGAAGATCCCCTGGAGAAGGGAATGGCAACCCACTCCAGTACTCTTGCCTGGGGTATTCCATGGACAGAAGAGCCTAAATATTCCATGTGAGCCAACTGTAGGTAGCAAACAAAATTGCCAGCCCTCTATCCCCACCCTCATGAAGCACACAGTGAACCAATGACCAACTACTACAGCAGTAACACCACAGTAATAGGCATTAGCATTTGCTTCGAGCTGAGAATGTGCAGGCATCCTTCTGATGCTTTATGTGTACTCACTTAATTCTCACACCAACCATATGGGAAAAGTGCTATCATTATTTGTTCTATAGATAAGAAACTGAGGCAGGAGTAGGTTGAACAGCTGGCCAGTAGTCGTCCAACCAGGCAGTGGCCTAATAGGGATTAAAACACAGTCAGCCCAGGGCCTGTGTTGCTAATCACCATGTCATATCTGCAGCCTCTCCATTTTTGATAAACTGGCTCATCTTATCCTTCAGGTCTCCTTGCTGCTTCAGCTCTTTTGTCACCTGAACTATTGTGTTGGGTGTGGATAAGTGGATGCCAGACACTTGCTAGCTGCTCAGTCAGAAATGGATGCTGTTTCCTTCCTCTTGTACTCAGTCTTCTTTCCACTGTCTGGTTTTGTACTTTATCCTCCCACCTGTCTTTCCAGGTTCCCACGGGGCTTCCCCTCCCAGCCAGTCCACCTCCTCCAGTCTCCATGGTGCATTCCTATGTCGTAGAGTGATATAGGAGTAGCCCAGGGTGACTGGGCACATTGAGGCAGGGAACCTCGTCCAGAGTGGGGTGAGAAGGCAGGTACCCTGGAAGGGCTTCCCAGAGGAGAAGGTGGTGTTGTGTGCAAATGTACCAGAGAGGTCAGGTGCACGTGACATAGTCCCTAAAGATGGGGCTTGGGATCTGGGCAGGTGCTAGATTATGATTGTTTCCTACAATCCCCACTCTTAAACTAGTTGAAGTCCTGTGCACTGGATTCTCTGGCAAAGGGGTGGTAGCCCAGAGGCTAGGGCAGGTGGATGAAGCCACAAACTCAGGACATGATCTGAGTGGCACCATGTTGGAGAAAAGCCAGAATTAACCCAGGGCAGTGTGTTCCCATAAAGCTGGGCTGAAAGTGTTAGACAGGGAGTTGACATGAGGTGATGGCACAAATGGGGAAGGCTCAGGGATGGAACCTAAAAGAATTCCCTGAACTGTAATAGGCAGGCAGCTGCAGCAGCTTTTGGTATGGGACTGCTGATCCAGGAACAGGCAGAATAAAAGCAAGTAATGGCCTGGCCAGAAAAACACCTTGTGAGCTGGCTAGGAGGTCCAATTCCAGGGCAAGGGTTGTGTGGTACACCAAGGGGTTGAGATTCAGAAAAACCATTATGCCTGTAACTTTTCTTCCTCTTCTTATGGCAGGTGACTTCCAGAATAAGGTCCATCCACATCTCTTCCTTGGTGATGCCTAAGTTAATTTGCCCCTCTCTTCCTCAGCTTTGTATTCTCCAGAGACTTCACTGGAGGAAGGGGGCAGGGAGCTCATTCCAGGAAGGGGCTGTTTGTCAAGTCTGTGCAAGCCCTATAGCTATGCTATAACCAAGTGAGTCACAGGCCAAGGCCCTTGGCTGTAGGAGTAGTTATGGGCACATGCTAGAAGGCTGGGGTCTTGCTTCTGACTTATAAAATGAGTGCTTCTACCCATTGATTTCAGGAGCCTCAAAGAACAGAAGCTCAGTGATCTTCAAGGTTTGTTTAAAAAACATTGGCATTCTTTTAAACTCCTTGACATGGCAGTTTGGGCATTAACCCCTGATAACCCTGTGTGACTCTGCAACACATCAGTTCTCAATATTGATGTACTTGAGCCTCCCTCCACTTCTTTCAAGGACTTCCCTGGTGGCCCAGACAGTAAAGTGTCTTGCTTACAATGTGGGAGACCTGGGTTTGATCCCTGGATTGGGAAGATCCTCTGGAGAAGGAAATGGCAACCCACTCCAGTACTCTTGCCTGGAAAATCCCATGGACAGAGGAGCATGGTAGGCTGCTGGGAGCCAGCACGGGAGATCCCACCCATGATAAGGTCATGTGGAGGAGACCTGACAGGCAAGGCAGATCAGGACTTGAGGGACTTCCTGGACCTGCTCAAGCATCTACCCCAAACCAAAATCTGTCTGTCTACTGTTTACTATATTATGCCTTTCACCAACTCTTCTGACATTAACAGGGGTCTATCCCTGACCACCTTTCTCTGGAGAAAATCAACTTAGGGCTCTAGCTGATAAGTTTCCTGGGCATGAAAGGAACATTTCAATTCAAACCCCCCTGTTAGCATTCTAGCTTGCTTGGCAGGTTTATCCAGACTCTTGAAACTACGCATATGATTGTTCACAAACCATGACACAGGAAGCCAAAGCATTCTAAAAATATAGAGCCCTTCGAGGGGTGAAAATGTTTTATTAAAATAATACTGCTGACGGGTTTCATTGTTGAGCCAATGCTTGCTGCCAAGTTCCCATATCCCTTATCCATTGTGTGCCTGGGAGTGCGTTAGTTAATATAGTTGGAATGTAAGAAAAACAAGTAGTAGCCTTGGTATTAACCACATCAGACCTTTGAGCTAATAAGTTCTTTTTTTGTTGTTGTAACCCACTGCACCTTTGCTCCATGAGAATGTAACTCTGTTTAGTACTTTCTGAGGCTGACACAGAATAGAGCTATAAAGGAAAAACACTTCAAGGGAAAACAAGTTTTCTGGTTGATCAACCTTTATCAAAAAAGGGTCATAAAATGTCAACAGGCCTCCAAGGCCAGAAGATAATGTACACAACATAAGACCCTTGTTTATGGGAAAGGTATGCAGAAAAAAATCCTGGTTTCGATAAGGGCAAAACTGCTGGAATGTTTGAGCTGACTCTGCATGACTTTGCATCTTTCACTTTCCTCTATGTACAAGTCAGGATATAAAAGCTCCTTTTGAAAATAAAGTTACAGGCCTCGCTCACTGAAGCTTGGTCTCCCTGTGTTATTCTTTTGTTCACCGATGCCATTCATCCTGAGGGTATCCCTGGACTCTACTGAGGCTGGACCCTGGCAGTAGGCTACAGTCCACGGGGTCGCAAAGAGTCGGACACGACTGAGCGACTTCACTTCACTTCACTTCACTTCACTTTCACTTCTTTCAGGATGAGAAACTCCTCGAGCTGTACAGTCTCTGTTCCCAGCCCTGCCCCTCCTGAGCAGCATCCTTTTCACATGCCAGCCTCCCCAAGTGAACTGGAGCCCAACTCAACCAGGTAAGAAGAGACCATCTGGGAGATGTTCTCTGGGCTATTCCCTGGAGCTAAAGGACTCAGCTTTTGTCTCATGCTACTTCCTTGACATTAGTTCTAGTGCCTCCTGCAATTCCCAGCAGCCTGCTGGTCAAGGGGCCACAGAGTGTAGCCCAGGTTCCCCTAGTATAAACTCCTGTGTGGAGGCCTGAATGGAGTCTCCCAGTGAGAAGCTGATGTGTCACTTTCTAGGGCTCGGCTATCCTTTGGACCTTGCTAGTGTCTCTTGGGGAACATGATTGAAAAGGCCAAAGAAATACCTCTGAGGCCAGGGCCTATGTCGTCTATCTCTCACACATTATCTGTTGTGAGAAGAGGCACATACCTACTGCCTCACCTCTGCTCCTGGCCCCCATGCCATGTTAGAGTTCAGGAAGAGAGTCATTGCAAGGAGGCTGAGTGAGGTAGGGGTGTGTGTGTGTGTGTGTGTGTGTGTGTGTGTGTGTGTGTGTGTGTGTGTAGGAGAGATCAGAGGAGCCTCTACTGCCATCAAGCCAGCAGGCTGGAGTGCAGAGCATGGAAATGGGGCCAAATTTGGGGTCATTATGAGTCTATCATGAAGCAGACCTTGTTTCCAATGATGCCAGTGGCTTGTCCAGGGTGAGGCAACTTCTTGACCTCCGGAACTCCATGAGTGAGAAGGGAGAGAAGAGAGAGATTAGATTGCAGGTAGAGATTTGAAAATCTAGGATTGAGGCTTATAAGCAACCTCAGTCCCAGACAAAACAGAAACAAAATGTGATGAGAAAGGAGGATAGAAAATCCACTTGACTGAAGTCTCAGGAGAGTAGTGTACCACCACTGGCTGTAGGGAGCCTCTTTCTAGCACTCTCAAATCTGCACACAGCCAGCTATACCCATGAGCTTTGATTTCAGCCCAAGTCCACTAAATGGGGGTTCTCCCTGCCCTGGACCCCTACTTTAGATCAGGACCAGTCCCCTGGACTCTTCCAGTATACCTATTTCTGTTCTGTTATGCTTTTTCTATAGCAAAGGGATTCTCTTTGTAAAGGAGTATGTGAATGCTGGTGAGGTATCTTCCAGGAAGCCACTGTCTTCATTCTATGGCAGGTAAGAAGTCCCAGATCTTTCATATCATGGCCTTCTCCTACCAGGCCCTGTGCTGTTCTCATTCCTGCATCCCCAGTACCTCACTAAGTACATGGCCCAAGTACCTTCATTTATCATATAGATGGATGATTTAATTGCCCATGGACATGATATACCTTTCCAGCTGTTCTACCTAACTTGATGTCTTATGCTCCCCTTTTATCATTACTTCATCCTATGCTCCACTTCCAGCCTCATCCATTTCTACCTGTCTTTCTCAGTAGACTACAAACTTTCGTTTTGTGAAATCCTGAGAGTATCACTCTTGATAGAGCTGTTGAGGCCCTTAAGAACTGTCTAGTTAATTCCATCCTTCCAGAACTCAGAGCTCCTCTCTTCAGATCCCAAGCTCCTTCCAGCATGCCTGTTTGCTTCATTTGAACACACATTTGACTGTGTGTGTTCACACAGATACATGCATAACTTTTCAGTCATCTTCTCTTTGCTTGCTTCCTGATGCTGTATTGAAGTCTACCTCTGTGCCACCTCAGCTAAAAACTAGCCCACACTGAGACAGTGTTCTCCTGGGAATTTTAAAAAATGACACATCCCCTCACTTCTGTGGTTAGGATTTTAGTAACAGAAAGGAACATCCTGGCTTTATTTCAGGATTCTGCCTCTGGGGATTCCAGGCCAGCTTTCACTGTTGCTGTGGAATGATGAGCATGGGCATGGGGATCAAGTTCAAGTACACACTCAACCCTCATTTGTTAGGTCATTTTGGGAAAGATGGTCAACTTTTATGAGTCACAGTTTCTTCATTTGTAACTCTTTAGAATGATTTTTCTCCAGTAGCTTTTTTGAAATACAATTCATATATCATAAAATTCACTCTTTAAAGTGTACAGCCCAGTCATTTTTGGTACATCCACAATATTGTGAGATCATCACAGCTATCCAATTCCAGAAATTTTTATCACCCAAAAAGGGAACTGCAGACCCATTAGCAGCTCTCCCCCTCCTCCTGCCCGCCACACACACCACTAGCCACAGCCCTTGGCCACCACTATTTTCTGTCTCTATAGACTTTTCTGGGAGGTTTCTATATGAGAAATACTGTTTACTGTTATAAACCTCCAGCACCCTCAAGAGAGCTATCTTTGCCTCTATGAACACTATCCATCTGGTATTTCTTCTTTCAGTCTCACCAGTACTTTGTTTAATTGGACACTTAGAATTGTGTAGTTCAGTGTGTTTTCCCCTTTTGCATTACATTCCAGGAGGTTTAGAAATAAGCTTAGTGCTCAAAAGAAATCAAAAGCTGGGCTGAAATTCTAGTTCACTCCTTTTACTGCAAGCATGACCTTAGCCAGGTTACTTACCTCAGGAGGTCATTGCACAGCTCCTATGAGAATGGAAGCTTCACCAAAGCATATCCTAGAGCTTGTAGCTAGTTTTCCTTCCTTGGAAATAGTTTTTAATCATTAGTTTTATGTAAGAAGTCATATTATTGAAAAATAAAGACATAAAAAGGAAAAAAAAAAGCCACCCTGAATTGCACTCTGTAACTCAAGCACAGGTATGTTGGAATGTTTCCTTCCTTTTTTGTTCCTATTCTTAGTGTCTGATTTCTGCTGTGAGTGGGCTTCTGGTGACTGTCACATTATAACCCAGGTATATATGTGGGGAGAAAAGTCATGGTCCTTTCCCCCTGGTCAGTGAAAGTGACAGTTCTGGTATGCACAGCCTCCAGAATCCTAGCCACACACTTGTCATCTTCCTCATCATGGCAGGTCTTCTTTGCCCCCAAGGCAAAGGATCTTCTCTGCAAGAATTATGCCTTGGTGGCACCAGGTTTAAAGCTTCCCTTACCATTTAGCATAACAGACAATGGCAAGTCAGGCAGTCACGTCTCAGCTTGTGGCCACAGGGTTAATCAGAAAAGCATTCTCCACTAATGACTGCAGTAGTGATCTGCCTCCCATTTTTTTCCCTCCTCTCTCCCATCACACTCCCTGCAGCATTGGCAGCAATGAGGACTCATGCAACATGGAGGAGAAACTCCCATATGATGGTACTCCATACTCTGAGAGGTAAGTCTGCTGTTACCAGGGAGCACACAGGTCTACAGACGAGAAGCAGCTGAGGGAGATGTAGCCATTAAATCCATTTGCTTTTGTCTACTGCTTTGCTACTTCTGATCCATTTCCAGATGTGATGTGTCACACCACAGCATAGGGCATGCTTCCCTCATCCAGGTGTCACACTTGTGGCAACCAAAGCCTTTGAATCCAGCTAAGACCAGAAGGCAAACACAGTGAATCAGTGACAGAGCTAGGACAAACCCCAGGGCCCTGACTGCTCTGCCGTCTAACTGTGAGCTGGAACTGGTGGTGGTAAAATACGAGGGAGGAACAGAGCTGTGACGAGGGCAGGAGTCTTTAGTAACAGTGTCAAGAAAATGAGCCCTGGGCCAGCAGCGGGGCAGGCAGGGACATTCAGCAAGTTCTGTCTGAGGGGGAAAAGCAGAGGTGACTCCAGGAACAAAGGCAGAAATCCTGGAACTGGAGAGATACTCAATCTACAAGTCGGTATCTAGGACTCCAGTATGAGGTCCCAGCAGGCTCCACAGCCACACTGACATTGTGATAGTCCTTGCTGTCCCTGTGATATTCCAGGCAGGACTCAGTGGTCCCAGGCGTGTAGAGAAGGATCGTGGAGACAGGGAGCTAGGTATGGCATATAAGAACATGTCTCCTGTAGGAGAAGACATGGGTCTTCCCATTCTAGAGGGGAATAGCCCACCATGCAGATATGTTTGGCAGGGGGAGAGGGAGAAGCAAGCTGCCTGGAATAAGAATCACATTGCAGTGTCCACGTGTACGATAGAGTAGGGTGAAGATATGTGACTGGTTTCTGGGAACAGTGTGAGGGTCTACAATGGGCTGAGGTCCAGCGTGGCCCAAGGCTATACATGGCCAGTTGCACACCACAGGTAAAGGTGTCAGGCTGCTTGCATCAAAGCACAGAGTCTGGCTGCATCACATCAGTAGCCTGTATACCAGCCTAACCGTGGATTCTTCTTTTTCATTTCCCAGAACAAGTGGAGGGATCTGTACTTACTGCAACCGGGAGATCCGAGACTGTCCAAAGATTACCCTAGAACACCTCGGCATCTGCTGCCATGACTATTGCTTTAAGGTAAGGAAGAGGGGTCGGAGAAGGCAATGGCACCCCACTCCAGTACTCTTGCCTGGAAAATCCCATGGACGGAGGAGCCTGGTAGGCTGCAGTCCATGGGGTCGCTAAGAGTCAGACATGACTGAGCGACTTCACTTTCACTTTTAACATTCATGCATTGGAGAAGGAAATGGCAACCCACTCCAGTGTTCTTGCCTGGAGAATCCCAGGGACGGGGGAGCCTGGTGGGCTGCCGTCTCTGGGGTTGCACAGAGTCAGACACGACTGAAACGACTTAGCAGCAGCAGCAGTAAGGAAGAGGGATGGTGTTGCCGAGAACGTCATCCAGAGCTGAGGATTCCTTTTGGGTTCAGAGAGTGTGGAGAAGGCTTGATTTCTGAATGCTCATGCTCCATCTCAGGGGCTTTGCAGAAGTGGGAGCTGAGTGAGCTCTCAAGTCTAAAGGAGCTAATGAGTGTTGGCAATTCTATGTGCTTAATACTGTGAGGGAAACAAAATCAGTCTTATGGGGAAAGTCTTTTCCCAACAGAGGGCCAACAAGTGCAAAGGCCTTGGGGCAGGAGCACGGAGTATTTTAGCTCACATGGCCTGAATAGCATGAGTGAGAGATTAGTGGTAGGAGATAAAGTCACAAGGATGCCAAAGAACTGGATCATGTAGGTGTTGGAGGACACAGAGAGACTTTAGATTTCATTCTAAATGAAGCTGGAACCTACTAGAGGGTTTGGGTGGTAGAAACACAAGGTCTAACTGAAGCTAGAGAAAACAAAACAGTCACTTGATTAGGGAGTTGGCATGGCAGATGTCAAGATGGTGGCTGGATTGGGGATACTGTTTGAAAACAGAGCTGGCAGTCTGTGGGGTGTGAAAAAATGAGAGGAGTCAAAGGATACTCCAAAGTTTGGGGCCCAGCTGTTACCTGAAAGGATAGTGGTACCTTTTACTGAGAAGAGAAATACTGGAGGGGAGCAGGTTGGAGCAAAGGGGAGGTGTAGATGAGTGAAATTTCAGGGAGAGCTACATGGGGAGCACCTGTGGTCATATGGATATGTGTGTTTGTGTTCCAGGAAAGGGCCAGGGCTGATGAAATCACCTAGGGTGTGAGTAGATGGGGATGAGGGCTGATGCTGAGCCCTTGTGTCTTTCTACCATTTAGAGGTTGGAAAGAGGAGGGGGTCTACAGAGGAGGATGAGAAGTCACACAGAATATAATGCCCCAAGTGACAGAGTTTCTACAGAGACTCCAGTGGTCTCCAGTGTCAGTGGTTGCTGAGAGATTGAATGGGATGAAGCCTGAGGACTGCCCTTGAACTTTGCAGCATGGTGGTCGTTGACCTCAGTTGGAACAGTTTTGGTGGAGTGATGGGGATAGAAGCCTGACTGGAGTGGGCTCATGTGGGAATGGACAGAGTCACTCTGAAACACTCTCCTGATGGGTTGGCTTTATAAGAGAGCAGTGCAAGTGGACAGTGGGGCAGAGGTGCCAGGCATGGGTTTATGCTAATGGGAGTGGTAAGAGTAGCAAGCAGACACTGATGATGCAGGAGAAATGGATGCTGATGGTGATCCTGATGTACATCTGGAGGAGAGAAAGATGGGCACCAGTTAACACATGACAGGGACAGAAAAGGCTGAATCTGTGGGTCATTATGGAGAGGTTCCCAGGTTGATGGGTGGAAGAATGAGGAACTTCTTCAGTAGTTGCCTCTGTTTTTCTCAGTGAATGAGAAAACAGGATCACCTTTGAGGGGTGGGGAGGAGTGTTGGACACTTGAGAAGAAAGGAGAGGATTTGAAAATTGTCTCAGAGACAAGGATGGTGGATGGGCCCTGCAGAGCCTGCTTGAGGCGAGGACTCGTGCATTACTTTGGAGACCAGTTAGCATGTAGTGTGTTGTTACCCAGCCAGGTTCAGCCACAGAGGTGAAACAGGGACTACTAGCATTTACTGGGGCAGAGGCTATGCCAGGTGAGTTGGCATGGTTTAGTCTGTGCTCAAGGGAATAATAACAGTGAGGCGATGGCAGAGACTATCCAAGTGAGTTGGAGGACATGAGAGGGGCAAATGACTTATTGGTTGTGATGAGGTCTAGAGAGCAGTTCTCACACTGGAGCATGTGACTCACACTTCACTATCCCCTGAAGGGCTTCTTAAGACAGAGTGCTGGGCCCCAGCAAGGTTTCTAACTGAGTACGTCTGGGTGGGACCTGAGAATTGGCTTGTCTAAGAAGTCCAGACAATGCTGAAGCTGCTGGTCCACAGAGAGTCTGGCCAGAGCAGTGGCTGAGGTAGAGAGAGGCTCAGAACATTGGAGGAAAGGAACAAAATGCTAGGTGTTGGAAACCCCTCTGTCTGTGCAGATGCAGAGTTGACTCAAGAGTAGAGGTGCAGAGAGAGACTGTGACATGTGGTTCGGTAAAGACCCATCTGTTTTCATGATTCCTGGACTTAAGTGAAAAGTTATTACAAACAGTTATCAACAATTAAATACCAATAAATTGGATAACTGGGAAGAAATGGATGCATTCCTAGAAACATACTAAGATGGAACCAAGAAGAAATTGAAAGCTTGGATAGACCAATAATAAATTGATTAAATCAGTAACCAAGCACCTCTCAAGAAAGAAAAACTCAGGGCCAGGTCTTCACAGGCAATTCTAACAAATATTTAAAGAAAAAATAATACCAATCCTTTTAAACTCTTCCAAAAATAGAAGAAAGAACACTTCCAAACTCATTTTATGAAGCCAGCATTATCCTAACACCACGTCAAGCATAATATTAGAAATAGGGCTATGCTATGATCCAGCAATCCCACTTCTATGTATATACACAAAGGAATTGAAATCAGGCTCTCAAAGCAGTCTCTGCACTGCCTGTTCACTGCAGCATTGTCAACAATAGTCAAAACATGGAAGCAATCTAAATATGCAGTGACTGATGGATAAAGAAAATGTGGTATATACATTAAGATGGGATATGATCCAGCCTTTACAGACAGAAGGAAATCCTGTCATTTGCAGCAACATGGATAAAACTGTAGGACATTGTGCTGAGTAAAGTAAGCCAGACAGAGAAGGGCAAACACTTCTTAGTACCACTTATATGAGGAATCTAAAATAGCAAAATCCTTAGAAGGGAGTAGAACAGTGGTTGCTAGGAGCTTGGGGAGGAGGTGAAACGGGGAGGTGATGGTCAAAGGACAGACTGTCAGGTATGCAAGATGGGTTAGTTCTAGAGATCTACATGGCAGTGTCTGTAGTTAATAATATCATATTATATAATTAGAACTTGGCTAACAGAGGGAAAGAACGTTAAATAAAAAATCCCAGAGTATTGTTCAACTTTTATTTATATACCTTAATCACAGAGCACCCCTGTTAAACACAGAGCAGAATTACTTAAGCAACTCTTGGCACATTTGGTGCCACAGAGCCCAGTGTTAGAGGAAAGGTACAGTTGGAGTGGGTGGGCATCCAGGGAAGGCTTTGTGAGGGAGGTGGGTCTGGAGTCAGAGATGAAGATGTATCCCGAGGTATTTTCCAGGTGGCTGAACAGGTATCCATCATGCATGCAGAGGGAATACGAATGAAGAGGCCAGCAGGAGGCTGGCAGGCATGGGAGGAGGAGGCCCACAGTGGCAGGAATTTTAAACTTGCCCAACTGGGTCACACACAGGGCAGGGAACTTAGAATTGTGGCAAAACAGTGAGACCTGGTATTCTTGGGAAATTCTTAGAATGTGGGCAGGGTGCCTGAGACCCACCCCTGGGGGCCATGAGCACAGAGGTGGAAAGGATATCACTTTCACAAGATCACAGAGCTGCTCAGAACTGAGGGTCAAAATCCTGGCTCCAAAATCAAAGTGAATGTTGTCCGAGCTGTACTCTGCGACCTCTCAGGAAATGCCAGTCCACTGCTCAGGTTTCATCTGTATAAATTTATCTGTTACTGTCCTTTATTGGAGATTTATCTTACCTCTGTTAGACTGGCATAACATTTTAAAACACTAATTTGTATTGCTACATTTAGGAATAAAGAGAGGACACTTAATGTCCACAGCATCATAACAGCCTTTTAGGCTCCTTGTTCTCCACAGCGTGAGGGACGTTGCAAGCCGAGGTTGTTGATTTTTTTTTTTTTTCTTTCTGTTTGCAGAGGTTATCCTCTAAATGCATCACCACCACTAGTTGGCTAAGTTGAGGTTCAAGCTCTGGCCTACAGTAACTAAAATGACAGAGGGCTCATTAATTTACAGTGAAAAAATGGCCAGGAGACAGGAACTGAAAGGTAGAAGAAGAAAGACGTCAGAGAGGTGTTGGGTGAGAATAAGCAGAGGGACTTAGGGATCCTAGCAGGTGATCTCCACTACTTTCAGCTGGAAGCAGAAGGCTTGTCCAGGGTGTGCCTGGAGATAGCTGGAGCCCCAGACATATGGGGATTCTTGGTCTCCTCTTATTTGAGACTGTCTGCAGGCCCCTCTGCTCTAACCTCTCAGAACAGGAGGGGCTGCAGCAGATGGATAGCCATTTCATCCTTTAGAAGTTGGCTGGAGAGCAGGCCAGAAGGGCTGGACTGCTGAAATCACCTTCCCTCTCATTGCACCTTCATATCACCTTCATTTCACTTTCAACATCACAATTAAAGCTCTCCAATAGATGAGGAAAGAGAGCCTCAGTAACCCACCCAAGCTCAGCCAGCTAAGGAGCAGTCAATTTAGGGCTCAAACTCAGGCCCAATTCTGAAACCTGGGCTCCTAACGACCGTGTGATCATTCTGCCTGTTAGTTTTTGTTTTTGCTTTACTGTTGCTTTTGTTTTTGTTTGAGATTTGTCTCTGTTTATGCCATTTTTTAATTGTCTGCTTCAAAGTCCAGGATGTGGCATCAGCTTGGTACCTGCGCACTCCACTCATTTAGATTGCTGCACTTGTATGTTGACCTCTATCTTGTTTTCTCTTTCAGTGTGGGATTTGCAGTAAACCAATGGGTGAGCTTCTGGATCAGATCTTCATTCACCGTGATACCATCCACTGTGAGAAATGCTATGAGAAGCTGTTCTAGGTGGGTGCTGCTAAGCAGCAGGAAATTTACTAGGGAGAAGAAATGTGCCCTAGCATCTCCCTGAGTCTTGACCTGAGGCACTGCTATCTCTCCTAGCCTTTATGTTCAGGGTGCCTGAGTCCTCATGTCCCTATGCCCTGTAACACTTTGAAGTCTTAAGTGGTACAGATGACGAACTTCCCCATGGACATTTGCAAGCTGCAGAAGCCACTGTCTCTTCCTCTCAAGAAGCACCTTCCATGCAGCACCTCGCCTAAGCCCCCTAGCTGCCCTGCTAGGTCATTGGCCCATTTGGGGACAAGAAAGTAAAGACCTAAAAAGGAAAAGGACATGGGGAAGCACCTAGCTTATAGATGGCACAACCAGGACCTCAACCCAGGACTTCAGATTCAGGTTTTCTGCCATAGTCCCCCGGGCTGCCTCCACCATTGCTCAGATAGCATCAGATCAGGACTCAACAGCCAAGATATTCAGTAAAACAAGATATATAGCTCGGGACCGCAGCAGGTAAAGGCCAGGATAAGTGGGCATGTGTGGGAAGTGATGGTGCTGTCCTGGTGCTTGGGCAGCCTCTGGGCCACATGGTCAACTCTGCTTGAACACAGGTTTGCATGCTAAAAACCAGTGGAATTGACCCCAGTGTCTGAGCTTCATGGGGTCTGGTGATCCTGGCAGCCCCTCAGCCTTAGCACCTGTTCAACTAGAAGTGCAGAATAGAGTATCTTCCTTGAAGGCAATGGGAATGGGTAGCAACCAGGCCCTCCACCACTTACGAGCCTGTTCTGCCTTTTCCCCAGAAGACACATTGATCTGGACTATTACTTCCCATGCCTGGAGCAGTTGTCCTCCCCAAAAGCCTCTGACTGCTAACTAGATTGAGTGTGTATTTTCAGTCTCATGGATACTTTCTTTTACTTCCTCCAGGCTGAGAAGAAAGTGATGACTCCTGGACAAGTTTGACTATCCCCAGCTGCCCCAAGTTCCTGGTTCTTCTTCCCTCACTTCCTTCCTCATGCTTTTGTTTTCTTCATGTTTTTGCCCTTCTTAAATTGAACTTAGATCTCTTCAAGAAAATTAGAGATACCAAAGGAACATTTCATGCAAAGATGGGCTCGATAAAGGACAGAAATGGCATGGACCTTACAGAAGCAGAAGATATTAAGAAGAGGTGGCAAGAATACACGGAAGAACTGTACAAAAAAGATCTTCATGACCCAGATAATCATGATGATGTGATCACTCATCTAGAACCAGACATCTTGGAATGTGAAGTCAAGTGGGCCTTAGAAAGCATCACTACGAACAAAGCTAGTGGAGGTGATGGAATTCCAATTGAGCTGTTTCAAATCCTGAAAGATGATGCTGTGAAAGTGCTGCACTCAATATGCCAGCTAATTTGGAAAACTCAGCAGAGGCCACAGCACTGGACAAGGTCAGTTTTTATTCCAATCCCAAAGAAAGGCAATGCAAAAGAATGTTCAAACTACCGCACAGTTGCACTCATCTCATATGCTAGTAAAGTTATGCTCAACATTCTCCAAGCCAGGCTTCAGCAATACGTGAACCGTGAACTCTCTGACATTCCAGCTGGTTTTAGAAAAGGCAGAGGAACCAGAGATCAAATTGCCAACATCTGCTGGATCATGGATAAAGCAAGAGAGTTCCAGAAAAACATCTATTTCTGCTTTATTGACTATGCCAAAGCCTTTGACTGTGTGGATCACAATAAACTGTGTAAAATTCTGAAAGAGATGGGGATACCAGACCACCTGACCTGCCTCTTGAGAAATCTGTATGCAGGTCAGGAAGCAACAGTTAGAACTGGACATGGAACAACAGACTGGTTCCAAATAGGAAAAGGACTACATCAAGGCTGTATATTGTCACCCTGCTTATTTAACTTATATGCAGAATACATCATGAGAAATGCTGGACTGGAAGAAACACAAGCTGGAATCAAGATTGCCGAGAGAAATATCAATAAACTCAGATATGCAGATGACACCATCCTTATGGCAGAAAGTGAAGGGGAGCTAAAAAGCCTCTTGATGAAAGTGAAATAGGAGACTGAAAAAGTTGGCTTAAAGCTCAACTTCAGAAAATGAAGATCATGGCATCGGGTCCCATCACTTCATGGGAAATAGATGGGGAAACAGTGGAAACAGTGTCAGACTAATTTTTTGGGGCTCCAGAATCACTGCATATGGTGACTGCAGCCGTGAAATTAAAAGACGCTTACTCCATGGAAGAAAAGTTATGACCAACCTAGATAGCATATTCAAAAGCAGAGACATTACTTTGCCGACTAAGATCCGTCTAGTCAAGGCTATGTTTTATCCTGTGGTCATGTATAGATGTGAGAATTGGACTCTGAAGAAGGCTGAGCACCGAAGAATTGATGCTTTTGAACTGTGGTGTTGGAGAAGACTCTTGAGAGTCCCTTGGACTGCAAGGAGATCCAACCAGTCCATTCTGAAGGAGATAAACCCTGGGATTTCTTTGGAAGGAATGATGCTAGAGCTGAAACTCCAGTACTTTGGCCGCCTCATGCGAAGAGTTGACTCATTGGAAAAAACTCTGATGCTGGAGGGATTGGGGGCAGGAGGAGAAGGGGACTACTGAGGATGAGATGGCTGGATGGCATCACGGACTCGATGGACGTGAGTCTGAGTGAATTCCCGGAGATGGTGATGAACAGGGAGGCCTGGCGTGCTGCAATTCATGGGGTCGCAAAGAGTCGGACACGACTGAGCGACTGAACTGAACTGATCTGAAAGTTGAACTTGCTTACATCCAGTAGCATATCTTAATGATCTTATGATAATCCTCTGTGTGTGTACTTTTTTTATAGCTGAAAAAGCACTTCCCATCCATGATCTTACTTCAGGCTCAAGCAGAGTGTTGAACAATAATTCCGTTTTGACTTCCCTAAGACTGGTTGGCTTCCTGATAAGTTTAGGTGGCTTGAGTGTGACTTTGGGACTTGAAAGCGGAAGGAGACCCCCCTGAAGCTTCTTAGCGGCCAGGTTAAAGACTGTTGACTATCCCTAGTAGGTAAATTGCAGACACTGAATGCTAGGGATTGACATAGGCTAATCTTTAGCTTGTCTATTTGCCATATATATTTTTTGAACTTTCCATATCCTTTTACAACTAGTTCGTTGCTTTCGATGAGTTACATAGCAGATTTTAGTTACCTCCTCCTATCTACCTTTCAGTATAGCTGAATTCTTCCCTGAAGGCATGTGGGCATGTATTAGAAAGTTTACACATTAGGTTTAAATTATCTGTGATGTAATTCTTAAGAGGCTACTGACCAAATGAACATCATGTCTGAATTTTGATGGTTGATTGATACCTTTGACCTCATTTCTAACCCCTAAACTTCACAGGGATCCCCTAAAGTACGTCTTAAAGTGCATAAACTCCAGAAAGATTATGAAGGGAGAAAGTCAGTTAACATTCTTGAGCCCTTACTACATAGCAGGCATTATAAGAGAGTGATGGCATTAATTCCCATGCTAATCTTGTGCAGAGCATATTTTTCTCCCCAGTGTGCAAATGAGGACATTCAGGCTCAGACAAGAGGTCAGAACCATTGCTGTATCTCTCCAGTAACTGTAACTATAGTCCTGAGCCTGTATGGAGGTTACATGGTCCTCCTGGGGAAACTGCCCCCCTCAGACCTTCCCTGAGGCACACTTTCACAAAGAGGGGCAGGTGGGAAATTGCACTCCTCCTCTGGGCATCCTTGGTAAAATATAAGAAGAGCCAAACTGGCCCCCCTCACCCCCTCTTTTCCATGAAAACACCTCTAAACTGAAATACTCTTAGCTGGGAAGAGATTTGACTCACAGATCTTCCCAAAGAAGTGCTCATCCACCCAGGAGAAGCTCCAGTTGGTTAGCTGATCTGAGTACAGGGACCTCAGTGACATCCCATTTTCCAGTCCAGACTCTGTCTCAAGCTAGCAACAGCTACCAAGATCCCAGGTACTTGGAACAGGGACTCCTTTTGACCAGCTGGACAGATGTAGGCCCATGCAACTGGGTTCCTCCACCTTTGGGGCCAGCACTACTGCCTAAATCGGGCTTCCCTGATAGCTCCATTGGTAAAGAGTCTGCCTGCAATGCAGGAGACTCCAATTCCTGGGTCAGGAAGATCCACTGGAGAAAGGATAGGCTACACACTCCAGTATTCTTGGGTTTCCCCTGTGGCTCAGCTGGTGAAGAATCTGCCTGCAATGTGGAAGACCTGTGTTTGATCCCTGGGTTGGAAAGATCCCCTGGACAAGGCAAAAGCTACCCACTCCAGTATTCTGGCCTAGAGAATTTCATGGACTGTGTAGTTCATGGGGTCACAGAGTCAGACGCGACTGAGCTACTTTCACTTTCACTGTGTAAGTTTTGCAAAGCAAAAGGACAAACTGACAGTTTTTCTGATTAAAAATGAGGAACTTTTCTCCTAATTTTGCAGAAATTGGGCTGCCTTTCTGAGTGTCTGGTGTCCTCTGCAAGCGTTCAGAAGTTATTTTGTGGAAGTTGCTCCACATTCAAATAATCTTTTTTTTTTTTTTTTTGATGAGTCTGTCGGGGAGAAAGTGGTCTCCCCGTTCTATTCTTCCACCATTTTGGGACCACCCCTTCTCTTGATTTAATTAGAAAATGTCTCTCCATCTCTGTCCAGTTTCTGAGCCCTGTGCACATTGGATGGTGAACTTGTCCTTCTTGCAAAATGATCAGAGAAGTACATTCAATTTATTTGCATTGATGTGTATCAGATTTGCTCTGGAGGGAAAAATTGGCACAGCATGCCATGTACTGACACAAAATATGAGCTGGTTTCCCTCAAGACTAGCTCTCAGCCAGGGACTTGGCACATGGTAGTGATTGACACATAGTGCTGAATGAATTAGTGAAAGGGAAAGAGGTCCAAGATAGGCTGGCTTCCCCACCTTCAAGATACACTCTGTCTTTAAGGGAGTTTTAGAACCAATGTGCAAGATATTGATTTCAATCTGAAAAAATCTCTTTCATGGTTGAAATGGCTCACAATTCTGCAGACTTTAGGGGAAGAGGTGGTTGCATTATACTTGCCTTCTTTTTAGTTGCCTAGAATTTTTAATCATATTTGCTTGACTCACGGTAATGTGCATGAACATAATAAATGGTGAGATACTTCATGTGTAAATGTTAAGGTTTCCTTTTTTAAGTGTAATACCTTGGTGCATTTGGCTGTGTCATTAATTTTCTCCTATTACTTGAAGCTATTCTCTTTACAAAAGCAAATAAATACTTTTAAAGAATTTAGAAAGATGGCAATGATGACCCTGTATGCGAGACAGCAAAGGAGACACAGATATGTAGAGCGGACTTTTGGACTCTGAGGGAGAGGGAGAGGGTGGGATGATTTGGGAGAATGGCATTGAAACATGTATACTATCATGTAAGAAATGAATCGCCAGTCTATGTCCGATGTAGGATACAGGATGCTTGGGGCTGGTGCACAGGGATGACCCAGAGAGATGTTATGGGGAGGGAGGTGGGAGGGGGGTTCATATTTGGGAACGCATGTACACCCGTGGTGGATTCATGTCAATGTATGGCAAAACAAATACAGTATTGTAAAGTAAAATAAAGTAAAAATAAAAATAAAAAAGAAATATCAAATATAAAGAGAAAAGACAGAAGTATATAGAAACTATACATGCACAGGAGTTGTGCAATTCTAGGCCTGTCAAATCTTTTTTAAAAAAATTATTTTTATTGGAGTGTAGTTGATTTTCAGTATTGTGTTAGTTTGTGCTATACAGCAAAGTGAATCAGCTGTATATATACAAATATTACCCCTCCCTTTTGGAGTTCCTTCCGATTCAGTAAACCAATCAGATTTTCTTTATTTTAGACCTATCAGATCTTAATGAGTAATGTTTTATTCTTTGGGACCCATCCTTTCATTGCTGATAGGTGGCTCCTTCGTCCTTACTGAACACTTGCAATCACCAGGAGCACAGTCCCTTACAAGCCCATTCTGTCTCTGGAAATGCATTCCTCAGTTGAGTTACAACCTGTTCCCTCTAACTATCATCCACTGATAATCTATAATCCCTCTCTTATATGCTAACCCCTAAAATATGTAAATATGCTTGTTGGATTCTTCCTCTGTCAACTCTTCCCATTTCAACACCCCTGTTCCCATCAACTCTGGCAGTAATTTTGAATAGACATTTCTCAAACACCCTTCTCAAAGATGCACCCTAAACCACACATCCCAACCCATCCCTCCAGATGTGTACCAACAGGAAAGACTTTTCATCTTATTCACTAGGGCCAGTGGCCCAGGCTTTTAGAATCCTGTTGAATTCTGCATATCAGGTGATCCATGCGACCAGGATTTTTACCCGAAAATATAATTTACATGGAATCTACGTCTTGATCCCACCTGGGGCCAAAAAGAGTTGATCAGGAAGTCATTCCAAAGATAGAAGACATGACAGAGAAATCCTTCCACTACCAAGCAGGGATGTTGGGACCCAGTAATCAGTAGACATTCTCACTGCAACCTCAGCCACCATCTCGCCTACATGAGTACCATTGGGAAATGAAGAAGATGCTTTATCAATTCAAAGGACAAGAACTATAACAATAGCTCCTAACCAGATATTCCTAGGACTCTCTGTTGGTAATAGTATGTGACAAAAACACCCCCCCCACCCGCCCAAATAGATTAGTGTTATTTTGAAAAATGACTTAGCAGAGCAGGTTCCCAGCAAGCCACTTGATCCCCATACTCAGCCTTTGCTATTCCTCCTTCCCCTTTACAGATCCACACCTATGAGGGCCCCCAACCCATACACCCCATGTGCGGTCCTCTGGGGGACTCTGCTTATTAATGTATTCCACCTGTGAATTTTGACACAACACATTCCTCTTGTCCTGTTTGTCTGCACAGTATCTTTTCCCCATGAATTTCCCAGTGGAGGAAATCTTCCACTTGGGGACCCAAGAGTGGTTATATTGAATTTGAAGTTGAGATTGCTACCCGGTCATTTGAGGCCCCTCTCGGCACTGAATCAACAAGACAGGTGTTATTTTACCTGCTGGCTGACTGCTCCTGATTATTGAGGGGGAATGGAGTTACTACTATACCATGGAGGCAAGAAGGATCATATCTGTAACCTAGGAGAAAAATATGAAAGTGTCTCTTAGTGTTCCCATATCCAATAATATAAGGTAATGGACGGCTATAATGACTCATGCAGGCAGGACCAGTAACAGATCAGATTGGTTCAGAATAAAGATTTGTATCTTATGGCCACATAAACAACCAGATACAACTAGATGAGGTTATAGGGAACTGAAGTGCTAGTGGAAGAAGGAAGTTATAAATACTGAGTATGACCTCATGGCCAGTTGCCAAAATAACAACTATACATACTTTGTCTTGCTTTGTTATTATATGGTTGACTCGAATGCCCATTATTTTTTATTTCTCCCATTCCCAAATGCTGTGTTTGAATTGTGTGGGTGTTACTTAATAATATAATTTAACCTATAGAGTACAATATATCAAAGTGTAATTATGACAGAACTAGAGAAGGAACAGACATCTCCCAGAGAATGAGAGTGTATCTAACGGGACTTTTGCCATCCTACCTTGCTGAAGAAGGCAGAGGTGCATTCACTGATATGAGGAATAGTCACATCATGCTAAGCAGAAGCATGGTGTTGCTACTGTTATCATTTGGAAGAAAACCATGGAGAGAAGAGTACTATGGATGATGAGTGGTCAAAGAGGTGGACCGTGCTGGATTGGCTGTTAGCAGCTAGGCTGCATCTCTGCCCCTTTGTACATTTTCTACTCAATATATTGGATAGTCCTTGGAACTACATGTTCCAGAATCCCTCATCAGAGCACCTCCAGGTTTGATTATTGAGCACTTATTCCCTGGCAGCAGCACTGGGCACTAAGGAGTGTCAAAAAGAGGTTATACCTAAGTTTTACCTGGTTTCTTTCCCAGTGACTTCTGGGAAACCTCCTGAAAATCATCCATGACAGTCCTGCCTGCAGCTGGAATCACTGGGGGCTTTTTCCTAGTGTATCAGCAGCAGCCTCCCTCCCCTTCACTGCTCCAACCTTCTACTGGTTGTGAAAGCCACTGATTTCCTGGTCTCAACCCTTCTTGCTTAGGAAAGAGTGGCACTGCTTTTCTGATGGGCTACCCTGTTAATGCTGTCTCCACCCAGTCTTCTTCCGCACTGTATACTCTGCCTGTGAGTGGCTTCTGCGCCATGCCATCTGTCCCATGAAAAATCCCTGTACCAGGCCTTCCTCACTATACACACTGAACACCTTCTGCACAGTGCTGTAGCCCAAGAAGCACCTTGTGTGCCAGGCCCATTATCTAATAACATCTGCAGAATTCTCTTTCCTCTGAACATCCTCTGAACACAGCCTCACTCATGAATGCTCCCTGTGTTCCCTCCTCATCCCATCCCCCTCTGCGCAGTAACTCCTGTTTCCTGAGCTCCTCTTCTGGGTGCCTATCATATTGTTATGAGCTATGGATAGCTTGACATAAATGAGAAAGGGTTTCTTATATCCAGCCTATAGAGCATGAAAGCATCAGCAATGTTCCAAACAAAACCTATAATCGTCCTTCATCAGTTCGTTAAGTCCTATGTAAGAAATTCTCGTCCTTCTCAGTCTTGGGTTAGCAGCCTCATGAATCCATCAGCTCGTTCCCTAGAGTTCTGGAAACTCTGGCTCACTGCAGTGATAGAATTTCAAAGTTATCTAAGTAATGGCATCAGAAACTTGTGCCTCAGAACATTTGGCAAAGTCCTTTTCCTGAGGGTCTGAGACAGTCCTTTTTTTTTTTTTTTGAAGATACAACATTGTGGCTTGTAGGTGATTGCAAGCACTTTCAGGGAAGCATAAGTGCAAGAGAAAAGATTTAACATGCCCATAGTTAAAGATGTGGTGAGAGTTCAACACAAAAATAATGCAACTGACAAGGAAATTTGGTTGTTTCTGTGGCGTGAAACATTTAAAAAGATAACATTTAAAAGAATTATGATTGATAACACTACACTGTTTGTTGTTGTTCAGTCCTAAATCATATCTGACTGTTTGCAATGCCATGAACTGCAGCATGCCAGACTGCCCTGTCCTTCGCTATCTCCCGGAGTTTGCTCAAACTCATGTCCATTGAATCAGCGATGCCATCCAACCATTTCATCTTCCGTTGCCCGCTTCTCTGCCTGCCCTCAATCTTTCCCGGCATAATGGTCCTTTCCAATTAGTCGGCTCTTTGCATCAAGTGGCCAAAGTATTGGAGCTTCAGCTTCAGTATCAGTCCTTCCCATGAATATTTAGGATTGATTTCCTTTATGATTGACTGGTTTGATCTTCTTGCAGACCAATGGACTCTCAAGAGGCTTCTCCAGCACCACAGTTCGAAAGCATCAGTTCTTCAGCACTCAGCCTTCTTTATGGGCCAGCTCTCACATCCATACATGACTACTGGAAAAACCATAGTAGTGGTAGTGTTAGTCACTCAGTCGTGTCCGACTCTTTGTGATCCCATAGACTGTAGCCTGCCAGGCTCCTCTGTCTATGGGATTCTCCAAGCAAGAATACTGGAGTGGATTGCTATCCAGAGGATCTTCACGATCCAGGAATTGAACCCAGGTCTCCTGTGTTGCAGGCAGATTCTTTACTGTTTGATCTACAGGGAAGACCAGAAAAACCATAGCTTTGACTATATGGACCTTTGTCAGCAAAGTGATGTCTCTGCTTTTTAATATGCTGTCTAGGTCTATCATAGTTTTCCTTCCAGGGAACAAACGTCTTTTAATTTCATGACTTCAGTCACCATCCACAGTGATTTTGGAACCCAAGAAAATAAAATCTATCATGGTTTTTAAGTTTTCCCCTTCTATTTGCCATGAAGTGATGGGACTGGATGCCACGATCTTAGTTTTTTGAATGTTAAATTTTAAGCCAGCGTTTTCACTCTCTTCTTTCACCTTCATCAAGAGGCCCTTTAGGTCCTATTTGCTTTCTGCCATTTGACTGTTATCATCTGCATACCTAAAGTTATTGATATTTTTCCTGGTAATCTTGATTGCAGCTTGTGATTCATCCACTCTGGCATTTTGCATGATGTATTCTGCATATAAATTAAACAAGCAGGGTGACTATATGAAGCCTTGACACAATTCTTTTCTAATCTGGAACCAGTCCATTATTCCGTGTCTGGTTCTAACTATTGCTTCTTGACCTGCATACAGGTTTCTCAGGAGGCTGATAAGGTGGTCTGATATTCCCATCACTTGAAGAATTTTCCAGTTTGTTGTGATCCACACAGTCAAAGGCTTTAGTGTAGTTAATGAAGCAGCAGTAGATGTGCGTGTGTGTGTGTGTATGTGTGTGTTTTAATTCTCTTGCTTGCTCGATGATCCAGTGGATATTGGCAATTTGACCTCTGATTCCTCTGCCTTTTCTAAATCCAGGTTACACATATGGAAGTTCTTGGTTCATGTACTGCTGAGGACTAGCTTGGAGGATTTTGAACATTACCTTGCTTGTGAAATAAGCACACTTGTATGGAAGTTTGAACATTCTTTGGCATTGCCTTTATTTGGGACTGGAATGAAAACTGAGTTTTTCCAGTCCTGTAGCCACTGCTGAGTTTTCCAAATTTGCTGGCATATTGAGTGCAGCACTTTAGCAGCATAATCCTTTAGGATTTTAAACAGCTCAGCTGGAGTTCCATCACTTTCACTACTTTTGTATGTAGTAATGCTTCCTAAGGCCCACCTTATTTCATACTCCACGATGTCAGGCTCTTTGTGAATGACCACACCATCGTCATTATGCGGGTCATTAAGACCTCTTTTGTATAGTTATTCTGTGTATTCTTGCCACCTCTTCTTAGTATCTTCTGCTTCTATTGGGTCCTTGCTTTTTCTGTTCCTTTATCATGCCCATCTTTGCCTGAAATTAAACTGTTTAATATCAGGCAAAGCAGCACCAGGACATATCATAAACAGTAAGGGCATTGACAAACCTCCAGGAAATTCATATTGTTTCTGAAACCTTCATTTCAATAACATTTTGTCCACACAGATGTAGCCTAGGGAAGGTTAGGCATCTCTTGTGATTTGACAAAGCCTCCCATGAAAGCCAATATATCAAATAAAGTTTTTACAAGGTTAAAGATCCTTTGTGATTTTCCAGGGTCACTCTGGGAAAACTCAAATAGGGTTTCATAATAAAGACTATATCACTCAGGGGAATTCCTTGGTGGTCTGGTGGTTAGGACTTTGTGCTTTCACTCCAAGTGTCCGGGTTTGATCCCTATTCAGGGAAATCAGATCCCAGAAGCCTCCTGGTATGGCAGGGGGAAAAACGAAAAGTATATCACTTAGGATTTGAGTGTGGGGAAAGTAAAATAAAAGAGTTGTCAGGAAGTTTGAACACTTGGTTAAATGAGATCATGTGTCAATAACAAACACTACTTATCTATTTAACCAAAGTGACAAAATGTTTTGAAACTACATATTGATTGAAAGGCAATTGTAAAGAATCTTTGTTCTTTCAAAATTGACAAGGCTTGATTGAGGGCCATGATAAAGTCAATGTAAAGCAAAGAAAATTATTCTGATAAGAAAGAATCTTTGCTTTCTAGACAGATGACTCAAAAAGTAAAGAATAACTATACAACCATAGTAATTTTACTACCAATAATCTAAGGAAATATTTCCAGTTTAATAGAGAAAATCAAATTCTAGTTTTGCATCAGTATACTATTAGATATTATAGCTCAGCTTTTAAAATCTTACAAACAAACCCATTGATCTTTAGCCAGCTTTGACTACAAGAAAGAAAATCCCTTTTCTGAGAAGCATATCCATTCAGGTTTTGTTCTGCCCTTTCATCTTTTCCATTTTGGAACAACCAGTCATTTTACTTTATGAAAAAATTATTCTTTTTCCTTAACAAAAACATATCCTGCACATTTTGTATAGTTAGTTGCTTTAATATAAGTATTGAGTTTTAAGTTAGCAAAAGATCTTGGAAACTATCTTTAAGGCTGACATACTACATATAAAACATAATTACTGCTAAAATAAAGTTGCATGACAGTAAATTCACTTTCATTAATTCCTGAGAATTTTAAGAGCTTTCAATTCATAAAAATCACTTAATTGTCTCTAAACCAATCATAATGGAAATCCCTGAAGGGCTTTCATAATCTAATTCAGCAATACCATCAGGGTAGGGCAAACATAAATATAAGATAAATAAGTCCTGGAGATGTAAAGTACAACATGGAGACTATAGTTAATAAAACTGTACTGCACTGTGTATTTTTGAAAGTTGCTGACAGGGTAGATTCGTTAAAGTCTCATTGTAAGAAAAGAAAAAAAACTATATGCATTGATAAATGTTAACTAGACTTATCACAATGATCATTTTTCAACATATACAAATATTGTTATGCTATACACTTGAAACCAATATAATGTTATATGTTTTCAGACATACTTCTTTAACCTCCACTGTTTTCTAGGATGGCAATCAGAACACCTCTTCCCATGGTATCATATTTTGTGATACCTATACCCTGTAATGCCATGTGGCTGAGTGGGGGCTTCACAGAGCCACAGTGCACTTGTGTTATGAGAGCCCTCAGGTAAAATGCTCCACATGGGGTCTGTGACTTTCTGACACCAGCAGGTAACCACTTTTTCTTGGCATGGGAAGGATTTTAATTTAACAGGCTTTCAGTACTTCCTAGTGAAGTCAGGCATGTTTAGTTATATGTTCCCCTTCTCAGACATAGGAAATACCTGCACTTAAAGGGGATTCTTGCTCAGTAATCACCCAGCTTTCTAGAAAAGAGAAACACAGAATCTCAGTCCCATACCAGTCCTCCTGAATCAGAACTTGCATTTTTATCAAGATCTACTGGATATGGGTCTCCCAAGTGTCTCAGTGGTAAAGAAACTGCCTTCACAAAAGCAGTTCTAAGATGGAAGTTTATAGCAATACAATCCTACCTCAAGAAACAAGAAAAACATCAAACAGACAACCTAACTTTATACCAAAAATGACTGGAAAAAGAAGAACAAAGTAATCCCAAAGTTAGCAGCAGGAAAGAAGTCATAAAGATCAGATCATAAATAAATAAAAAAGAAATGAAAGAAACAATAGTAAAGATTAATAAAATCAAAAGCTGGTTCTTTGAGAAGGTAGACAAAACTGACAAACCTTTAGCCAGAGTCACCAAGGAAAAAAAAAAAAGAGGTAAGAATCAAATCAAGAAAATTAGAAATGAAAAAGGAGAGGTTACAAGAGACAACACAGAAATACAAAGGATTATAAGAGATTGTTATGAGCAACTACATGGCAGTCAAATGGACAACCTGGAAGAAATGGACAGATTCTTAGAAAAGTTCAATCTTCCAAGACTGCACCAGGAAGAAACAGAAATTATGAACAACCCAATTACAAGCACTGAAATCGAAACTGTGATTAAAAAAAAAAAAAAAAAAAAAACCTCCCCAAAAGCTAAGGCCCAGGGCTAGATGGCATCATAGGTGAATTTTACAAAACATTTAGAGAAGAGCTAATGCCTAATCTTCTAAAACTCTTTCAAAAAATTGTAGAGGAAGGAACACTTCCAAAATAATTCTTTGAGGCCACCATATCCGTGATACTAAAACCAGACAAAGACAAAACAAAAAAGAAAATTACAAACCAATATCACTGATGAACATAGATGCAAAAATTCTCAACAAAATTCTAGCAAACGGAATTCAACAACACATTAAAAAGATCATATGCCATGATCAAATTAGGTTTATCCCAGGGATGCAAGGATTTGTCAATATATGCAAATCAGCCAATGTGATATATGATATTAATGAATTAAAAGATAAAAACCATATGGTAATATCACTAGATGCAGAAAAAACCTTTGACAAAATTCAGTACTTTGATAAAAAGTCTTCAGAAATGGGCATAGAAGGAACCTACCTCAACATAGTAAAGACCATATATGATAAACTCACAGCAAACAGTATTCTTAATGGTGAAAAACTGAAAGCATTCCCTCTAAGATTAGGAACAAGACAAGGGCGCCCACTCTCACCACTATTATTCAACAGAGTTTTTGAGGTGCTAGCTATGGCAATCAGAGAAATAAATAAATAAAAGGAATCCAGATTGGAAAAGAAGTAAAAATCCCACTGTTTGCAGATGAAATGATACTATACATACAAAACCCTAAAGATACTATCAGAAAATTACTAGAGCTAATCAGTAATTTTGAATTTAGCAAAGTTGCAGGATACAAAATCAATACACAGAAATCACTTGCATTCCTATATACTAACAATGAAAAATCTGAAAGAGAAGTTGAGGAATTAATCCCATCTCCCATTGCAACAAAAGGAATAAAATACCTAGGAATAAACCTACCTAAGGAGACAAAAGAACTGTATACAGAAAATTATGAGACTGATGAAGGAAATCAAAGATGACATAAAGAGATGGAGAGGTATTTCATGTTCCTGGGTTTGAAGAATCAATATTGTGAAAATGAGTATCCTATCAAATGCAATCTACGGAGTCAATGCAATCATTGTCAAATGATCAATGGCATTTTTCACAGAACTAGAACAAAAAAATTCACAATTCATATGGAAACACAAAAGACCCCAAAGAGCCAAAGCTATTGAGAAGGAAGTCTTGAGAAAGAAGAATGGAGCTGGAGGAATCAACCTTCCTGACTTCAGACTATCCTACAAAGCTACAGTCATCAAGACAGTATGGTACTGGCACAAAACCAAAAATATTGACCAGTGGAACAAGATAGAAAGCCCAGATATAAACCCATGCACCTATGGGTACCTTATTTTTGACAAAATAGGAAAGAATATACAAAGGGGCAAAGAAAGCCTCTTCAATAAGTAGTGTTGGGAAAACGGGACAGCTCCATGTAAAAGAATGAAATTAGAACACTTCCTAACACCATACATAAAGATAAATTAAAAATGGATTAAAGACCTAAAGGTAAGACCAGAAACTATAAAACTCTTAGGAAAGCATAGGTAGAACACACTATGACATAAATCACAATAAGATCCTCTATGACCCACATCATAGAGTAACAGATATAAAATCAAAAATAATCAAGCAAGACCTAATTAAACTTAAAAGCTTTTGCACAGCAAAAGAAACTATAAACAAGGTGAAAAGACAACCCTCAGAATGGGAAAAAAGATAGCAAGTGAAACAACTGACAAAGGATTGATTTCCAAAATATACAAGCAGCTCATATAAGTCAATAACCAGAGAAACAAACAATCCAATCAAAAAGTGTGGGAAAGACATAAACGGACATTTCTCCAAAGAAGACATACAGATGGCTAACAAACACATGAAAGGATGCTCAACATCACTCATTATACAAATGAGAGAAATACAAATCAAATGAGAGAAATACAAATCACAACTACAATGAGATATCTCTTCACACCAGTCAGAAAGGCCATCATAAATAAGTCCACAAACAATAAATGCTGGAGATGGTGTGGAGAAAAGGGAACTCTCTTGCACTGTTGGTGGGGATGTAAATTGATACATCCACTATGGAAGACAGTATGGAGATTCCTTTAAAAAATAGGAATAAAACCACCATATGACCCACCAATCCCACTCCTAGGCATATACCTTGAGGAAACCAAAATTGAAAAAGACACATGCACCCCATTGTTTATTGCAGCACTAATTACAATACCTAGAACATGGAAGCCACCTAGGTGTCAATCAGCAGATGAATGGGTAAAGAAGCTGTGTTACATATATACAACAGAATATTATTATTTAGCCTTAAAAAGAAATGTGTCTGAGTCGATTCTAATCAGGAGGATGAACCTAGAGCCTATTGTACAGAGTGAAGTAAGAAACAGAAAAACAAATATCATATACTAATGCATATACATGGAATCTAGAAAGATGGTTCTGATGAAATTATTTGCAGAGAGGTAATGGAGTGGGGGGGGAGGGGGACAAGGAGGAAGGAGATGGTGGGATGTATGGAGAAGTAACATGGAAACTTACATTACCATATGTAAAATAGATAGCCAGTGGGAATTTGTTGTATGAATCAGAGAACTCAAACTGGGACTCTGTAACAACCTAGAGGAGTGGGATGGGCAGGGAGGTGGGAGGGGCATATGTATACCTATGGCTGATTCATATTGATGTTTGGCAGAAACCAACACAACTCTGTAAAGCAATTATCCTTCATTAAAAAAAAAAAGGAATTAACCTGCAAAGCAGGAGATGCAGGCAGATGTGGGTTCGATTCCTGGGTTGGGAAGATCCCCTGGAGGAGAGCATGGCAACCCACTCCTGTATTCTTGCCTGGAGAATCCCATGCAGATAGGAGCCTGGCTGACTACAGTCCATGGGGTCACAAAAAGTCAGAGATGAGTGAAGTGACTTAGCATGCACCGGATTTGTGCATACCTTTCACTGCAGTAACCTGAGCTGCAGGCTTCCCAGATGGCTAAGTGGGTAAAGAATCTGCTGGCAACCCAGTCATATGTGGGTTGGAGCCCTGGTTTGGGAAGATCCCCCAGAGGAGAAAGCAGCAACCCACTCCAGTATTCTTGCCTGGAGAATCCCATGGGCAGAAGAGCCTGGTGGGTTTGGGTCCATGAGGTCACAAGGGTCTGACATGAGAAGTCACTCGCATCCACAGCAGCAACCCTGAGCTTCACCCACGCCCTTTTCTAGACCGGCTGGTGGGGGTCCAGTGTGCTCCTGCCAAGATTTCCTTCAGTGGAAGAAATCATTGGAAAAGGGTGAAAAGCTGTTTGGCCACTAGGTGGGTAGTACTAGATGGTGAAGTCAAGAAAATAATGGGAGAATGGATGAACTGTAAACATTTTCATGCATGTGTGGTTTTTACAGGAAGCCATTGTAGTTTTGCCATCCTCCCCTAGAGAACAGTGATTAAAAGAAAAGGATCAGGATTTCATTTAGTAAGCACCCCTGGGGCTTTGTTTTTGCACCCAGTGCTGAGCTGAACCCTTGGAATACACAAATGGAGAGCATGACTGGCAACTGTCACACCACAGCTCCTGTCCAATGTGGAAGAACCCTGCCAAAGAACCATAGTGACTGCTGGGCTTATGGCTGTGTGCCATGTGGTGGCTAACCTTTGAGCGAATCCAAGGTTGGATTCTGTCCAGCTCTGAAAAGTAAGGTGCTCTGCCAGGAGCCAGCACAGGAGATCCCACCCATGACAAGGTCATGTGAAGGAGACCTGACAAGCAAGGCTTCAGGACTCGAGGGACTCCCTGGGCCTATCCCACCCATGACAAGGTCATGTGGAGAGACCTGACGAGCAAGGCAGATCAGGACTCAAGGGACCGCTGGACCAGCTCGAGCATCTACCCCAAAGCCGGAATCTGTCTGTCTTACTATTTTATGCCTTTCACCAACTCTTCTGACATTAACAGGGGGCTATCCCCGACCACCTTTTTCTGGAAAAAGTTAACTTAGGGTTCTAGTTGATAAATCTCCTGGGCATGAAAGGAGTATTTCAATTCAAATCCCCTGTTAGCATTCTAGCTTACTTGGCAGGTTCATCTAGACTCTTGCAATATTGTTGAGCCAATGCTTGCTGCCAAATTCCCACATCCCTTATCCATTGTGTTCCTGGGAGTGCATATAGCTAAGATGTAGAAAAAACAAGTAGTAGCCTTAACATTAGCAACATTAGACTTTGAGTTAATAAGTTATTTCTTTGCTGTAACCAACTGAATCTTTGCTCCATAAAAATGTAACTGTACTTTAAGGGTGACGCAGGGTAAGGAATTTAAGAAAAAATGTTTCAAGGGAAAGTAAGTGTTTTAGCTGACCAATCTTTATCAAAAAGGGGTCATAAAATGTCAACAGGCCTCCGGGGCAGAAGATAATGTACAAAAAATAAGACCCTTGTTTATGAAACGGTATGCAGGAAGAAACCTGGTATCAATAAAAGTTAATACTGATGGAATGTTGAGCTGACTCTGCATTTTTCACTTTGCTCAATGTACAACTCAGGGTATAAAAGCTCCCTCTGAAAATAAAGTGGAGGGCCTTGCTCGCCAAAGCTTGGTCTCCCCATGTCGTTCTTTCTTTCTCTTTCCTTTTCCTCTTCAGGCTGATTCCCTGCAGCACAGGGGCCCTCTGAGATCACTTTCCTGCCTGTGCTTCTAAGACCCACTTGAGAAGGTGCCCAAGGTGGGGCACCTTCAGCTATACGAGAGGGTGCCTGCAGCTTAAATGAACAGAGGAAGTCTAGTGCTGGGGCTTTATTGGCTTTCTGCGTAAACCAAGGAATATCAGCCTCTTTCTCTCCTCTATTTTCTTAACTGCATAATTGTTTCCTTATCTCTTTCTCTATCTCTCTCAGTCACCAACACCATTCACACTTTGTATAACCCTGGATCCAACTGGGGCTGGACCCCGGTAGTGCCCCTAGTTGAATTCCAACTCTGTCCACCTGGGTGCAGCAGGGCCAGGAGCGTGCTTGGGGCAGGGCAGGCGAGGGCTGCCCCTGTCAAGAAGGGGCCATGGGTGCCATGTTGCTTTGGTGCAGCTGCAAGTGGGTCGTGTGCAGTTGTGTGGGGACCACGTGGGAGAGGGGGTGGAAGGGCCTGTCATTGCACAACCTCTTCCCGCCAGCACCTCCTGGACCGTGTGCACAGCAGCAGCAGCATTAGCACCAGATGCATGGTGGTTGTGGTGCTTGGGCACTTTGACCTGGAGGCATCTCCAACAGGTACTGGTCAGGGCCTGGGACACAGAGTGCAACCCAAACCACATGGGATTCCCCAACAATGACCCTTGCCATCTTTGTGGTGTCCCAGGGCCTGGTGGCTACATGTTTCCCCTGGAAGTGGGATCCCATTATATCAGGCCTGACATGCACAGTACCATGCCATTTCCAGACATTGTGACAAGCCTCGGAATTGCAGGGGCCCTCTTGCACACCTAATCCTGCTCACAGCCATTGCCATCAAGACTGGTAGCTCTGGGCCTTACCCTGGAGGGAAAGTGGCTTCAGCCCTTCCTCTCCTAGCCTCTACCAACTTCCACTGACCAGACGTTTTCCTGCTCTGGAATAAGGGGTGTTGGAGGTAGAGAGTATGTGAAGGCTTGGAGGAATTTAGGAAGGTGGGCCTAGGTGAGGGTGGGGACCATAGGGAAATGAAGGTGGAGGCTTGAGGACAGTAGTTGGATTTGAGTGAGGTCAGGGCTTAGGACATGCATTGCGCTTGGGAAGAGGTGGGACATGGCTTGGTGGGCGCAGGTATCGGGCTTAGACAGCAGCAAGGCTTCCATAGGGATGAGACTTGAGTTGGGGGGTTGGGTCATGGGAAGGGGTGGGGCTTCATGGGGGCAGGGATTTAACTTTCATTGGGGTGGGGCTTGGCCTCAGGGGCTGAGCTCAGTTGGGGGTGGGGCTTCATGAAGGTGGGACTTGGATGGGGTGGGGCTTGGTGAGGACCTGGGTCAAACATGCCCATAGACTTGGTGTCAGGGGTGGGACTTAAGGCCTCTGTTGCACTTTGGTGGAAGTGGGACTTGGCAGTGGGGGCAAGGTGTAACAGTGAGTGACAGAGTGCAAATCGTTCAGTCTTGTCCAACTCTTTGCGACCCCATGGACTGAACTCTTCAGGCTAGAATACTGGAGTGAGTAGCCATTCCCTTCTCCAGGGAATGTTCCGAACCCAGGAACTGAACCCAGGGCTCCCACATTGCAGGCAGATTAAGGTTTAAGAGAGGGGGTGGAATTGTGGGTGGAGTAATAATAAATGAGGAGAGTGAAAAAGTTGACTTAACGCTCAACATTCAGAAAACTAAGATCATGGCATCCAGTCCCATCACTTCGTGGCAAATAGATGGGGAAACAGTGGAAACAATGTCAGACTTTCTTTTGAGGGGCTCCAAAATCACTGCAGATGGTGATTGTAGCCATGAAATTAGAAGACGCTTGCTCCTTGGAAGGAAAGTTATGACCAACCTAGACAGCATATTAAAAAGCAGAGACATTGCTTTGCTAAGAAAGGTCCATCTAGTCAAGGCTATGGTTTTTCCAGAGGTCGTGTATGAATATGAGAGTTGGACTATAAAGAAAGCTGAGCACCGAAGAATTGATGCTTTTGAACTGTGGTATTGGAGAAGACTCTTGAGAGTCCCTTGGACTGCAAGGAGATCCAACTAGTCCATCCTAAAGGAAATTAGTCTTGGGTGTTCATTGGAGGAACTGATGTTGAAGCTGAAACTCCAATACTTTGGCCACCTGATGTGGAGAGCTGAATCATCTGAAAAGTCCCTGATGCTGGGAAAGATTGAGGGCAGGAGGTGAAGGGGACAATGGAGGATGAGATGGTTGGATGGCATCACCAACACAATGGACATGGGTTTGGGTGGACTCTGGGAGTTGGTGATGGACAGGGAGGCCTAGTGTGCTGTGGTTCATGCAGTCACAAAGAGTCAGACACAACTGAGTGACTGAACTGAACTGAACTGAATAATAATTGAGGGCTTCCCGATGGCTTAGCCAGTAAAGAATCCACCAGAGATGCAGGCAGACGTGGGTTCAATCCCTGGGTCACAAGACCGCCTGCAGAAGGAAAGGGCACCCCACTCCAGTATCCTTGCCTGAGAAATCCCATAGGCAGAGGAGCCTGGTGGACTATGGTCCATGGGGTCACAAGAGTCGGACACGATTAAGCACACACACTGCAGCAATAATCGTAACTGCACTAGCGCTGAATACCAATTGAGCAGTTTTTTGTACCACTGTATCAGAGTGATTGTGAAGACTTCTGTGGACTTAGAATTGGCACAGCCTGAGCAGGACCTTGTGAGGCAGAACTTCGGCCTTGCCTGGAACAGATCCAGTGGAGCAGTGCTGACTGCTGGAGGGCAGGTCTCTTGCTGCCTGTGGGTAGAATTCTAGCATTTGCACTGCCACTGGATCCCTAACCAGTGTGCTGAACAGCTGTTAGATGGGATAGTCCTCTGTAACCCTGGGAAAAAGCAGAAGGGGCAGGGTTGCCTGCCAAGGTTTACAGGGTCTGCAGGGTAGGGTCACACCTAGGGTCAGGGAAGTCTGTTCCTGCAGTGTGACACTGGAGACCCTTTTGGGGTCCCTTTCTGCCTCTGATTCTAACTTCCAGACAGCTGGAAACCATAGGAGACTGTTTTTAGCTCTTGATCCTTGCTGCCCACCCCTCATCTTCCCCCTCCCCCCAACAAAAGATACTTCTTTGGTTAGATGCTAGTGACATCACGTGTTGCTCCTTAACCTTACCTACCACATGACACCCTTCTGTGATGGAAACCCATGGCCCATTCTGTTCTCAGTATCCATGGCAACACCACAGCTTGTCACACATTCTCTTCACCCACCAGTTTCATTGCCTTATGCAGAGCCCCAGTCATCTTTCTCATCTGTCAGGCATTTTCTGAGAAAGGAGGGAACTGGATCTCTTCGTTCTCTAATCTTTGCCCCAGAGAAGTGGGTACCAGGTGCCCAGGGACTGCACAGCCCTGAGCCAGGGCATGGGTGTGAGCACACACCCACACCCACACCCACACCTACACACACACACACACACACACACACACACACACAGGCTTTGTCAGGCTCTGCCCCCAAACACACACACCTACACACACACACACACACACACACACAGAGGCTTTGTCAGGCTCTGCCCCCAAACACACACACACACACACACACGCGCACACACACCACCCCTCTTGCTTGGAGGGCTTTGGCAGGCCCCGCCTCCTACCTCTGGCCTTTTCACCACAGGCACCTCCAGGACACACAGCAAAGTCCTGGGACTTTGAGGAGAAGCCAACAGGAAGTGGAGGTCAACAGGGAAGGGATGAGGCAGGGGAAGCTGGGCCTAAAGAAAACCCTCCATCAAATGACTGGGAAAGCCCTCGGAAGCAGGGGCTGAATCCCTGTGACCAGAAAACAGAGTAGGGTAGTGGAGGGGTTTTGGTGGGGGTTGGGAGGGTGGGCATTGATGATATTCTCACTCCATTCGCATTTTAGGCTGTGGAAAATGGAGACTATTCTGTCTTCATACTTGGCACTGACCCAAAATTCCTTGACTCCTGGTCACACTCTGTGAGCTGATTACTGCCCTTAGTATTAGACCAGTCCATAGAAAGTGGGAACAATGGCTGTGACTCAGTTGGAGGATTGGTGCAGAGGAATGGACCTGTACTCTAGGAAGGCCTTGCTAATCGTGGGGATCCCCATGGAGTGTAGTGAGGTGGAAATTAAAGAGACCCTGAGGAGGGGCTTAGAGTCCCTCTTAACCTACAGGGTCCTGGGCACAATGTTCAGAAGGGAAGACCATGCTAAAGCAGGTTTTCCTTGAATTGACTGACACCATCAACTATGCTACAGTGCCCAGCCGGATCCTAGGAAATGGAGGTACCTGGGAAGTGGTGGTGAAACCGCGCAGCCCAGATGAGGAATTTATCAATAAACTGAAGGACTTCCTAAAAGATGAGGGCTGAAGAATGGTAGATGTGGCCAAAACCCTGCAGTACAGCACTCACTCGGAGGGCGCAGAGCCAGAGGGCATTGCTCAAGTCAGGCAACCAGTCTTACAGCCTCTGAAAGAAAGCCTGTGGTACTGAAAACTCAAGACATTTTTGGGAAACTCTCTCCCAGGCCCAGATGAAGAGAGCTTTGAAACCTGGCTAGAGCAGGTGACTGAGATGATGCAGCTATGGCAGGTGCATGAGATAGAGAAGAGGCGGTGTTTGCTGGAGAGCTTATGTGGCCCTGCCCAGTCCATCATGTGGGTACTGAGGGCCAGCAGTGACTCTGTGACACTGGAGGAGTGCCTAGAGGCCCTGATGCAGATCTTTGGGGATAAAGAGGACCATAGAACCTCACAGTTTAAGTTATTCCAGACCTTCCAGGAGTCCGGAGAGAACATCTCTATTTTTTTTGGTATGGTTAGAGCCCCTGATTCAGAAAGCCAGGCAGTACAGCCCCTTGTCAGTGAGAAGCACAGACACAGTTCTCCTGAAACACATCCTAGCTCGAGCCTCCATGACCACGGCCCTCCATGGCAAGCTCGAGCTACTGGATCAGTGAGAATGTGCACCCACTTTCCTGCAGTTAATGAAGCTCATTCGAGATGAAGAGGAGTGTGAAACCACCATGGCAGTAACCGAGGAGTACCAGAGTCAAGCAGAAAGGGTCTGCAGGGCATCAGAAGACAGTGTCCTGATCCCTCAGGTCATGGTATAGGCAAGGTCATTTGCTGAGAGCAACACTCAGACCATCCAGGAAGGGATCATCCCATTTCTGAAGTGCAGGTGGCTGTCCTCCAGCTGTGACACTGGGAAGGAAGGCCACAGCCAGGCATTATTTCCTAGGGCTGAGAACCAGCCTATGGCAAAGCCCAGGCCTCAGCTGGCAGCAGAAGAGTCAGAAAACAAGAGAGAGGCTGGAGCCATTGAGCCACCCTAAACCTTAGGAAGGATAGGCTCAACACATCCAGGCACCCCTCTGCTAGCAGGCAACAGATGAAGTGTAACAGGGGGAAGAGACAGTCTACACAGGCAGCGAGGGCCTTGAGTGGGGCAGAGGGACAGGGCAGCCTGGCCCAGCCCTCTCAGCCTCTACCAGCTGGAAGGTGCTCCACCAACCAAGCCAAAATCAGTTCAGGGAGGTGCAGGAGACCCAAGCGGGGGGCCACATCATGTGCAGCAAAAAGGGGTGCCAGTGCCTCAGACAGAGACCCCAATATAGCAGAGGCTGAAGAAGGGCAGTCCACACAAACAGTGGGGGCCTTGAGTGGGGCAGAGGGGCAGGGAAGCCAGGCCCAGCCCCCTCAGCCCCTACCAGCTGGAAGGTGTTCCACCAACCCAGCCAAAGTCACTTCAGGGAGGCGCAGGAGGCCCAAGTAGGGGACTGTCATGTGCAGCAAAAGGGGTGCCCATGCCTCAGACAGAGACCCCAACATAGCAGAGGCTGAAGAAGGTGTAATCGGGGGCTCTGGCATTGGCCCTAGCTTTTGGCCACCTGCAAACGCCGACCCTGTGGGCTCTGAGCTACTGATGCTGATGGGCCCCCAGGGCACATGGGGCCTAGAGGGGCCTCTCTGGAGGCCATCTCCACCACAAGGAGCCAGCACTGGCAAAGAAGAGCTGTGGGGCACACGGGAAATACTCCAGCAGGGAGACTGCAGGAACTAGCCTGTCTTCAGGATCATCTACACTTCCCTAGGGAGTCCCCAGGAAGGCAGCACCCTGGAGCCTTTCTGCAATTGAGGGCAGAGGACCCAGAGGCCCATAGCACCCAGCACCAGCCTACAAGCAGTCTTCCCCCACCCCAGCCCCTGCAGCCTGGAAGGGCTGTAGGGACAAGGACAGCAAAGACTGTGAGGAGATAAGGCCCTGGGTACCTGGTGGGCCAGTACCCCTTTGCTGTGAGTGAGTGTGCATGTAAACTTTTGTTCCAAAGGAGGAAAAGGAGAAGGAGGAGGAAAAGGGGAAGGAGGAGGAAGAGGAGGAGGGGGATGCAGGAAGAGGAGGAGGGAGATGGAGGAGAGGGAAGAAGAGGAGGAGGAGAATTCATTAGCAGGAGGGAGGGTTGTTTTGTTCTGCTTAAGTTTGAGCTTGGTCACTGGAGACCTGGAACTCGCCTGGGGAAGTACCACTCACCAGCTGTCAATGCTAAGGTCAGCCCCAAGGCCTGCCAACTGGGAACAGCCCTTAGTGGCCAGCCCAGCTTTGGTGAGGAGTGCCTGCAAACAACTGCTGCCCACACTGGCCAGAGAGACTTTAAGGGCCATGTCATGGTGCCTGGGCCTCCCCCTACCCCTCCAGAGCGGACCCCTATTCAGTATCCCGTGGGGCAGGCTGCTCCTTGTCCTGGGAAGTCCAGATGTGTCCCTGTATGCCCCCTAGTGATCCAGGTTACAAGGAACTCCTCCCTGCCACAGCCCCTCTCCCCTCCCCATCAACACACAACCCAAAGCAATCATCCACTTCCTCCCACCCCCTGCAGAGCCCTGAGGTGCCCATGAACCCGGGCCAGGTGTCCCCACCTACCCAGTCACCGACCCCTCGGCCTTGCCACATGCCCTGAGCTTCAGCACTAGCCAAGGCCCTACCTGCTGTGGTCCCGGGTCGTCAGCTCAGTGTGTGCTTTCCTGGTGCAGATTCGGGCCTGATTCTGTTTGGTCTCCTGGATATGTGCGTGTGTTCTTCTCTGAGCATTTTCCCCCACTGTGGGGCAGAGACACCCCAGCCCACTCCCAGGAAATGGTGGGAAGGAGGGGATGGATGAGGGCTTGGCTGGCGCCCACCCCAAGACCTTGGGAAGGAAGATCTGCATTGGGGCTGCAAAAGGGCTTTGGGAGGCCCCCCAGGACCTGTGCTCTGGTGGGCCACCCATGCTTCCTCAGGACTTAGTGTCCTGGACTTGGTACAGCGTGCCCTGCTGTGTGACTGTACTGTGCCTGTCATAGGGCATGTGGGCCTGAGTGGGAGGGGCTGCCGTGAGGGGATCAGGCATTGCCAGCACCCACCAACCTGGGAAGACACGTGTGAGGCCCTCGGGAAGGAAGAGTGTGGGAAGAGGGAAGGCCACCATATCTGGGGAGGGAGGGCACCTTGTTAGGGACCCCGGGAGGTTGGGAGCCAAGACCGTGATCTTCAGTGGACAGTACAAGTTCTTCTCTGTGTTGTCATTCCCTGTCTTCAATAGTTTCAGTCAGTGTGGATGAGTGTGAATTCATAGATACAGTGGATGTGATGTTAGATATACTGGGTATGATGTCAGATATGGTGATGTGTTGTCATTAACACAGTTGGTGTGATGTCATATATAGTGGATATGATTGCTTTTCAACAAAGTTTCCTGAAAACTTGAGCTGAGTCTCATCTCTGATCTGGACAGTGGAGGGGAGGGGTGGAGGGGGTGGGGGGAGTGACAGTGGCCTGGTATCCTGAGTTGGTGCTGTGGTGCAGTCCTGGAAGTGTCTGAGATGGTCTGTGTGGCCCTCTGGGCTGGATGGAGCTGGGTGACAGGGACTTATGGGGAGGGACTATGGCTGGTTGGGTCCCCAGGAACCTCAGGGAGCCCCCAGGAATAAGTGGATTGGATGTGGGGGGAGGGCAGGGCAAGCAGATAGGACACCAGGCTCCAGGATCCCTGGCAGCTCCATGGGGGCTCCAGGCACCCAGATGGTTCAGAGATCACGTGTGCCATCCCAAGGACCAGACAGCCACAGGAAGGTCCTGGTGTGAAGTCAAAGACCACTGTCAGGATTGTGGTGCAGGATATCAGGGTTGGGGTGTTTGCCCACTTTCCTGAGATCAGTCTACCCCTGCTGGCCAACAGCAGCCAGCCTGCGTTTGGGCAACCGGGGGTGGTGGGGGCAGTGGTGTGATGTCCGAGGAAAGGAAGGTGGGCCAGCAAGAGTTCCACAGGCCTCAGGCCCTGAGCGTGGGCCAGCAGGAGTTCCACAGCCCCCTTTCCTCAGAGGTGGGGAAAGGCTGACAGCACTGTCATCCAATTTGAGCCCAGGGCAGGGTGGCCTGCTGAGAGGCAATGGCACCCCTCTCCCTGTCCCACTCCTTCACACTAGTCCTATGTTCTGGGAGCAGGCAGGAGGCAGACATCACACCCACTGTGTTTAGGACAACAAAACCACTATATCTGACATCACATTCACTATATCTGACATCACATCCACTGTATCTGTGTCATCACATCCACTGTATCTCTGTCATCACACCCACTGTATTCTTTCTGCAGCCTGGAGAAAGAAGAATGTGCCCCTGAACTTGAGTGCACCATCACTGCAGTGCAAGTGGAGGCAGGAGAGAGGAAGGGAGCTAGGTGCCCACAAAGATCCAAAGGGGCTGTTTAGCCAGCTGCTCTGGTGGTCTTTGGACACAGAACACAGGTCTTCAGAGCTGGCCTCAACCAGGACCCATGAACACGCGGGAAGGGCAGCTCGACCCTTCAACCCCAAGGGACCCTGGGCGGATATGCTTGCTCCTGGTGCTGGTGCTCCGTTGGGAGGGGGCATTGTTATCAAGAGGTGGAGGAGGGAGATGGACCGGTTGGGTGGTCCAATCTGCAGAGCAGTGGAGCCTTTCCTATGTTACTTTCACCACAATATACATTGCTTCCAGTTTCAAAGGCCTTAGCAATAATAATGGATGGCATCACTCACTCGATGGACATGAGTTTGAGTGAACTCCGGGAGTTGTTTATGAACAGGGAGGCCTGGCGTGCTGCGATTCATGGGGTCGCAAAGAGTCAGACACGACTGAGCGACTGAACTGAACTGACCAGTTTTCCCAGCATAACTTGTTAAAGAGATTGTCTTTTCTCCATTGTATATTTGTGCATCCTTTTTCAATGATGACACAAATAGACAGAGAAAGATACCATATTCATCCTAACCTGCATACAGATTTCTCAAGAGGCAGGTCAGGTGGTCTGGTATTCCCATCCCTTTCAGAATTTTCCACAGTTTATTGTGATCCACACAGTCAAAGGCTTTGGCATAGTCAATAAAGCAGAAATAGATGTTTTTCTGAAACTGGCTGATTCTGGGTCCATGGCTTCCCCAGAGACTTCGGTGAGCAGTGCATTCGCCAGGGTGGAAGGCGCTACTGATCCAGGAGACACATTCTCAAGCATGAGGCCGTCCTGCGTTTGCCTGTATGTGCATGTATGACATGTGATCCACATGGTCAAAGGCCTTGGCATAGTCAATAAAGCAGAAATAGATGTTTTTCTGGAACTCTCTTGCTTTTTCCATGATCCAGTGGATGTTGGTAATTTGATCTCTGGTTCCTCTGCCTTTTCTAAAACCAGGTTGAACATCAGGAAGTTCATGGTTCATGTACTGCTGAAGCCTGGCTTGGAGAATTTTGAGCATTACTTTACTAGTGTGTGAGATGCCAGCCATCCTGGGAATAGCCGCCAAGGCTTCTCACACCCAGGGTAGCCATTTCGAAGTGAGGCACCCCTCCCTCATGACTGAACCGACTCCTTGAGCACCATGTCCACCATGTGAGCTGAGGTAGGTTGTGCGTTTACATCGGGTACCTGTTTCCTTGATTTCTCTTTCTGCTTTATAATTGTTAGTGTATAGGAATGCAAATGATTTCTGTGTATTGATTTTATATCCTGCAACTTTACTATATTCATTGATTAGCTCTAGTAATATTCTGGTGGTGTCCTTACGGTTTTCTATGTAGAGGATCATGTTATCTGCAAACAGTGAGAGTATTACTTCTGCTTTTCCAATCTGGATTCCCGTTAATTTCTTTTTCTTCTCTGATTGCTGTGGCTGAAACTTCCAAACCTATGTTGAATAGAAGTGGTGAGAGTGGGCACCCTTGTCTTTTTCCTGACTTTAGGAGAAATGCTTTCAGTTTTTCACCATTGAGGAATATGTTTGCTGTGGGTTTATCATATATGGTTTTTATTATGTTGAGTTATGTTCCTTCCATGCCTGCTATCTTGAGGGTTTTTATCATAAATGGATGTTGAATTTTGTCAAAAGATTTCTCTGCATCTGTGGAGATAATCATGTGGTTTTTATTTTTCAGTTAATGTGGGATCTTACATTGATTGGTTTGCAAATACTGAAGAATCCTTGCTTCCCTGGGATAAAGTCAGTTGGTCATGATGTCTGATCTTTTTAATATGTTGTTGGATTCTGTTTACTAGAAGTTTGTTGAGGATTTTTCATCTACATTCATCAGTGATATTGGCCTCTAGTTTTCTTTTTCTGTGGCATCTTTGTCTGGTTTTGGTTTTAGGGGGATGGTGGCTTCATAGAATGAGTTTGGGAGCTTGCCCTCCTCTTCAATTTTCTGGAAGAGTTTGAGTAGGATAGGTGTTAGTTCTTTTCTCAATTCTTTGTAGAATTCACCTTTGTAGCCATCTGGTCCTGGGCTTTAGTTTTTTGGAAGATTTTTTATTACAGTTTCTTTTTGCATGCTTGTGATGGGTCTGTTAAGATTTTCTATTTCTTCCTTGTTCTGTTTTGGGAGGTTATATTTTTCTAAGAATTCATCCATTTCTTCCAAGTTGTCATATAGCTGCTGCTAGTAATCTCTTATAATCCTTTGTATTTCTGTGTTGTCTGTTGTGATTTCTCCATTTTCATTTCTAATTTTGTTAATTTAATTCTTCTCCCCCCCCCTTTTTTTTTTCTTGACGAGTCTGGCTAATGATTTGTCTACTTTATTTGTCTTCTCAAAGAACCAGATTTTAGTTTTGCTGATTTTTGCTATAGTCTCCTTTGTTTCTTTTTCATTTATTTCTGTCCTAATTTTTATGATTTCTTTCCTTCTACTAACACTTGGGTTTTTCACTTCTTCTTTTTCTAGTTGCTTTAGCTGTAAAGTTAGGTCATTATTTGTTTTTTCTCTTGTTTCTCGAGGTAAGCTTTTATTGCTATGAACCTTCCCCTTAGCACTGATTTTACCGAATCCCGTAGGTTTTGTGTTGTCGTGCTTTCATTTTCATTTGTTTCTATGCATATTTCTTCTACTATTTGTTGGTTATTCAGAAGTGTGTTGTTTAGCCTCCATATGTTTGTATTTTTAATATTTTTCCCTGTAGTTGACATCTAATCTTAACACATTGTGATCAGAAAAGATAATGGAAATTATTTCGATTTTTTTTTTCAATTTACCAAGGCATGATTTATGGGCCAGGATGTGATCTATTCTGTAGAATGTTTGGTGTGCCATTGAGAAAAAGGTCAAGGCCATTGTTTTGGTGTGAAATGTCCTATAGATATCAATTAGGTCTAACTGGTCCATTGTATCATTTAAAGGTTGTGTTTCCTTGCTAATTTTCTTTTTGGTTGATCTATTCATAGGTGTGAGTGGGGTATTAAAGTCTCCCACTATTATGTGTTACTGTTAATTTCCCCTTTCCTACTTGTTAACATTTGCCTTGCGTATTGAGGTGCTCCTATGTTGGGTGCATATATGTTTATAATTTTTATATCTTCCTCTTGGATTGATCCTTTGATCATTATGCAATGTCCTTCTTTGTCTCATTTCATGTTCTTTATTTCAATGTCTATGTTATCTGATATGAGTATTGTTATTCCTGCTTTCTTTTGGTATCCATTTACATAAAATATCTTTTCCAACACTTCACTTTCACTCTGTATGTGTCCTTTTATTTGAAGTGGGTCTCTTGTAGACAGCATATATAGGGGTTTGTATTTGTAACCATTTTATGATCCATCTTTTGTCACCTATCACTCCATTTGTCCATCCCTCTATCCAATCATCAATCGATCATTTCCCTTGGTGCATTGTGGCAAATTATAGACATCAGTATGTGTCTCCTTAAGTATTTCAGAGACTATGCCATTAAGCAGTGAGCCATATTTGTTTATAGCAATTTTCTTTGGATATAAACTTTACATACAATGAAATATGCCAATCTTTTTATTCCCAACCATGTTACTTTTTAATTGAAGTATAGTTGATTTACAATGTTGTGTTAATGTCTACTTTAAAGCAAAGTGTTTCAATTATGCACATATATGTGTATATATACATTGTATGTGTGTGCACATTCTTTTAATCTTTTTTTTTTTTTGGCTACACTGTGCAGCATGTGGGATTAGTTCCCTGGCCAGGGATTGAAATTGCATCCCCTGCAGTGGAAGGGTGGAGTCTTAACCACTGGACTGCCAGGGAAGACTCATATATATGTTTTTCCATTATGATTTGTCATAGGATGTTGAATACCATTCCCTGTGCTCTACAGTAGGAACTTGTCTATCCATTCCATGTACTCAAGTTTATATCTCTTAACTGCAATCTCTTCCTCCATCCCTCCCCCAATTCTCCCTTCCTTGGAAGCCAAAAGTCTGTTCTCTATGTCCATGAGTGTGTTTCTGTTACATACATATGTTTGTGTGTGTGTGTCATATCTTAGAGTCCACATTTAAGTAATATTGTTTGGTATTTGTCTTTCTCTGTGTGCTTCACTTCACTTAATATGATCATCTCTTGGTCCGTACATGTTGACTGAAATGGCCTTATTGTTTTTTCTGTACAGATTCTTGGATCCTTTTAACCATACTTAGAGGTATTCATCTGTGATTTGTTTCCCTGATATATTATTAAAATGTGTGTAATATATCACTTTTGGGATAGTACATCCATTTTGAGGCTATATTAGGATTTTTCTATGTATATGTCAGTCAGTTCAGTTCAGTTCAGTCATTCAGTCATGTCTGACTCTTTGAGGCCCCATGGACTGCAGTTCCTGATGCCAGGCTTCCCTGTCCATCATCAACTCCCAGAGTCTACTCAACCTCAGGTCCATCGAGTGGGAGATACAGTTCAACCATCTCATCCCCTTCTTCTCTCACCTTCAATCTTTTTCAGTGTCAGGAACTTTTCCAATGAATCAGTTCTTCACATCAGGTGGTCAAAGTATTGGAGTTTCAGCTTCAACATCAGTCCTTATGAATATTCAGGCTGATTTCCTTTAGGATTGACTGGTTTGTTATCCTTGCAGTCCAAGGACTCTCAAGAGTTTATATGGGTATGAATAAATATTTATTGTGTTTATGCTGCCCTCTCATTGAGAAATAGAAGAATGCTTATGAATGTGGTTTATAAAATGCAAACTTATTCTTTACATGTTGAAAAAGCTAAGGTATAAATCTATTAAAAATTAATACATGCTCTCATTACTTGGTGCATTTTGTGGTAAACTGCAGACATCGGTATGGAAATCTGAAAGTTCTTCAGCAAGTGTGCCATTATCTAGTGAGCTATGTTTGTTTAGAGGAATTTTCTTTGTAATATAAGCTTTACATACAATGAAACATACCAAACTTTTTTTTCCAGTCATGTTATTTTTCACTTGAAGTATAGTTGATCTGCAATGTTGTATTAATTTCTGTGAAAAGATTTATTTTTACACGTATACACATTGTTTCTGTGTGTGTGATTACTCTATATATATATATATATATATATATATATATATATATATATATACACCAGGTAAGTCCCATAGATATTCTTTTTTATATTCTTTTCCAGTATGGTTTATCATAGGATACTGAATGTAGTTCTCTGTGCTCTGCAGTAGGAAATGGTTGTTATACCTTCCATATGTAATAGTTTACATCTGATAACCCCAACTTCCTATTCTTCCCTCCCTGAACCCCCTCCTTCTTGGAAACCATAAGTCTGTTCTCTATTTCCATGAGTCTGTTTCTGTTGCACAGACATGTTCGTTTGTGTCATAACTAGATTCCACATATAAGTGGTATCATTTGCTATTTGTCTTTCTCTCTCTGACTTATTTCACTTTGTATAATAATCTCTCAGTCCATCCATGTTGCTACAAATGGCATCATTTCAATTTTTATGGCTGAGTACTATTCTGTTTTATATATGTGCCACTTCTTTATCCATTCATCTGTCAAGTAACATTTAGGATGTTTTTATATTTTTGCTATTGTGAATACTGCTGCTATGAACATTGGAGTGCCTGTATCTTATGAGATTACAGTTTTCTCTGGGTTTATGCCAAGGTATGGAGAAGGAAATGGCAACCCACTCCAGTATTCTTGCTTTAAGAATCCCAGGGATGGAAGATCCTGGTTGGCTGCCGTCTATGGGGGCACACAGAGTCGGACACGACTGAAGGGACTTAGCAGCAGCAACAGCAGCATGCCCAGGAATGGAATTTCTAGATCAGAAGATAATTCTAGTTTTACTCTTCTGAGGAACTTCCATAGTTGTCAATAGTGGCTGCACCAACTTACATCCCCACTTACAGTGTAGGAGGGTTCCCTTTTCTCCACATCCTCTTCAGCTTTGTTATTTGTAAACTTTTTGATGGTGAACTTTATGACTGGTGTGACATGATACCTCATTGTAGTTTTGATTTGCATTTTTCTAATAATTAGGGATCAGTTCAGTTCAGTCCCTCAGTCGTGTCCGACTCTTTGTGACCCCATGAACTGCAGCACGCCAGGCCTCCCTGTCCATCACCAACTCCTAGAGTTCACTCAGACTCACGTCCATTGAGTCAGTGATGCCATCCAGCCATCTCATCCTCGATCGTCCCCTTCTCCTCCTTCTCCCAATCCCTCCCAGCATCAGGGTCTTTTCCAGTGAGTCAACTCTTCGCATGAGGTGGCCAAAGTATTGGAGTTTCAGTTTCAGCATCGGTACTTCCAATGAACCCCCAGGACTGATCTCCTTTAAGATGGAGTGGTTGGATCTCCTTGCAGTCCAAAGGACACTTAAGAGTCCAAGAGACTCTTCTCCAACACCACAGTTCAAAAGCATCAATTTGTCGGTGCTCAGCTTTCTTCACAGTCCACTTCTCACATCCATACATGACCACTGGAAAAACAATAGCCTTGACTAGATGGACTTTTGTTGGCAAAGTAATGTCTCTGCTTTTTAATATGCTATCTACGTTGGCCATAAATTTCCTTCCAAGGCGTAAGTGTCTTTTAATTTCATGGCTGCAATCACCATCTGCAGTGATTTTGGAGCCCCCAGAAATAAAGTCTGACACTGTTTCCACTGTTTCCCAATCTATTTCCCATGAAGTGATGGGACCAGATGCCATGATCTTAGTTTTCTGAATGTTGAGTTTTAAGCCAACTTTTTCACTCTCCTCTTTCACTTTCATCAAGAGGCTTTTTAGCTCCTCTTCACTTTCTGCCATCAGAGTGGTGTCATCTGCATATCTGAGGTTATTGATATTTCTCCCGGCTATCTTGATTCCAGCTTGTGCTTCTTCCAGTCCAGCGTTTCTCATGATATACTCTGCATATAAGTTAAATAAACAGTTTGACAATATACAGCCTTGACGTACTCACTCCTTTTCCTATTTGGAACCAGTCTGTTGTTCCATGTCCAGTTCTAACTGTTGCTTCCTGACCTGCATATAAGATTTTGCAGAGGCAGGTCAGGTGGTCTGGTATTCCCATCTCTTTCAGAATTTTCCACAGTTTATTGTGATCCACACAGTCAAAGGCTTTGGCATAGTCAATAAATTTGGCCTTGGAGTATGGAATGAAGCAGGGAAAATGCTAATAGAGTTTTGCTAAGAGAACACAATGGTCATAGCAAACACCCTCTTCCAACAACACAAGAGAAGACTCTACACATGGACATCACCAGATGGTCAACACTGAAATCAGATTGATTATATTCTTTGCAGCCAAAGATGGAGAAGCCCTATACAGTCAGCAAAAACAAGACCGGGAGCTGACTGTGGCTCAGATCATGAACTCCTTATTGCCAAATCCAGACTTAAATTGAAGAAAGTAGGGAAAACCACTAGACCATTCAGGTATGACCTAAATAAAATCCCTTATGATTATACAGTGGAAGTGAGAAATAGATTTAAGGGACTAGATATGATAGATAGAGTGCCTGATGAACTATGGACAGAGGTTTGTGACATTGTACCGGAGACAGGGATCAAGACCATCCCCAAGAAAAAGATGTGCAAAAAAGCAAAATGGCTGTCTGAGGAGGCTTTACAAATAGCTGTGAAAAGAAGAGAAGCAAAAAGCAAAGGAGAAAAGGAAAGATATAAGCATCTGAATGCAGAGTTCCAAAGAATAGCAAGGAGAGATAAGAAAGCCTTCCTCAGTGATCAATGCAAAGAAATAGAGGAAAACAAGAGAATGGGAAGGACTAGAGATCTCTTCAAGAAAATCAGAGATACCAAGGGAACACGTCATGCAAAGATGGGCTCAATAAAGGACATACATGGTATGGACCTAACAGAAGCAGCAGATATTAAGAAGAGGTGGCAAGAATACACAGAAGAACCAAGTAGGCTACATAGGAAAAATTATGGATACTATACATAGCTTCTTGGTATCATCAATTTTTGGTTTCACTACCAAAAGTGTTTAGGTCAAGCTGGTGAAAACACTTAGGTGCTGAAGTGTTCTGGGTGATGGAATGATGGAAAGCAGGTCATGGACCTGAGGCAGCAGGAAGATGTTGTCTCCTGCACAGTTCAGGGAAGAGGCTCCCAGCTTCATGGATTCCTGGTCCTGCTACGGCTCCCAGTTCACAAAGCCTGGCAGTTTGACTCAGCTCACAGTGCCTTCTGTCTCAAGGGCCACTATATACATCTTTGCTCAAAATCCACTGATGGCCCTCAAGTACCAACACAGGCCACATCCTATAGAACCTTTGGCACTGGGGGACCAATGGTGTCCATGTTCTCCTCCTTTCCTAATTGGAGGCTCTTCACTGTCTCCCTGTCTCCCAGCTGCAGACTTCAAAGTACTCACCTGCATTCCCACTCATTCTGGGGAAAGCTCTCTTTGCAAGAGATGCCTCTTCAACCACTACTCAGAGTAGGTGCTTTTTGGTTTACAAATTACTTTTGTGTGAATCATCCCATGACTGCCTCACTCCCGTCACATACACCAACAAATGTCTCCTAATGGGGACATTTCACACTGTGCTCATCCTTCAGATAAAGAAATGGAGACTCAGAGAGGGAGTGATTTCCTGAGACTCACGCTCCAGCAGTGGTGGTGCTGGGAACTAATCCAGGTTTGAGATGGCAGGGCAGAGTGTCTGCTTCCTCCTACACAGTCTCTGTGGAGGACCAGAGCCTGCCCAGCCTATCAGGCCGCTGCACATACCTGCATGCAGCCTTGCCTCTGCGGGCAATGGATGAAACTTCACAGCACACCAAAGTCTCTAGAAATCCTTTGCCAAAAATCCCTCAGGGAACCTATGCACATACTGTCAGGCTGGGGGCCCCCTACAAGCTCACCTGCTACAGCTACACACCTGGGCTCAGTTCCCTCCATGGGTCTGACCCTTCTGGGGGCCCTTCTCCCATTTCCCAGCCAAGGAGACCCTCTTCACTATAAGCCCCAGTGCATATGGCCCTCCTGTCTGAAAAGCCCTCCATGGTCCCTCAGTGTGAGTCAGGGGTTGGTTCCCTACGCTTCATGTTCCCCAAACTCTGCCTCGTTTCAGGCTCTGTGCTTTACAGGTCTGCCTGGAAGATGTGCTCCAGCCTTTCCAGCCCCCAGGCCTGAGTGATGCATGTGTGAGTGGACACGTGACACCCTGCACGGTGGAGGAGCCTCTTGCAGGATGGGTGTCCTTGGACTTGAATGCACTTTGTCTTGTGAGGTCTGGCACCCAGACCTGCCCTCTCCCATCAGGCTGTGCTTACACCAGGGCTAGCAGGTGGCTGGATGGCCAGTGCACTGGAAGCAGTTCTGCCCGACCCAGTAGTTGTCTGATGCAAAAGACGCCAAGAGCTCCTCCCACCGGGCTGTGTGCAGGGCAGAGCATGGTGCCACACAGGCAAAGGCAGTTGGTGTCCTGTGCGTACACACAGCCACTGCTTGGGCAACAATTCCTGATTTCAGTTTTCCTGCTTGGTCAATAGCAATCACAAGGTCTCAGGCACTGTGAGGGCCCGACCATCAGGTCCCACTGTGAACACCTCCAATGCCTGTCTGTGCTCTGCACCTCCAGATGGGCTGGCAGGAACTGTCAGGTCAACATCGCAGATGATGGGATGCCCTGCTCAACCATGTCTGCTCCCTGTCCCCTTGGTGGTAAGTCCCCAGCCAGCCTCTTGCACCAACTCCCTACCTTCCCCACTGCCAGGAACAGCCTCACAAAGGACCCATCCTGAGAAGGCTGGCCCTGGAGTGTTCTGAGGAAAGGTGGTAAGATGGGGCCTTGGTACAAGATTGACATCCCCTGCCCCACGGGTTATGAGGACCCATCCTGGGGAAAGTCAGTGTGTACTCAACCCTGGGCTCAAGGCCACAGCCCAGCTGCTAGAACTTGTGCTGGGCTGGCAGGGGGAGAGGAATTCCCTGGCAAGTGAGAAGATCCAGGTGTGTGGAATGTGGAGGGGGGAATAGAGGGGAGTGACTTCTTTGCTTTGCTGTCTGCAGGGTGATGACCAGCCTAGGATGAAAAACAGTGAGGACCAATGTGTGTGGGGGGGTGGGGGGACAGAGTCTCCCCAGTAGCTGACAAAGCTTTAGGTAGTGGATAAACATCAGCCCAGGATTCAACAGGTGTGGCTGAACCTCAAAGACACTGAATGTTCCACCAAGGCAGGACTGACCCACTGGCACTGGATGTCCTCCTGGGAAAACATGCATCACTGACATGAAGGCCAGGGAGACTAGGAGGCAGACCCCAGAAGACTAGGACATCCAAGACGTCTCTGAACTTCTGAGCCTGTGACAGCAGCCCACCTTCCCCACCCCATAAAGAGCTAGTGCCCCCACCCTCAAGGGAGCAAACTGGACCAGAGGCCTCCCTCACATGTGCCCTCCATCCCAGGAAGCAGGGGAGCTGGCGGCCCTGATCTGTGGCAGGACGCACAGCACTACCATGATGATAACCAAGGAAGCATGGGAAGAGCTGGTCACCTACTGCCCGGCTGCCAAGCAGAGCGAAGTCATTGTACAACACAGGTCAGGCTCACCATGCCTGGTGATGGAGGAGATGGACGACACACCCCTCCATCCATTCTTGCTGCCCAGGGACTGCAGCAGAGGTCGTGGGCTCACACTGAGCTGCCAGGAGCCAGGAACCATGATGAGGGCTGCCACCTCCCAGGAGGCGGGACCCACAGAGGAGGGAAGGTGGTCCATACAACGTGGCCTCCCAGAGCTTTGATAGGTGGGAAACCAACCAAGGTACAGTCCAAAACGACACTGAGGCCAAGGGCAGCCACCCCAGTAAACAGGTCAAATTCCTCACCCAGGTTGGGCCCCTGAGCCAGTTCTCAGGTCTGCAACTGAGGAACAGGGATGGGGCAGCTCCCTGGGAGAAGGACGCTGCAGCACCACAGAAAACAGACGTGGGAACAACCCTAGTCCCTCCCAAAGGGACCTAGGGCACTGAGATAGTGAGCCCACGCAGGCAGGTGGGACCACCAGAGGAATGGAGGTTGCCAGATACAGGGTCAACTTGACACCAACTTGAGAGACTCTGTGGCCCCTTTGGGACTACCCCCTGGGCTGGGATTTCTGGGCACAGGGGTTCAATGGTCAAGGGACATGGGGCCAGTCCCCAGGATTCATCAGTCGGTCTTGAGCTGCAAGGGCCTGGAGGCCTGGAATGCACTATCCCCCAGAACCAGGTCCAGCGCTTAATGAGACGTCTGTCAAGGACTCCTTCAGAACCTGGGGGAACATGTGATGTGAGGAAAAGATGGTAAGGCTGAACAGAAACCCTGCATGAACTCCAGTGAGTAAAAGAGAAATGCACAGAAAAAGGGAGGGGATACATGCCCCGCTCATGAACTGGAGAACCTGCTCACCTCTGGTGGCAACTCATGGGCATCCTCTGCTCCTGACCCCTCACACCCACTCTGTGCTTGGCCAAGTCACCATGGTGGGCACACTAGTACTCAAACGATAGCTGGACGGGTCTCCCACCCAGAGTGCAAGAGTCCCCTCACTGAAGTCCTTTCACCATGGGTATGGGATGACAATGTGCACTCCAGTCTGCCCTCCCTGCTCCTTGTTCTCACAAACTAAACTGTTGGATCCATTCTGTGAGCTGCAGCCTGGTGTCTGGAAGTCCTCTCCAGTCCTGGTGGGCGTGGCACCCGGGTCGTGGCCATCCTGCCCAGATGGAGGACAGTGAAGAGCATGTAGACCCCAGAGCTTGGGAGTGATGGACACATGCAAACCAGCATCTCCCACTTCTGTCTCAAACATGATGTAAAGGCCTGTGATGTGAATGCAAGCAGGGCAGCAACAGAGGCTCACAGAAGCTTCCCAGTCCCCCTGGATGGTGCCCCATCTCCTAGGCAATCAGCACCCTGAGCAGTGGCAGCAGAGTGGCCATCCGTGTCCATAGGTCCCATGCGTGCCGTGTCCTCTCAAAGAACTGCAGCAGAACTGAGATGAAATCAGAAACTTGTCTGGTTCTCAGGCTGGCCCCTCCATCTGGGCTGTATGCAAAGGGATGTGGTCAATGGGAGCTGCCCTGGTGACAGAGGGGAAGTAGGTCTGGCTGACCTCCTGGAGCTACACGGCTGCCCCTGGGCTTGTCCCGTGTGTGGGAGTCCAAGGCCCAGAACCAAAGCTAGGCAGGGACTGAGGAACTGACATGGTGGTGAAGGAGCCCTTTCTCATGGGCAGAGTGCTGGACACCAGGGCAACATCTCCTTGGGGACTGCTTGCCCCAAGTGCCAAGCCTGGGGGTGGATGGCAGCCCCCAGTGGAAGGGCCTAACAGACACATGCTGACCTGTGGGGCACTTACGGCTCCGAGACACCAGGTGAATACTGAGTCCATTGCTAGCCTGAAAACAGAAGAGAATGAATCGGCAATACAAACACCAGGAAGGGATGAGTGCCCAGACCCCAAAAGAAGTGCCCACAACTCAGCACAGAAAGGACACACAGCTCAGTGGAGATATGGGCAACAGGCATTTCAGAGAGGAAACCACATTGGCCAAGGAGGACATGAGGGAAACCGAGAATCTGTGTCAAGCCCTTCCAGGTCAGTGCTGCCTGCAAACGCACAGCAGGAGCAAAGTAGAACCCTCACCAAGCCTCAGAGACCCAGGTGGGGTGGGAGGCAGTACCCCCTGTGGATCGGTCTACACATCTGGGCATGTGTGGAGAGCTGGTGCCAGCAGCAGGAATGGGACAGGTGTGGAGAAACGCCACGGAGCAGGGCCTCACAGCTGCCCCTATCAGCAGCCACACATCATAGGTGTCCAGTTCACTGGGCAAGGTCTAGTTCATAACCAGGATGCGGAAAGAACAGCAGCAGCCTACCTACCATTCACAGGACCCTCCCTCATGATCTGAAACCACTACCAGGAGGTTCTGGAGTGTATGGAGGTAGCTGATAACCACTCTTGGGGCAAGGATCAGGGCACCAGCATGAGGGAGTTGGGTGTGGTATTCACTCGGGTCCCTGCAGCACTGAGGCCTCAAGTCCAGGAGGCAGTCTCTGCCCCTCAACTCATGGCAGGGAGACTTCTGCAAAGAGAGAGCATGTTAGAAGGGAAAGTACTGCTCGGAATAACATTCCCACGGCAGCAGTTGCATGGGTGCCTGGCTAATGGGAATCAGTGAGACATCGACCCTGCCATGCTGGGACTTGGTGACCCTCGGCGGTCCAGACTTGTGCACAGCAGCCACAGCCTGGATGGAAGCAGAGGGCAAAGACATCAACAGGAAGATGCAGGGTGCCCCAGAACTACCAGATGAGAGCACGTGACACTTGGGCAGGCAGAAAAGGGATGTTACAGCTGTGCTTGGAAGGAGGACAGTAGGTTGTCAGGACAAGAGGAGCCAGCAGTCCAGGGGCAGGAACTGCATGAGCTGAAGTGTGGGGTCCCAGATGTACTCTGCACAGAGCCTAGGGCCAGCACAGCCATCCAGAGTGCTGGGAAACGAGGAAGGAGACCTGGGACCACAGGAAGCCCCCCAGGGCACCATGGACAGGTTGGGGCTTGGGCTCAGCTGTGCTTTCCATCCGGGGTTGAGGACAGATATGTGTGCGATGTGACACAGAATCGATGGTGGAGGAGAAGAGACAAGAGGGGTCCAGGCTGGTGGGGGGAGCCTAGACTGACAACACTGGCCCCAGGCCATGAGGCCTGAGCTCAACTAGTAGCAGTGGGGACAGGAAGAGGAGCATTTACTGTGATCAGGCACTTGGGAGGCAGGGACACAGCAGCCAGGGCGGCAGTCAGGAGCAGAGTCTGGGCTGAGCCCCCAGCCAAGAGGAAGAGTTCATGAAACAGTTTTGAAGGCAAAGCTGCCTTTCTCTGAGACATCTCAGGTCCCAGGGACAGCAGGTAACACAGGGAGGATTTTCTTTCGCATCTGCAAAAAAACAGATAGACTGTTGCTCAGCACTGAGCCAGCAGTCCCAGGGTGGCTTGGAGGGAAGAGATGGGGAACTCCTCCCAGAGGTCGTGCCTCTCTCTGCTTCCCTGGCCCCTGGGGTCCACTCTGAAGCTCAGATGCAGTCACAGAAGACACTGGGTCACGGTCACTTTGACTCTCGCCAATTCTCGCAGACTGGACGCCTATGGCAAGGACTCAAAAGGGCAGTCTGGCCTCTGCCATGAAGCTGGACAGGCCCACTCTCCGTGGGTTTTCCAGGTCCACAGCTCCATCCTTGTCAGCTACATCCTGCCTCTTGTGTTTACAACCTACCCAGAGCCCTGCCCAAACCCCACCCCAGCCCCACCCAAGCCCCGCCGCAGCCCCACCCAAGCCCCTTTCTGTCCCAGTCCTGCCCTGCCCTGCCGCAGCCCTGAGTCGAGTCCTTCTCCAGAATCTCCACGTCAGCGCCGTCTTTCCCACACTCTTCCTCCCACACTGCCTCCTTCCACCTCCTTCCCTCTCTTCCACCAGGCCACTCACTTCCTGGTCCTCCTCTAGGTCCTGCTTCAGGCCGCAGGTCTTGAGGCTCCTCCTGGCCTGATCTTCCAGGTGCCTCAGAGCGTGACGGATCTTAGTTTGTCTCCTAGTGAACAGGGCCGGTGAGGGAATGCACCTTTGTTCGTACGTGTGTGTCTATGTAACTGCGTGCCTAAGTGAGTAAGGGAAGCCATATACACTGGAAATGATAGGCGTCAGTGTTTGTGGGCCGATGCGACTGAGGCCAGCCAGTACTGTCAGCTGTCTCGGTCCCAGTGGTGGACCACTGTCCTGCCTGGTGGCCGCAGCCCAGACATCCCAAAGTGCCCACAGCTCACTCTGCTTGCAGGAAGGCGGGACCTGCCTCGTGCACAGATGTTACCTCCAGGCAGGGGTTTCCAGGCTCTGGGACCAGAAGCGCCTGCCGGGGAACCAAGCTGGACCTTCTGGCCCCCTCCATGGCCACAGTCCCTGCCCGCTTTCCTTCCACGTGTGCATCCCAGCAATGCCCTGGGACACATGGGGAGATTCCAGCAGACCTGCCCTCCAGCCTCCTAAACCACCCCTGGACTGTGACCTCACGCTGCCCCCTGCGAGTCGCCCCCACCCAGCCTGACCCTGCAAGGCCTCAGCTGCTTGTTCACGGTTCCCCTCCTAGTGGGGCCCAACCATGAGTCCATGGAGGGTGGCCCGCTGACTGGCAGGTCCTGGATCCTTCCAGAGTGGCAGCTTGAGGGAAGGAGTCATTTTCTCTTGTTCTTCGTGGGGTCTCCTGGGCTGTAAATCACCATCACTCCTGGGGGATGGGTTTCTGTGCTGCAGGCTGAGGCATCATGGGGGTCCCTGTGCCAGCCGTGTGAGGACAGGCCAGCTGCTGTGATGAGCAGCACCCACCCTGAGGGAACCTGCACGTGTGTTTCTCATCACTTAGGCCCTCCTGGGACCCCGTGATCTGAGGCCCCTGCTGAGGAGACCATGGTGGCTTGTTGTCCAAGATTGCTGTATTGTCACTGGTGACTTTCTCCCTGTTCCTCTGGTCCTTGGGCAGGTAAAGATGCCCAGTCAAGCAGATGGAAAAATGTTTTCTCCGCTGGCCACCAAGCAGGCACCCTCTGCTTCAGGCTGTAGGAGGGCTTATAGCCACTTCTTACTCAGGGACTCCACCCACATAGGTGAGATTCGGAGGCCCTCAGGAAGGAGGGGTTGGGTTGGCTGAGAAACTGAATGGAGGAAACTGGGCAAGCCTGGGATCCAGTCACATACCCCAGTAGAAGACATAGCAATGGCCAGCCCCAGGGGACAGCCAGTGAACAGTGTGACCCTTCATCACCCAGCAGGTGGGCAAACGTTCAACCGAATGATGATGTTTGGGACCAGCAAGTGCATGAGGACATGACACCCTTGTCTGTGGTTGGTGGAGTGGAAACAGGGGAAGCCTTTGTGGAAGGCCATTTGCTGGCATGTGTCAGCACCTCAGGTGTGTGCCCTGTGCACTGGGCCGCCTCCTGCATGGCTCTTCAGTGAGTGTGTGGTCACATTGAGTGGCTGTATTAGCAGAATTTTTGCCTTCCCTTCCATCAAGATGGAAACATCAGTAAATTGTGGGACCCCCCCGACACTGGGAGGTATAAACAGACACCGTGTAAGGGTGAAAACAGACACATGAAGATGTGCAGACATGGAGGAGTGTGCCTGAGGTGCTGGGAGTGGAGAAGCTATCCCCCACTCCCTGCTTACCCCTGTGGAGAGATGTCCCAACAGAGCTGACTTTCTGACTTCATTTGCCAGCAGTCGCATCAGGATTACACCGGGTGTCTCATATTAGGAACCGTGTTGGTTCAGGAGGCCTGGCAGCCAAGGTTGAGATGTCAGCTGACGTTGGCTCTCATGAGGGCTGTGGAGAGTCTGTCCTATCTCTCCCTCCTCACTTCCAGGGCATTGCTGGCCTTGGCGGGTGTGTCTGGGCTTGGAGAGCTCCGCCTTCCTCTTCACCCCAGTTCCCCCGTGTTCCTGTCTGTCTCTAAATGTGTCCTTTGTATGGGGACAGCTGTCCTGTTAGAGGAGGGTCCATGAGCTCACTTGACCCCCATCAGCTCTGTGAAGACCTTTCCTTTGTCTGTAAGGTCACACCGAGGTACTTGGGATTGAGACTCCAGCACTTGACTCTGAGGGGACACGATGTGAGTCCTCACACCCTGCAAAGGGTCTGAGGTAGGAACACACTGAAATGTTCCAAGGATGGAAGGATAACCTTCATGGCTACCAGAGGTGAATGCAGGGGCAAGGAGAGCAGGCCACTAGGGTAGGAGCCAGATCATGTGGGGCCTTGTGGGCCTGTGAGTACTGTGGCTCTGCTGTGTCAAATGAAGGAAACCCAGAAGGCCCTGTGCCAACCCAGAAGGCCCTGGGTTGGGTGTCCCTGGGACCTTGTTCCTGTCCTCATAGCCATGTGGAAACGGAGGCCCCTTGCGAGGTGCTGAGACCCTGCTGAGGTTCAGGCTTACGGCTCTGCTCCTCTGCTTCCACCCCCACTCCAGTGAACAGGGACCCCACTCCAGGTACAGGGAAAGAAGTGCGAATGGAGGTGTGTGTGTTCAGGTCCCCTGCAGTCTATGCCTCAGTGCCACCTCAGCCATTGAATGAGGTGACAGTAACCTAGTGTATTATTTGAGGTCTGAATTCTGTGATACCTGAATGGTGCTGTCCCAGGCCCTGGTGATGACATGGATCATACCCATCCCATTAGTTCCTGTTCTCCTTTGTTCTTTCTCGAGGCTCTGGGCAGGGGCCAGGGCATCTGCTGACAGTGGAGGCAGTGGTATGGGAAGGGCTAGGAGGAAGGTGGCTCCCAAAGGTGTGGGGAAGACACCTGGCAGGGCCATCTGAGGTCCAGGGTGCCCCAGGGCTGAGTCCAGGTTGGTTAGCATGGATCTGCCCTTAGCAACCCTGGGCTAACATGGGGGATCTGCAGAGCATGGGCAATGATGGCGTTGTGGAGCTGAAGGGTGGGGTTGTGGCAGGGAGTGGGGGAAGCCAAACCCAGGACAATGCCTGTCTGTGCTGGGAGAGGACCAGAGCCCAGCCTCTGGGCTGTGAAGCCAGGGGGCTTGTCCTCCCTCTTCAGTGCTCCCAGGGTTTCAGGGCTGTCTGTCTTGGAACTCACCTCGTGCCTCTCTCCCACTGTCCCACTCTCCTTGTTGACCTCCCCACAGACTGCATGTAATGGATGGGTCTTCTGGGTCGCCACCCCTCTATCAGTGGATTGCATGGAGATGAATGGAATGAGCCAGCTTTCTCTGACCCCTGCATTCTGTGTCGGCAGATTTGGAGGGTGCTCGGGCTCGTGAGGCTGAGGTCCAGCCCAGGGCTGTGAGCTTGCAGGCCACTGAATCACACTCCTGACCTTTGTGGTTTTGTGTTTCCACAGCCACATCAGGCCCTGGGAGCCCTAGGAGCCCTGGGAGATGAAGTTCGGCTATCTGTTCTTTTGACAGCCATATGCGGGTTTCATCTTAAACGGTGTCAAGAACCTGGAGATGCTGCGGCAGCCCGTGCTACATGGTCACTGGCACTGTACCCTGGCCATCCACATGGTGCACCAGGACTGGAAAGACTCAGCCTGGTGGGAGCTGCTGGAGTGGAGGCTCAGAATGAGCCCCACCCAGATCCAGGCCTTGCAGGGGAAAAGTTCGGCCATGGAGTAATCGTGGGTAAGTGACACCCCGCCTCCTGCTGCCTGCATGGGCCCTGGCACTGCCCTGGATCTCAGCTGGGTTGTACTTGTTTGTTTTCTGTTGAACCAGTTGGTGGGGTTGGGCGTGGGGACTGAGGTTTCTTCAGAGGGACAGTGAGGGTCCATGGACTGGGAATTGGCGGCACAAGGTTCCTGATCACCACTCTGGGCCTCAGTCCCCGTTTGCGCTTGAGGCAGAAGTGGGTCCAGGACTGCACGTGGTGCTTGTCTGTGTGTGTGTGTGTCCCCACATGTGTGTCTGCGTGCCTGGCAGAGACCATGAGAGGCAGTAAAGTACCCAGCCTGGGTTCCATACTCACATTGCCTGAAGCTGGGCCTGAGCAAGTCCCCTGACTCCCCAGGGGTGAGGCCCCACAGCAACACCTGTCTGCTGGTAAACCCCTTGGGGACCTGATATCTGCTGGCCCCCTCTGGGGCCCTCCTGCTCTGTCCCTGCGGCCTGCAGTGGGCAGACTGAAAGCTACCCATGTCCTAGTGGGTTCCTGGAGCACCAGGCCTCTCCCTTTCATTTCACTCCCTCCCTCGCTTGGCCTCGCCCCAAGTTCCCTTTGCTGAGGTTAGCCCTCAGCCAGAGGACCCAGTTCACCTCAGGTTCCCTCCATGATACAGTCTTAGTCTCAAGCAGGTGCAACTTTGAATGACCTTGTTCTCATTCTGTGTCCTGTCTTTGCACACAGGTCTTGTGGTCACTGGGGGCATTTTGCTGTGCCTAGAAAACCTAGGTCCCAACTAGGTGCAGGAGCTGAAGAATCAAGCCCTGCTACCTGACCTGTGACAGAACTATGTGACTGTGCTCGCCAACCCCCTCTGGCTGCTGCAGCCCGTCTCTGGGAGGGGCAGAAAGACATCTTCCAGGTGGACATCCCCCAGCACCTGATCCCCTTTGGGCAGGAGGCCTGTCCAGACTGAGCTTTTGAGAGGAAAGTGACTAAGAGACCAGCGCATGGTGATACCATGCAGTCACCACCGCACTCTGGACTTTCCCATGTGGTTGTGTCTGAATCGGCCCTGTGCTGCAGTGCCTAGTTGGTGTGGGGCCAGGGGCAGGGACTCCCCTTGTGTGATGCTGCTCTGGACTCAGCGAGAGACTCCGGGACTTTGAGCTTTATGAATTGATGGTCTTGCCACTCATTTTGGCCCTGCTGGGTCTGGGTGGTTGAGAGAAATGTTGTTTGGAAACCGGTTAGTGTTTTTCCCTGTGTTCTGGTCCAAACTCCCTAATGTTGGAACAGTGTCCAGCGGGTGATGGGGAAAGGCCAGGGGCGGGGCTGAGTGTAAGCAGGCAGAGAGGCCCGCAGGCCCAGAAACAGGCTGTGGTTTGTCCTTGCACATGACACTTGTCCTACTGTAAAGTGTCCCTTGGCTCTCAAAGTATGTGTGTTGGACGCAGTGCCTGGCCACCTCATATCCAAAGATAGGCTTCTAAACACAGCTGTGAGGGCAGAGTGACAAGGGCTGGTGTTCACCTTGTGGAAACCTTGTATTTGTCTTTGGCTTTGGGCTAATGTGTTTGCAAGGCACTTAGTGGCTGGGGTGACCCTGCTTTCCAGTGAGCCTCTTGAGGAGGCCCCTGGATAGGGAGCTGGGATGCTCAGCTGCTGATCAGAAACTTGTTGCGTCGTTGGGGGATCCTTGAGGAGCCCCTTCGGCTGCAGGGTGTATGACTCATGGAAGGTGACACCCCCACGGTCAGGAGCCCAGCTGGGCCGTCTGCTGAGCAGCAGGCAAGGCCCAGGGACCAGTCCATCCTGGGTTCGCCTCAGCACTCGGCTCATGGGTCAGACCCTTAGATGAGCCTGTGAAATGCTGCTGTTTCCGATGAAAATGGACCATGGGGACCAGACTGAAGATTGCCTGGGGCATGGGCTTCCAGCCTCTTCTAGCTCACCCTGTGCCATGCGTGAATACAATGGACAGATAGAAAGAACACAGATTCGTAGTTCTCGTTTGATTGTTTATTTACTCCAGTGGAGTTTTGCTTGAATTTATTAGAGCCAGAAATCTATTTTTGATTATAAGAGAGTGCTTTTGAGTGTTCCTAGGATCTAGCACAACTCCAGGGAATCTCT